>NC_053168.1:135068722-135423722 GCF_016835505.1 Polypterus senegalus
TGTTTGTTGAGATTGGACTAAGGGTGTCAAATTGTATAAGGAAGAAATGCATTCACATACACATTCAATAACATACACAACAATATTGAGCTTTTATAATATAATATAATATAATATAATATAATATAATATAATATAATATAATATAATATCTGTGGTGGGCTGGCCCCCTGGCCGGGGTCTGTTCCTGCCTTGCGCCCTGTGCTGGCTGGGATTGGCTCCAGCAGATCCCCGTGACCCTGTAGTTAATATATCGGATTGGATAATATAATATATATAATATAATATAATATAATATAATATAATATAATATAATATAATATAATATAATATAATATATGTCATTTCTAGCTCATTTTCCCAGTAACATTGCGCATAAAGCTACAATCTTAGATGGGGTATCACCGCAGCACAATTATATTTTATTATATTATGACATGTCATTTTCTAACCAGACCAGGCTCGCCCTTTTGGGTGTTGCTAAACACACACCGTGGACAGGGCGCCAGTCCATCACAGTGCAAATACACACAAACACACACTAGAGTGTCGCCAGTTCAGCTAATCTGTAGGTCTTTGGACTGGAAACCGGAGCAGCTGCCAGAGACGGACACAGACATGGGCAGAACATGCACACTCCACTCAGGGAGGACCTGGACATGAATCCAGATGTCCTTGTAGTAGTGCTACCACTGCACCACCTACTGTATATTATATTATATATTATATTATATTATATTATATTATATTATATTATATTATATTATATTATATTATATTATATTATACTGCAGTGGGCTGGCACCGTGCCCGGGGTTTGTTTCCTGCCTTGCGCCCTGTGTTGGCTGGGATTGGCTCCAGCAGACCCCCCTGACCCTGTAGTTAGGATATAGCGGTTTGGATAATGGATGGATAGATTATATTATATCTGATTAGATTAAATTAGATTGATTGATGCAAGTCATAAAGTCCATGTGTGAAACATTACAGAGAGAGTAGACCCGTGAAGGTTTCTCGATCATTAAGGATTACAGTAATGTAGTGTGACACGTATTTGTGTGCTGGAGTACAAATGAGGGGCCTAAATCTTCCAGACGGCCATCTAGCTGTTTCTTGTTGACAAGTGCTGTTAATTCTTTTATCTGGTTATCTACAGTAAAGTCCTCTGAGGCACCTACATGAACTAAACAACACACACAATCACCCTGCTAAAGCAGATGTAAAACATTTCGAAATATATTTATGCATAATGAGAAGTTCTAATATAAATTAGACGGATATTGATTTAGTTAAGTTTTAAGGTTTTGGTAAATAAATAAAGGATTGGAGTAACATTGTAAAAACCCAGTGCATAAAAGAAAATGGAGGTAAAAAAAACACAATCACCTCATCCTGGCCTCCTAACACAAGAAGCAAGGGAACATCACAGGTAAATGAGAAAACTCTTGTCCTTAAACTGCAAAATACAACCAAAATTAATAAAATTCGTAGTAAGAAAGGTCCATTTAATCGGCGGTAATTTGTTCTCCTATAGGGGGCACATACTACAGTAATTCGAAGGTCAAAGATCGCCCTGAGATCCAAGGAGCTAGCCTGCTATGCATTCGTGTGAACGCTTCAGCTTTCTTTCTGTTTCTGTACACATCACTGCTGTTTTGAAAATTTCAGTGGCAGAGGTTCTCTTGCTGTCGTCTGGTGACCTCGTATAACAGTCGGTACACGTGGCAGTCCTACTAGGTCAACAGGCCAGTATCAGGGCTTCTCTTTCTTTTGGTCTGGCCTCCTCTATGATGGCATACCCCAGAACACCAAGTCCTATTTAATTAGTTGCTGTATTCCCATAGGAATTAAAAATCCAAAAGATATCTCCTTCATATCTTTTTGGGTTCTCCTTGAGAACAATGAGATCAGAAAAAAATAAAATGGAGACATTTTCGAGTGTCTCCTACTTCTCAGATTTTTCTCCTTAGATAAAAAAAAAAAACAATATTCTCACAAAGGTCTCCTCTTGAGTTTCAGCAGAGGTCTCAGCAAAGTCATACGACATTCTCAGATCTTCCAAGTAGTTTCTTGAAATTGTTTCTCTTTTTTTGCAGTTTGAAAGTATCTGCATTTTGTGATCAGTAATATATAGTAAAATGTATGACGAGTTCTTTGTGGTAATAAAAGGCTGCACTCTGATTACAAAGCTGTAGTCCTTGCTTCTTAACAATACTATTAGTTGCTCTAATTTATACTGATGTGCTCCAATTAGATCATATTCATTCCAGAAGTAAAGGGAGTCACAGTGGTTAAAACTTTGGACTTCAAATCCCACGGCTGACACCACTATGTGAACACGTGAAAATCACGTCATCTGTGTGTGCTCCGATTAGAAAAACAAAAGAAATGTAATCGTTTGCATCTCAAATGTTGTAAAAGTCTTCAATTCAGGAAGAGGAGGCAGGCAGTGTAGCTGTGGACTTCAAATAGGTGTTTAAGACTGTGGACTTCAAATCCTGTAGGTTTTAGTTCAAATCCCACTGCTGACACCATATGAGTCAATTCACTAACCTGCATTCCAACTAAAAAAAAGAAACACAAAAAACGTTTAGTAGATCATGTCTCAAATACTGCAAAGGCATCTGTCTAAAGATAGAGAGAGTTTAGGAGCAGGCACAGATACAGCATGTTGCCACATCCACTACATGACAGACCACCTCAAGATCCCAAATTAGGGCCAGAGGACAGCCGTGCAATGGGTGACACCTCAGTACCACACTGGCTGGAATGGAATGGAACCGTGTGAGGTTTTTTGCAGTGGCCGGAGTGCCAATCCTGCCACCAAGCCCCAAATTTTCTCTGTACATTAGAGGACCTGCTTGGGTAACGTCATACCCAGGATGGAGCAATTGCAGGCTGAGGGTCTTGCTCAAGGGCCCAATAGAGTGGAATCACTTCTGGCATTTATAGGATTTGAACTGGCAACAGTGGCGTAGCTCGAGTTCGTGCTGCTCTGGGCGGGGCGGGGCGGTGCTTCAATTTGCTGCCCTCCAACATATCTGAATATGCTAAACTATTTAAATAGAAAATTAAAATGACGTATAGAGAAAAATTAAGAAACATTTTGCATAGATTTATTCACATATAAAGAAACAGCAATAATTTTTTATATACATTTATAAGCATCAACTAGACAAGAATATAGTATAGATGCACTGATAAGCCGTGTCCTAATTATTAGTTTAATATAATTACGATACGAAAACTAGAACCAAAGTAGGGTGCAAGCGATAGGTGGGGATGTTTTCTGCGCAGAGCAAGAACACATTCGGATTATTAATGAAACAAAATTATAAATTGTAAATTAGTTGTTCATCTTTCTAGAAATTATTATCGGTGCAATGTTTATGTTTATTTTTGTCATTGCCTCAAATTTCAGCTGCTGTGTCTGATGCAGAAGGACAGTCTGAACATTATTTTTCAAGCATTTGTAGTTAAAAATCAGAGAATTTGACTTTTTTCATACATGAGTGATATTTTTCCGAACCCTGCTGCTTACACATGAATTGTACTGAGCCTTTTGGCCAATAATGCCACCCCCAAAAATGTGCCGCCCCCTCCACCCACCCCTAGCTACGCCACTGACTGGCAACCTTCCGTTTGCTGGCCCGGACCGCTAGCCTCAGAACCTACCACTCCACTTCCTTTAGTCTAAAACAGAAGTAAAAATATGAGATTAAAACAAGACTTATCCTCCAAAATATAATATACTCTTCAAACCAAATCCTCCATTTTGACTCCTTTCACCACATTTGCATCTCATGTCTCCTTTTTGTCTAAAGCTGTTCTTATATGGAATTTTAAGAGAAACCTCTGTTAATTCTTAAATGAAACACAAATTAGAATCTCATTCAAGATCAAACTTTGAATGGTACAATTTTCCAGTGGGCTATTTTCAATTTCCAAACTTGCCGCCTTCAATAACAGGGTGTCAGGGTCCACAACCAAGTTGGGACTGAAGCCTGGATGGTGACCCCATCCATTACCACTTTCACTTACTCAAACCAGTCCAGGTTTACTACAGCTAAACACAATGTGAACCTTTTGGGGTCTGTAAGAGTAAACGATTGTACTCAGAGAAAAGCCTAAGCAGATATAAGAGGAGTACATTCTAACACCACATGGTCAGTAGGACCACCAAGACAGAATACATGTGTGTGAATGAGAGGGAGGTCGATGGAATGGTGAGGATGCAAGGAGTAGAGATGGCAAAGGTGGGTGAGTTTAAATACTTGGGATCAACAGTACAGAGTAAAGGGGACTGTGGAAGAGAGGTGAAGAAGAGAGTTCAGGGAGGATGGAATGGGTGGAGAAGAGTGTCAGGAGTGATTTGTGACAGACGGGTATCAGCAAGAGTAGAAGGGAAGGTCTACAGGATGGTAGTGAGACCAGATATGTTATATGGGTAGGAGACGGTGGCACTGACCAGAAAGCTGGGGACAGAGCTGGAGGTGGCAGAGTTAAAGATGCTAAGATTGACACTGAGTGTGATGAGGATGAGTAAGATTAGAAATGAGGACATTAGAGGGTCAGCTCAAGTGGGACGGTTGAGAGATAAAGTCAGAGAGATGAGATTGCGTTGGTTTGGACATGTGCAGAGGAGAGATCCTGGGTATATTGGGAGAAGGGTGCTAAGGATAGAGCTGTTAGATAAGAGGAGAAGAGGAAGGCCTAAGAGGAGGTTTATGGCTGTGCTGAGAGAGGACATGCAGGTGATGGGAGTAACAGAACAAGATGACGAGGACAGAAAGATATGGAAGAAGATGATCCGCTGTGGCAACCCTAATGGGAGCAGCCGAAGGAAGAGGAAGACGACAACACCTCTTTTCACGCCTTTTTTCTTGAACTGAAGACCCTCAACCCATAAGGCGGCAAGCTTAAACACCAAACCCAGTCACGATTCCATCCATCCAATTTCAGAATCCATTTTTTCCATTGCCCTGCGATGGACCGGCACCCTGTCCAGAGTTTGTTCCCCCTATGTTAGCTGGGATGAGCGCCAGCAGATCATCATGACCCTGTTCAGGACAATGACTGACTGGCTGACTTTTTCCATTACAGGGTAGGAATGAAAGGCTGGAACCAGGGGGGGTCCTTCATTTGCACACGCCAGCACTTTTTCATACTGTTGTTCATATTGTAGGAATACCCGAGGACTGGACAAGAGTGCAGAATGCCATGCAGACAACGGCAGGGCAAGAATCGGAGCCCATCGTAACCGATTTGTGAGGCACTAGCCATTGCGCCTTAGTGCCACTTTCAATATGTATTTATATAAATTATTTCTCTATGGTGCAGTCAAGACAAATCAATCATCGACAAAGAGTTTGTGAGCTTTATTTAAAAATCTCACTCTCTGTACAAACAGTCATATAAATCTCAAGTGTATAGTACAACACTTTAGATATTTATAGAGTTGGAGCATGGAGAGATTAAGTCCAGTGCCTGAGCCACTGTGTCACTCTAATGATGATTTACAAGCGAGAGGGAAACCGTAAATTATTAAATAAAAATCTCACAACGCACAATACAAAATTCCTAATGATATATACCCTGCAAAGGTTGTTCAGTCTCGAGGCCTTATTTCAAAACTTTAGACTATTAAGAGGCAGAATGCTGAAGAAATGAGTGGAACAGTGCATGCTGTAGTGTTGGCAAGAATTTATCAATATTATTCTAAAATAAGTCCATAGTATTTTAATCTATATAAGGAACTATGTTATAGTCATGTCATTTTCTAACCTGCTTAATGATCAGAGTTGTTGGGGGGGAGGCTGGAGCCTATGCCAGCTAATATAAGTCACCGGGCAGCAACGAACCGTCACAGGGTAAACACACACCCGGGCCAATGTAGTGTCGCCAATCCACCTAACCTGCATGTCTTTGGACAATGGGGGGAAACCCAAACAGACACGGGGAGAACATGCAAACTCCATGCACTGAGGGGCCCAACATGTGAACCCTGGCCGTCCCACTGCAGGGCAGCAGCGCTACCACTGCGCCACCTTGCTGCCCCTATTTTATAGTCAGTCAGTCATTCATTTTCTAAGTTGCTTAGTTTGCAACATGGGGTGTGAGGGGGGGTGTTTGGCAGTTTGGTCCTGGCGCCTATTTCAGCTGGCATAGGGCGTAAGGTAGGAATGAACCCTCAGGTAGGGTGCCAGTCCATAACAGGGTGAACACACCACACACCCAGGGCAAGTTTAGTGTTGCCAATTCACCTAACCTGCATGTGATTGCATTGTGGGAGGAAATTCAAAGAGACACAGGGAAAACATGCAAACACTATGCAGGGAGGACCTGGGGATGTGAACCCTGGCCTCCCCACTGCAGGACAGCAACGCTACCACTGTGCCACCTTGCTGCCCCTATTTTATAGTCAGTCATTTTCTAAGTTGCTTAGTTTGCAACATGGGGTGTGGGTGGGTGTGTTTGGCAGTTTGGTGCTGGCGTCTATCCCAGCTGGTATAGGGCGAAGGGCAGGAACAAACCCTCAGGTAGGGTGTCAGTCCATAACAGGATGAACACACCACACACCTGGGCCAATGAAGTGTCACCAGTCCACCTAACCTGCATGTCTTTGGACTGTGAGAGGAAACTGGAGCACCTGGAGGAAACCCACGCAGGCACGGGGAGAACAAGCAAACTCCACACAGCGAGGACCTGGGAAGCGAACCCAGGTCTCCTAACTGCGAGGCAGCAGCGCTACCCACTTTGCAATGTTGCTTCCCCTATTTTATCATCAATCAGTCATTTTCTAACTTGCTTAGTCTGCAACATGGGTGGGTGGTTGGCAGTTTGGTGCTGGAGCCTATCCTGGGTAACAGAGAGCACAAGGCATGGACAAACCCCCAGGTAGAGTGGCATCCATAAAAGGGCAAACATACCACATACCCATGCCAATTTAACGTTGACAATCCATCTAACCTGCATGTCTTTGGACTGTGGGAGGAAACCCAAGGAGACACGAGGAGAACATGCAAACTCCACGCAGGGAGGACCCAGGATGAGAACCCTGGCCTCCCTACTGCAGGTCAGCAGCGCTACCACTGCACCACCTTGCTGCCCCTATTTTATAGTCAGTCAGTCATTTTCAAAGTTGCTTAGTCCTGTAACATGGGGGTTGTTGGGGCATGGGGTTGGCAGTTTGTTGCTGGAACCTATCCCAGGTGCAAGGCAGGAACAAACCCTCAGGTAGGGTGCCAGACCATAACAGGGTGAACACACATATACTTCTGGAAATTTAGCGGCACAAACCCATCTAACCTGCAAGTCTTTGGACTGAGGGAGAAAACCCAAACAGACATGGGTGAGAACATGGAAACTATGCTGGGAGTTTATGGATGGGTCTTTTGGGAACCAAAAATGTTCCCCCTATGGCATCGCTCTGAAGAACCACTCTGGCACCTTAATGTAATTGCACATGATTAGGAAAAGCACACACCTAGAAGGCCCCACAGTGGAGCAAAAGCCAAGCCATGATGTCAAAGAAAGGTACCTGCAGAGCTGAGAGACACGATTTTGTCGAGGCACCGATCTGGGGAAGGCTACAAAAATTTTTATGCAGCATTCACTGTTCGCAGGAGCACAATGGCCTCCAAAATTCTTAAATGAAAAACGCTTGGAGCAACCACTAGGAGTGTGGCCACCTGGCCAAACTGAGCAATCTGGGGAGAATGGCATTTGTGAGAGAGGAGGCCAAGAACCTGATGGTCATTCTGTCCAAGTGACAGATGTGTGGAGATGAGAGAAACTTCCAGAAGGACAACTACCATTGCCACACTCCAGTAATCTTTATGGCAGAGTGGCCAGATGACAATTGAAAGGCCACTTGACACTGGCAAGAAGGTACCTAAAGAGCTGTCAGACAAGAATCTGGTCAGGGTTGAACTGTTTGGTCTTATTTCTAAGCGTCACTTCTGGAGAAAAGTGGGCACCACTCATCATTATTCCAACAATGAAGCATTTTGGTGGCAGTGGCATGCTGTGCGGTTGCTTCTCAGAGGTAGGGACTGGGAGCCCAGTTAGGGTTGAGGGAAACAAAGCAAAACACAAAGATCTCCATTACGAAAAGCTGCACTTAGAGAACTCTGGATCAGGGGAGAAGGTGAGAGAAGTGACCACAAATCTAATGGTTACTCTGCTGCTGATTTTGACCGAGCCTGTGGAGAGATGGGAGAAATGTCCAGAAGGAAAACCAGCACTGCAACACTCTGGGCTTTATGACAGGTAGGCCATACAGGAGCCTACACTGAGTCAAAGACACATGGAAGCCAGCATGGAGTTTCTTAATAAAAGCACCTAAAGGACTCTGGTCTGATGAAACCAAGGTTAACATCATGTCTGTAGGAAACCACACACTTCTCATTAACTGTGCAACCACAGCTTTCCCAAGAGATGGCTGCCCGGCCCAGCTAATCAATCTGGGGAGACAGACCTTGGTAAGAGAGGAGGCCAAGAACCTGATGGTCACTGTAGGTGAGCTCTACAGAACCTGCGTGGAAATGGGAGAAACTTCAAAAAGTACAACCGCCATTGCCACATTCCTCTATTCTGGGCTTTATGGCACAGTGGCCAGATGACACAAAAGCCTTCTGGGAGTTCAATTAAAGACACCTAAGGAACTCTCAGACTGTGAGAAATGAGGTTCTGAGGTCTGATGAAACCAAGATTGAACTGTTTGCTCTCAGTTCTAAGTGTCACATTGGGAGTCACCGCACATCAAATGTGTATTTCCATTCCAGCAGTGAAGCATGGTGGTGGTGGCAGCATCATGCTGTGGAGTTGGGGACTGGGAGACCAGTCAGGGATGACAGAAATCTGAATGGGACAAACTACAGAGATCTCCTTAATGAAAACCTGATACAGAGGGTTGTGGACCTCATAATGGGCCAAAGGTTCACCATCAGAGGAGAAGGGCCTTGGTAAAGGAGGTGACCAAAAATCTAAATGGTCACTCTGACTGAGCTTGAGAGAGGCTGTGTGAAGATGGGAGAAACTTCCATTAGGAAGACCATCACTCCGGGCTTAATGACAGGCAGAAACCTACACTGAGTAAAAGACACCTGGAAGCCAGCTTGGAGTTTCTTAATAAAAGTACCTAAAGGACTCTGGTCTGATGAAACCAAGGTTAGCATCATGTCTGAAGAAAACCACACACCTATCATCAACTGTGCAACCACAGCTTTTTCAAGAGATGACTACCAGACCAAACTGAGCAGTCTGGGGAGATAGACCTCAGTAAGAGGGGTGAACAATGTCCTGATGGTCACTCTGGATGTGCATTAGAGAACCTGTGAGGAAATGGGAGAAAGTTTCAAAAGTATAACCACCATTGCCATGCTCCCCTATTGTGGGCTTTATGGCAAAGTGGCCAGATGACCCTAAAAGCCTGCTTGGAAGCATGGTGGTGCTGGTGGTGGCAGCATCAAGCTGTGGAGTTGGTGGCTGGAAGTCTAGTCAGGGATGACAGAAACCTGAATTTGGGAATGCACAGACGCCTCCATAATGAAAACCTGACCCAGAGTGTTCTGGTCCTCAGACTGGGCCAAAGGTTTACCATCAGAGGAGAAGGGCCTTGGTAATAGAGGTGACTAAAACAATCGAAATGGTCACTCTGGCTGAGCTTGAGAGAGAGACAGTATGGAGACGGGAGAACCTTCCAGAAGGAAGACCATCACTCTTGGCTTAATTACAGGGAGACCAGACAGAAGCAAAAGACACATGGAAGCCAACTTGGAGTTTCTTAATAAAGGCACCTGAAAGAAACTAATCTAAATTCACGTCCTTACTGAAAACCTTCTCAGAGCGCTGAGCCGAACAGGACAATGACCCAAAGCACCAAGCAAAGACAACACAGGAGTGTTGGGACAACAGAATGAGATGCACCGGAACCAAATTTCAAGTGTCGGAGCAAAGGATCAGAATACCTGTGTCAATGTGACATTTCAGGGTATTTTTTTATTTTTAATAAATTTGCAAAAACTTCTAAAATCATGCTTTTGCTTTCTCATTCGGGGTATTGAGTGTTATTGGATGAGGGAGGAAAAGTCAAGTCAAGTCAAGTTGGGGAGCAGGCACTGGTACAGTGTGTTGCCGCACCCACTACACGACGAAACAACTCAGGATCCCAGTTGGCAACCCTCAAGGCAGACACACAGTCCAGTCCCAGCCTCCGGAAATGACCCTCTATCTGCCGCAGCCAGGTGTTACGTGGGCGACCCCTTGGCCTGGTCCAGCCACTCGGGTCCCCAACAAAGAGGATCTTACAAGCCAGATCACCCTCGGGGAATCGTGCCACATGGCCGTAGTGCCGTAACTGACGCTCCATCACAATGCAGGTCATGTGCCTCATTCGGGACTCCATGAGCAACACAAAGTCAAACCAGTGGTACCCAAGGATTTTCTGGAGACCAGTCTTTATCTCAGGTCACTGGATAGCGTCCATGTCTTGCAACCATATAGCAAGACAGGAAGCACCAGGACTCTAAAGACTTGGACCTTTGTTCTTTTGCAGATATCGGGAGCGCCACACACCCCTTTCCAGTGACCTCATGACCCTCCATGTTCTCCCAATCCATCTACTGACTTCATAGAAGAGTCACCAGAGACATGAATGTCACTGCCGAGGTCAGTAAACCTCTCGACAAGGTCGCCACTCTCTCCGCAGACAGACAGAAACACTGCTGATGGTCGTGCCCAAGACGTCATTAAAGGCCTGGCTGTTAGTTTTTATCAGGACACTCGCAAGCCCAGACCCTCAGACTCCTCACTCAGTCTCTCGAGCACCCCGATCAGAGCCTCCATTGACTCCGTGAAGATCACAGCATCATCATCAAAGTCAAGATCCGTGAATCTTTCTTCACCAACAGATGCCCCACAGCCGCTGGACCCCACGACCTTGCCCAACACCCAGTCCATACAAGCATTGAACAGAGTAGGAGCAGAACACACCACACTGATGGACCCCAGAATCAACTGGGAAAAACGCAGAGGTCCTGCCTCCACTCTGCACAGCACTCACAGTACCAGTGTACAGGCCAGCCATGATATCCAGCAACCTCAAGGGGATCCCGCAAACCCTCAGGATGTCCCACAGGGCAGCTCGATCAACTGAGTCAAACGCTTTATGAAAATCAACAAAAATGAATTTAAATTATTTTAGCACAAAGCTGCAACATAAAAAAAATATGTAAAAAGAGAAAGGACCCTGAAGACGATCTGAAGGACCTGCACGTTTAATTTCTATTTTGCCAACACGACTGAATAGGCAACGGCTGCCGTTATTATGTTGAGTGACGGCTGAGCCATTTTTATGTTTCGTTTCTCTATGTCATGAATACGTTATAAAATTATTCTTTTTGAACATCTGAAATAAAGTTTACAGGCTAAAAAGATGCAAAAAATAGCCTGTAAATAATTAGTGTGCTGTTTCTGTGGTGAATGTCAAAATGTGCTGGCACCACAGCGGGATAATTAAACTGACTGGGCATGCAGAAATAACTAGAATGTCATGTGTTGTATTCTAAAAAAGCGGTAGTAAACTTAAAAAGGTGTCACACCAGCACTCTAGACACCCAGACAATTTATATAGACAATATTAAACTCACTGATAACAGGCCAGAATTCTTTGAAGATGTATTTCCAGTTGATAGTAAGACTGACACCCCACTTGAAAGAAGAAGAAGAAGACACGTTGCCCTTTACTTGTGAAGCAATGCCTGCAGCTGGACTTTGAGGTCTAAAAGTGAACGTTTGACTCCAAAGAAAAAAAAAAATGATCTGCACTTCAGAAGGCTCGGCCATTTATCAGAAACATATGGTGGCAATGCTGACACAACTTTCAAATACAGAAAGGAAATGGCTTAGTCACTTGGGAGACAATAGGAATTTAGACTTATAGGGACACTTGCTCTGCCACCCATTTAAGACGGGGTGAAATCTAAGGCTGGTTTTACACTTCACGTGATGCATGCAACTGCTACTGAAGCAGTGTACAGTAGACCCCCGCAAAGTCGCGGTCCATGGTTCGCGGACTCAGTCGTTCGCGGATTTTTCCTTAGAACCTAACTATTAATTGTTAGCGGAAAGCACAAATATCCTCCGTGATTTTTTATGCCTTTTTTCGTGGCAATACTGTGCTTTAGAGAGAACAGGAAGCAACCGCTGAGGGAATGCAGTTTGCGATGGTGAAACCAGCCAATCCGAGAGCGTTATTCAGTTCTACTTGCTGATGATCGACTGCTGCTTTGTGACGCATCTCCAGCTGAGTGTCCTCGTGTTTTCCATTTTGTTATTGTTTTGTTATTCTTAAACGCACAAGATGTCGTCGAATCGCCCTACACCTTCTAAGGCTTCTGGCATTAAGCGCCAGAAGAACACTCCATGAGATGGTTGAACTACTGGATTTGCTCCGGGAACTAAAAAGTTATGCTGCAGTACCGCGCCACTATGGCATTAATGAAAGCACCGCACGCTACATAAAGAAGCAGCGATCTGGAGTACCGTATCTGTAAGTTACTGTGATAGTACCAAAAACTAACCACCGTAAGGAATAAAAATATCGTCAGGATGGAATCTGCCTTGGCATTGTGGATCACTGACTGCAGGAATAAGAACATCCCCTTGGACGGTAACATCATCCGTGAGAAAGCACGGAAATTATACCAGCAGCTCGCTACAGGAGACAATGTAGCAACTTCCCATCACAATGTTCCTGAAACCTATAAAGAAAAGCCAGCAAGAAACCCCACCAGAAGAAGACCCGTCCAAAGATACGACTCCTCCTGAAGCGGCCTGAAGAAGAGGCACCACCCGAGGAGTTTTAATTCCTCTGCATCGTACTGCACAGCTACTTCATCATCATCATCATCATCAATATCATTCGTCATTGGTGAGTACCCGTACATTTTACTGCATTTTAATTAAATGAAATTAGTATGTATTTACTCTACTTATAACAAAGAACACGCGCTTCCATGAATTACAGTACGTATAGCGGTAACATCGGTATTTTACATTCTAGCACCGCGGGAGGCATAGCAGTACAGTACTATACAGTATACGGGTTTACCTTTACATTCTGTTTTTAGGTAATGTATTAAGGTCATTTTTTAGATAATGTATTAATGTATTAAGCTGAGTTTGCAACGAAATTAAAGTGCTTTGGGGGCATACTGTATTTAGGGCTTAAACTATAAAAATAGGCATTTAAAAGGCATTTTTTAACCACATCCAAAAGTCGCGGTTTTTCACAATTCGCGGGTGCTCTAGGAACATGAACCCCGCAAATTTTGGGGGTGTACTGTACTGTTTACTGGCGCAGGGAAACGGGACATTTTGGAACTAAGGTGTTGGGGACCCTGGGGTGTCGGCAGTTGTTTGGAACCATTGCGTCCTCGTTTAGAACCCCTTACCATTAGTTATAATGGAGCAGTGGAGTGGTGTGCAATGAGCGCTGGCTGTGAAAGCCTTTTATAATAATGGTGATAGTGTGACTGCTCCACAAAGGGAATTTCGGCGTCACGATCCAAAGTGCCTTTAAGCCCAAAAACGAACCTGCTTGGCTCTTCAGAGGAATTGCTGGAGAGTCTTGAGGCTCAAATCCGTAATGGAGTGCAATTTTCAGCAGCTGTTCAAGGAGGGAAGACAGCTGAGAGACGGATACCTCTGCAGCTCCTCCACTGCTTATCCATCTGCTAAGGTCTGTTAGCCTGGGTGTGCAGACGCTGGCAGAGCTTCGGGCGTATGGGTCTGTGAAAAATGTGGCCGTCTGTTAGTGACCTCAAGTGTGAAACAGGCAGAGGTGGGTAGAGTAGCCGAAAATTGTACTCAAGTAAGAGTGGCATTACTTCAAAATAATATTACTCAAATAGAAGTAAAAACAGTATTTGGTGAAAAGACTACTCAAGTACTGAGTAACTGCTTGATCATAATAAATGATTTATTTTTTAGAAATGTTGTAATAAGGCAGTGTGGTATATGGCCGGCCATTCATCCTGGCCAATACTTCCAGGCTGCTAGATGGAGCCCTCCCTGCAGCATGCAGGTGCCCCGAATGCCAGCAGGGAATCATGGACAACATAGTGTTTATTCACAGCCCTGCTGGATACCATGGGGGCCACCACGGGGACCACCAGGGGGAGCTCACCAAGATCCAGGGGGATATTATGATGACGTCAACCCAGAAGTAATTCAAGGTCACGAGGACGGGAGCCCACAGTACTTCCGGGACGATTAAGGAAAGAAGATTTGATGCTGACCCGGAGAAGAAATACTTCTGGGTCATGAAGTATAAAAGGATTATGGGAAACCCCAGCAGACCGAGCCAGAGTTGGGAGGGTGTGTGACGGAACTGCTGGGAGTTGGAGGATTGGATTATTATTGTTATTGTTTATTATTGAGAATTGTGGAGAGTGCGGTGCTTTGGGCACTATTATTGAAGAAAATATTAATAAAATGTTCTTGGTGTCTGGGGCGTCTGTGACTGCATGGCTATGTCTGATTTGTGAAATGGAGTCTTGTGATTATTGTTGATACATCTGATTGTTGAAACAGTCATGCAGTAGATCCACTGGTGGCTTCTCTCTGGCAAAAATATAGCATATGTAATGGAAAAAAAGTAACGATTCGAGTGTTGGCCAATGTAGCGGAGTAAGAGTAGTGTTTCTTCTTCACAAATGTACTCAAGTAAAAGTAAAAAGTATGGTGCAGTAAAACTACTCTTAGAAGTACAATAGTTTAAAAAAAAAGTTACTCAAGTAAATACAATACAATACAATACAGTTTATTTTTGTATAGCCCAAAATCACACAAGAAGTGCCACAATGGGCTTTAACAGGCCTTGCCTCTTGACAGCCACCCAGTCTTGACTCTCTCTAAGAAGATAAGAAAAAACCCTTGTAGGGAAATAATAGAAGAAACCTTGGTAAAGGCAGTTCAAAGAGAGACCCCTTTCCAGGTAGGTTGGGCGTTTAGTGGGTGTCAAAAAGAAGGAGGTCAATACAATACAATACACAGAACAGAACAATTTCTCAATACAGTATACAAATTAAAATTTTAGAAGTACGTAGCAGAATTTAAAAGAAGATGACATCACACAATATGATTTGGATTTGTTTAGAGTCGTGGAGACGTCGGCCATCAAGCTGCTTCCCCCATTTGGCCATTCCACAGTTGAAACAGCGCTGGGCCAGCCAATCTGATGACAGAACCCCTCTTTCCCATGATTCCTGCGATCCTCCATCAGGGATGACTTTACCTTAGGCAGGCAAAACCACTTGGCAGGTGGGCCGTGGCACCAAGTGCCACATTTGAGTACCGAGAAGAGAAACAGAATAGGTGAGGGTTAGTATCCAATTCTAACTATCATGTTACTTATGTTTTAGTGCTAATGACTAACAGCAGAGATGCAGTCTGTACAGTTAATCAGCAGCTCTAGTCAGGGTGTGCTAAACTGAAGTTGTGAGTCTTCAGCCGGGATTTAAAAGCTGAGACCAAAGGGGCACCTCTTAGAGTAGCAGGCAGACCACTCCACAGTTTAGGGGCCTTGTAACTAAAAGCTCGACCTCCCACTGTTATTTTATTAATCCTTGGAATCCTAAGCAGACCGGCATCTTGAGATCTTAATGTGCGCTCAGGTTTGTAAGTCATGACAAGTTCATACAAGTAAGCCAGACCTCGGCCATTTAATGCTTTACATGTTAAAAGGGAGATTTTGAAATCTGCCCTAAACTTAACCGGGAGCCAGTGTAAGGATGTAAGGATAAATGTAACGGAGTAAATATAACTCGTTACTATCCACCTCTGGAAACAGGACCAGTGGTAAAAATGCACAGGCAAAGGACCGCGCAGATTGTAGAGTCATTGTGAAGCGATGGTTGATGGGGAATCTCAAAGCTGAGATCCAGATCTGAAATTCGCTTTGCAGCTCCAGGTCAATGAAGGAAAACCAGCGAAAGACCGGTATTAACTCCACACAAGCAGGTTTGACTACTTGCTTACAACTGACCAGCTTTGAACATCTCTGCTGCACTGCATGACTGGACCGCATTCAACATTTCTGCTGATGTGGCCTCGTCACCAGCTGCACCGCTGAGAGTTTGTGCGCAGTTGCAAGGAATTGGAAATGGTCGCTGGAGACAGCAACTTCAACGGGAGGGCTATGTAATGGCGCTGACAAGTTACATCACCCAAAGTTTGAGCTGGAAATGGAATGTTGACTTCTGGGGACGTTACTCTTTAAATATCCATCACAGCTGGAAGCAACGGGGCCTCCAGTGTGAGACCAGAAAGTGATATTAATGGTTCCTGTGTGGATCGTCCTCTGCTCTGAAAAAGTGAAAGAAGATGGGCCATGCTTCCCAGGGTGGTGCTGACGACGAGCTCACCTCATGACATGAACTTGGGAATTCCTCCAATCATAATCCCCAAATGAGGGCTCTGAAAGAACGAGGGAGTATCGGGCTTGTGATCGAATATGGCGTCATATGGCCCATAAGTAACGTTATCGGGCTCGTGATCAGATGTGGTGTCATCTGGACCAGAAGTGACGTCATCGGGGTCATGATCAGATGTGGCATCAACTAGACCAGAAGTGATGTCAGCGGGCTCGTGATCGGATGTGGTATCATCTGGACCAGAAGTGATGTCATCGGGCTCGTGATCGGATGTGGCGTCATCTGGATCAGAAGTGATGTCATCGGGGTAATGATCAGATGCGGCGTCATCTGGACTGGAAGTGACGTCATTGGGCTCGTGACCAGAAGGGACGTCATGGGGGCCAGGCGGAATTTCCCATAACGGGTCTGCAGTGAAAAGAGAGAAAGGATTAGCGCACCTTGCCACCCTCTGGTCTGGCATGGAATTACCTTCCTTTGAGCCCTTTAGCTGCCTCCCATGTGCACGTGTGTGTGACATGTAATGCCAGCTCCTCCTTGGGTGACTCATGCCTGGCTGATGTAACTTGTCTGAGCCTTTACAATATATATATATATATATATATATATATATATATATATATATATATATATATACATTTTTTTTTTTAAGTTTATACCTCCACACGTATATAATAAAGGAAGCACACTGTGCAGGATGAAAAATCTGGAGATGGACCCACATCAACTTCTTTGAAGGTGCTTTTGTTAAAATAAGCTGACATTCATCTTGAAAGAACTCAAACAAGTAAAAAGTCAGTTGAGTTTTCCTTTCACGATGATCAATTTCCTCACCTTGCTGTTTTGCAAAAAAAGTCAATAACTGAATGAACTACACAAGATTGACTTTGATTACCTCGAGCCAAATCAAACTTTATTCTATCTCTGTATGACATTGATAATTTGATAATGAGCAGCAGGGAGCAGCGGTCTCAGTGCACAAGCTCGTCTTTGTATTCCGCAGGAGAAGTCGGCACTTCAAATTGCAGACACCCAGATTCAGTAACCTGAGAGGAATATACACAATATTTACGGCCAAAGTTCCAATTCAAAGAAGAAGGCGCATTTAACACCTCATTATGGCCAGTTTAATACTAGAGTGCGTGATGATTGGTATCGATGCAGTGTGCAGAGAGTTGTTTTTGTGATTTTAAGATGTTGTCCAGTTGCTACATGTGTAGTTAAGTAAGCATGTTTTTGGATTTTTCTCAAAAGGCCAGATAATCTTTTGTTGCATCGCCAACTCCTGGAGCTGCACAAAAACCTGAGCCTATCCCAGCCGGCATAGGGCACAGGGCAGAAACAATTCCAATGGCAGCCTATCACAGGGTGGGCACACGCACCCCACATATGCAGATTAGGTGCAACGTCCATTGTGTATATTCAGACTGTGGGAGGAAACCACCACATTACATACAGTGCCCTCCATAATATTTGGAAATAGTGAGAAGTCAAGCAAAATCCATCCATCCATCCATCCATCATCCAACCTGCTATATGCTAGCTGCAGGGTCACAGGGGTCTGCTGAAGCCAATCCCAGCCAACACAGGACGCATGGCAGGAAACAAACCCCGGGCAGGGCACCAGCCCACCACAGGGCACATACACACTAAGCACACACTAAGGACAATTTAGAATCACCAATGCACCTAACCTGCATGTCTTTGGACTGTGGGAGGAAACTGCTGCATTACATACAGTGCCCTCCATAATGTTTGGAAATACGATAAGTCAACCAAAAATGACACCTTTTATTGGCTCACTAGAAAGATTACAACAACAACAACATTTATTTCTGTCTCATATTTTCATACCAATGATGGAGCTCAAAGTGCTTTACATGATGAAGAAACAGAAAAAAGACAAAAAACATAAGAATTAAAATTATGGAAAACTAATTAACATTGAATAAAAATAAGGTCCGATGGCCAGGGAGGACAGAAACTCCAGACAGCTAGAGAAAAAAATAAAATCTGCAGGGGTTCCAAGGCCATGAGACCACCCAGCCCCCTCTAGGCATTCTACCTAACATCAATGACCTCAATCAGTCCTCATGGAAGAACTTGATGATGACGGTCATGTGGATTTCTGGCCTTTAATCCATCAATGGAGGGATATCACAGTGCTTTGATCAGATGGTGGTGGCACAAATCACCACCATAGAAAACCAGAAAAAGAACAGCAGAGAAAGTAGGGGTTAGTACGGAGTGCAGAGTCATCGGGGCTAATAAAGATAATTAATTGAATATACAGAGTATCAGGATTACACTAATATGAAGTTATGAGAAAGCCATGTTAAAGTAATGTGTTTTCAGCAGTATTTTAAAGAGCTCCACCGTATCAGCCTGGCGAATTCCTACTGGCAGGCTATTCCAGATTTTAGGTGTATAACAGCAGAAGGCCGCCTCACCACTTCTTTTAAGTTTAGCTTTTGGAATTCTAAAGAGACACTCATTCGAAGATCTAATGTTACGACTTGGAGTGTAAGGTGTAAGACATTCTGAAATATAAGATGAAGCAGATTATTTAAGGCTTTGTAAACCATAAGCAGTGTTTTAAAGTCAATTCTGAAATATTGAGTGACAGATCCTATCCCCAATGTACTCTGGGACCTTTGAAAGGAAGAGACTTTAAAACATTTGTATAAATTTAAATTGTAAAGATGATCAGTCTTGAAGACTCGGATAGCAATAATTCTTCTGGAATTGAACAAGTTGGAAGGTGTGGAAAATTGGGCAGGTTCTGTTCGGCAAAGTTTCTAGCTTGAAAGTAGTGTGTTGATGAGAAGTTGTATTTGGAGTGTAATTGTTCATAAAATGCAAACACATTATCTATGTACAAGTCTCTTAAATGTTATAATCCTGGACATTTTCCAGATAATGAATAGTGTATAAGTTTGAGAAGGCGGAAAAAGGTGATTGTTATGTAGAAGAGCAACAGACAGAAGCTTTTCTGTCTTAAAGTGCTTATGTAAAAAATAATTTTAAAAGTGGTGTTCACAATGTCTAGGTATTTAAAATTCTCAAAAGGCATTGATAAAGTAGATCCAGTAATATTCTTTCAGCTTAAGGGTGAATCACGTACTCAAGGATATCAGTGGAAATTAAGAGGAAGATAGATAGATAGATAGATAGATAGATAGATAGATAGATAGATAGATAGATAGATAGATAGATAGATAGATAGATAGATAGATATAGCATTTATCTTTTTATATTTTTATTGACTTTAATTAGAAACAGATATATATTCCATACAGTCAAGTTAAGTGTAACAAATCAAAGCAAAATTCAAATCCCACACAAGAGAAAAAGAAAGGAGCCCGCAACCGAAGCTACTCTATAAAAGGAGCGTGTCCTTTCCCCGAAATGGATGCTTATTCTAAAATGTTATTGATTAATTCCTGCCATATTTGAGAATTTCATTTTTCCTAATTTCAAGCAGTATAAGAACTTCGGTTACCCACTGCCTTAAGAATGGTGGGGTGGGGATTCTTCCAGTTGAGTAAGAGAAGACTAAATGCTAATAGTGTAGTAAAGGAAATTACCATGAACAGAAGTGAAATGCGTGTGTTCCAAACAACGATCTATTATTTCCACTCTAAGACTCCACTTCACTCCCAGATACTCAATCAAGGCATGAGCTGGGAGAAGTTCGTGCACGTTCTAAATTGGTGGTGGGGATGGAATAGTCGGCTGCTTCTACCTTCTCTTTATCAGCACATTTAGAGGACAAAGGACGCTGGCGGAGAGGTGTGAAGGGATTTAAGAAGCGATTTAAGGTGGGACGTATCTACGAGTTTTTTCATAGGCTCTGGTAATTCTAGTGTTAACTCTTTGAGGGCTGAATATTTTTTCCAAAAAACAGTTTCTGAAAAGCAATAGTTTAACACAGAAATCATTATAAAATGTCTGTTGCTTCATGCTGTGGCTGCCAGTTTACCAAGAATATGCGTCAGGCTTGCTGCCAGCCTGTTTTTGCGTGGCTGGGTCAAAGTCACAGTGCA
Source organism: Polypterus senegalus (assembly GCF_016835505.1). NCBI lineage: Eukaryota > Metazoa > Chordata > Cladistia > Polypteriformes > Polypteridae > Polypterus > Polypterus senegalus. The sequence continues at coordinate 135,089,208 of NC_053168.1, forward strand.
TTGCAATCTGGTTTCTACCTCTTAGCATTGTTAAGTGGCAGTCCTCCCTGGCGAACATTGTCAGTACATCGATTAGCTGGGGACCAATCAGCTGAAGCTGGAACCTCACATTCATTTTTAATCACTTGCTCAACAAGTCATAGTCCAGTTCAGAGAGATAAGGCAAAATGTCGTCCACGGAGTGTGTTGCTTTACGCATTAACTTTGAACTCTTACCAAATGTCAGTGCCATTTTTGCCGTTGCTTGCGCCTTGCTACTCACACAAGTGCAGGAAATCTCAGTCAAACCAATGAATCTAACTTTCCTTCTAGCAAAGAGAGTCCAACTAAAACATAATGGTAGGTTTTGTCAAAGTTTACTGTCGATTACCATTGTCAACTCCTCCTTTTGACAAAAGTCGACATCAGTCCTGAAAGAGTCAAGCCCCTGTGGCGGGCAACTGGGTCCCATGCCTGGCCGGGATGCCCTTTCTACTTATGTTCCAGGGGAGCAGCCAGGGGCTCCTCAGTACCTCCCCCAGGACACTTGGTGGCAGCCTCCCTGGCTGATGATGATGCCTCAGTTTCCCCGCAGGGTTCCATGGGAGATGGAGTTCTCCACAACCCTGTAGGGATATGGGGTGGCTGCCAGGGGATGCTGCATGGATTCCGGATCCAGCTTGGACAACTCTACAGCCCCGCCCGGAAATGTAATTAGGAGAAAGTGATCAAGCACCTGGAGCACTTCCGGGTGGGCTATAAAAAGGACCGGCAACTAATCAGGGCCAAAATCGGGAGGAAGATTGCCTGGGAGGAGTGGTGGTGCCAGAAGAAGGGTTTTTGCTTGTGCTTAGTACTTGGGACTGTGGTGGGCTGGAGGGGTCACAGGGAAGACATGCCCTCCAGCTGAAGAAAAATAAAAGTCTGTGTCTTTTTACACGTGTTGGGTCGGGTGCTATATAGGCGTCTAATTCACACCCCTCTGTGAGCCCACCAAACACAGCAGTTAATGAGTTACGAGTGATTGGGACACCAAGGGGGAGTATAGAGAAGAGGACAATGTTTAATCAATAAATATATTTTTTTTTTACCAATCCGGTTATTTTTGTGTCTCACCTCGTTAAGACGATGCCAGTCCCCTACAGACTCCCTCTTCCCACATGGGAGTCTGTTGAACCAACATCGTCGATAGTTATGACCGAGATGAGCTAACAAATGAGGACAATTCTCTGATGATGCCAGGGGATGGTGGAAAAAGTGTCAAAGTGCTTTTATTAAAAAATCAGTCAAAACCAAAAAAGTGTCCATTGTACAGTGTTCTAAAAACAGTAAATAAATAAATCCATAAAAATCCAGTGAAAAGTGGGGGATGAAAATCAATAAATAAATCTGTTAAAATCAGAGGTTAAAAATGCAGGCTAACTCCTCCCGATCTCAGCCCACCTCCTTCTCATTCTCCGGCTCACCCATTGCTCGTGTAGCCGGCGGAGACTCAGCAGGCACAAGATCCCCGTCTTGACTGACTCGCCCCAACTACCCCATTAACTCCCCATGGTTGTGACATGGCTTGATGGATTTAAATCTGGCCCTATCTTTTTATTTAAGCCGCGGACCCGCTATACCACACTCGTACCTTGACCTGCTTCTACCCTGTGGAGTCTGTAGTTAGACCTCTTATATCATTGAAAGATGCTGAGAAATTAATTCACGCTTTTGTCTTCAGTCAAATAGATTATTGTAACGCACTCCTCCCAGGACTACCCAAAAAAGACAATCAATCGTTTACAACGAGTGCAGAATGCAGCTGCTGGAATCCTAACTAGGAAAAGAAAATCCAAACACATTTCTCCAGTTTTAATGTCACTACACTGGTTACCTGTGTCATTCAGGATTGACTTTAAAATACTGCTTATGGTTTATAAAGCCTTAAATAATCTCGCTCTATCTTATATATCGGAATGCCTGACACGTTATATTCCAAATCGTAACCTTAGATCTTCAAATGAGTGTCTCCTTATAATTCCAAAAGCTAAACTTAAAAGAAGTGGTGAGGCGGGCAGGCGGCCTTCTGCTGTTATGCACCTAAAATCTGGAATAGCCTGCCAATAGGAATTCACCAGGCTGATACAGTGGAGCACTTTAAAACACTGCTGAAAACACATTACTTTAACATGGCCTTCTTATAACTTCACTTTAACTTAATCCTGAAACTCTGTGTATTCAATTCATCACAATAACTATTCATGGTGGCTCTAAAATCCGTACTAACCTCTACTCTCTCTTCTGTTTCTTTTTCTGGTTTCTTTGTGGTGGTGGCCTGCGCCATCACCACCTAATCAAAGCACCGTGATGTTCCTACATTGATGGACTAAAAGCCAGAAGTCTACGTGACCATCATCATCAGGTCCTTCCGTGAGAATCCTAAATCCAAAGAGGACTGTTTCATTTATGTGAGGTAGATTGCCCAGAGGGGACTGGGCGGTCTCGTGGTCTGGAATCCCTACAGATTTTATTTTTTCCTCCAGCCGTCTGGAGTTTTTTCTGTCCTCCCTGGCCATCGGACCTTACTCTTATTGTATGTTAATTAATGTTGACTTATTTTATTTTTCTTACAGTGTCTTTTATTTTTCTGTTCTTCATTATGTAAAGCACTTTGAGCTACATTTTTTGCATGAAAATGTGCTATATAAATAAATGTTGTTGCCATTGTTTAACATGAGGAGAAGAGCTCTGCCAATGAAAGTCAAAGAAACCATTAGGAGGCTGAAAAACAAGAATACAACCATTGGAGACATCAGTAACACCTTAGGATGTCTTAAATCAACTGTCTGGATATCATGAAGAAGAAAGCTCAGCAAACGCAAAAGGGACCGTAATGTTGCTGTGGAACAGAGGGGGAAATCAAAGAATATCCCAAACATCATGGAGTCCACCGCATTATTCACATAACAGAAGTGCAAGTCAGAACCAATTGCATCTATCTTCTCTTGAAAACACAGCAGTCCGTTTGTTCCCTTAGAATATCAGAAGTTTCATACTGGCGTCAAGTTAATGAAGCAGTCAAAATAAACCGTCTTATCTTATTATGGCCCGGCTCTTCCCATTTTTCATCATTGCCAAAAATTTGGCATTAGTGACCCACACGAGCATTCCAAGACGTAACGCACTTCATTTCCCATTCCCCTTCGATGGCTTTCTTCTACGTAGGAAGATTGTGGGCTAGTTTTTAATTATTTTTATTTCAGTTAAAATGATGAATTTGTGTTTACAACAGGAAGAGTCTGTTGGGGGAACAATATTTGCTTCTAATTGCTTTATGTTAAGCGGCGGTCTCTTTGAGATTGCATATACTTAAAATGTTTTCATTTTCTTGCTCTTGCCAAGAAGGCCGATAGGATTCCACTTACTGTACCTGTACTGGGCACACGCTATCGGCTTTTTTTATTTAAAGACGCTATAGACTGTAACACCCCGTGGACTCGGTTATTGTATTATTCCTATGGCTAACTTAACAGAGCTATTTATACTAACAGACCTGCTAAGAGATGTGCTGTTACAATTTAAAGAGCTAATATTGCCATTATCTAATTTTAATTAAAAAGATACACTGTGGACACCTTGATGGACTCACTAGAAATTACTGGAATAAGTCAGACTTTGATTAGAAGAGACACAAATAAAATGAAGAAGAGATTTCTCAAGCAGTGCTAAGAAAAACCCAAACATTCGAGTCACTATTCTGCAATACGTTATTGGAAACCTATGGCTTTGCTTGAGAGAAATAACGCAGCAAGGTACAAATAATGGTCTGTGCTCCTCATACAGTGTTAAACTTTAGTTTATATGACATAATGCAAATTTAAAAAGACGGCTTATTTATTATAAAATTCTATCCTAGTCTGTAAAAGTCAGTAGTTCAGCAGGAATTCTTATACAGTGCCCTCTATAAAGGTTTGGGATGAGCACTCATTTGTCCTTGGTTTCCCCCTCTGCTCCACAGTTTAAAATTACAAATCAAACGACTAAAAGACTTTCATTTAAGGGAATCGGCACACATTTTGACACCTTTTTCTATGGGGGTCCCCCCATTTCTGGGCACCATATTGTTTGGCACACAGCAATGGCAGGTCTGCTAAAGTCATTGTCATACTTAGAACTTCATCGCATATCCCTGGCATGCAATGACTGCTTGAAGTCTGTGATTCACAGACATCACCAGGTGCTGAGGGGAACTTCTCTGGAGCCTCCAGTTCAGCCATCCTTCTTGTTTCGAGGGGGGGGCTTGTCCACTTCAGTTTGCTTTTCAGCGTATGGAAGGCCTGTTCAATTGGATTTAAAACAAGTGACTGGCTTGGCCATTCAAGAACACTCCATTTTCTGTCTTTGAAAGTTGCATCAGCAGTATGTTTGGCTCCTTATCTTGTTGGAGGATGAAGTGCCGTCCACTGAGTTTGTAGACATTTACTGGAACTTGAGCAGATCAGATGTTTCCACACACCCCAGAAGTCATTGTGCCATCAGCAGTTCTATCATCAATGAGGAGAAGTGTACCAGGACCTCTACCAGCACCGCATGCCCGAGCCATAACACCCCTACCAGCACCGTGGTTAACAGGTGATGTAGTCCGGTTTGGATCTCGGGCAGTTCCGTTTCACCTCCACACTTTGCTCTTGTCAGGTTCATCTTTGTCTCTTCTCTCCTCAAGACCTCAAGAGTCCTGCAGGCTCTTTTTTAGTCATTTTTCTCAAACTGTAAACTGGCCATCCTGTTTTCGTGGTCTCCATCTTGCAGTGTGGTCTCTGTGTTTCTGTTCATGAAGTCTTCTGCTGATAGTCTTCTCTGACATGTCCACATTGGCTCCCCTGAAGACTGTGTCTGATCTGTCGGACTGGTGTTTGGGGGCTTTTTCTTTATCACAGTGAGGATTCTTCTGTCACCAGCAATGGAGGTCTTCTTTGGCCTACCAGACCCTTTGTGATTACTGAGCTCACCAGTGTGTTCAGTGTGTCAAATGGGACAGGAGTTTTTGTTTTATTATTATTATTTCGCAAGAATTTCTAAAGTCTTGTTTTTCACTTTGTCATTCTGGCGTACTGAGTGTTGCTCGAGGAGTGAAAAAAATTAAATGACTTCAGCACAAGACACATATTCACAAATTGTGAATGTCCCCTTGGGTTTCAATAAAGTATCTATCTATCTACAGTGGTGTGAAAAACTATTTGCCCCCTTCCTGATTTCTTATTCTTTTGCATGTTTGTCACACAAAATGTTTCTGATCATCAAACACATTTAACCATTAGTCAAATATAACACAAGTAAACACAAAATGCAGTTTTTAAATGATGGTTTTATTATTTAGGGAGAAAAAAAAAATCCAAACCTACATGGCCCTGTGTGAAAAAGTAATTGCCCCCTTGTTAAAAAAACCTAACTGTGGTGTATCACACCTGAGTTCAATTTCCTGATTACTGCCACACCTGTTTCAATCAAGAAATCACTTCAATAGGAGCTGCCTGACACAGAGAAGTAGACCAAAAGCACCTCAAAAGCTAGACATCATGCCAAGATCCAAAGAAATTCAGGAACAAATGAGAACAGAAGTAATTGAGATCTATCAGTCTGGTAAAGGTTATAAAGCCATTTCTAAAGCTTTGGGACTCCAGCGAACCACAGTGAGAGCCATTATCCACAAATGGCAAAAACATGGAACAGTGGTGAACCTTCCCAGGAGTGGCCGGCCGACCAAAATTACCCCAAGAGCGCAGAGCCGACTCATCCGAGAGGTCACAAAAGACCCCAGGACAACGTCTAAAGAACTGCAGGCCTCACTTGCCTCAATTAAGGTCAGTGTTCACGACTCCACCATAAGAAAGAGACTGGGCAAAAACGGCCTGCATGGCAGATTTCCAAGACGCAAACCACTGTTAAGCAAAAAGAACATTAGGGCTTGTCTCAATTTTGCTAAGAAACATCTCAATGATTTGGGAAAATACCTTGTGGACTGATGAGACAAAAGTTGAACTTTTTGGAAGGCAAATGTCCCGTTACATCTGGCGTAAAAGGAACACAGCATTTCAGAAAAGAACATCATACCAACAGTAAAATATGGTGGTGGTAGTGTGATGGTCTGGGGTTGTTTTGCTGCTTCAGGACCTGGAAGGCTTGCTGTGATAGATGGAACCATGAATTCTACTGTCTACCAAAAAATCCTGAAGGAGAATGTCCGGCCATCTGTTCGTCAACTCAAGCTGAAGCGATCTTGGGTGCTGCAACAGGACAATGACCCAAAACAGACCAGCAAATCCACCTCTGAATGGCTGAAGAAAAACAAAATGAAGACTTTGGAGTGGCCTAGTCAAAGTCCTGACCTGAATCCAATTGAGATGCTATGGCATGACCTTAAAAAGGCGGTTCATGCTAGAAAACCCTCAAATAAAGCTGAATTACAACAATTCTGCAAAGATGAGTGGGCCAAAATTCCTCCAAAGCGCTGTAAAAGACTCATTGCAAGTTATCGCAAACGCTTGATTGCAGTTATTGCTGCTAAGGGTGGCCCAACCAGTTATTAGGTTCAGGGGCAATTACTTTTTCACACAGGGCCATGTAGGTTTGGATTTTTTTTTTCTCCCTAAATAATAAAAACCATCATTTAAAAACTGCATTTTGTGTTTACTTGTGTTATATTTGACTAATGGTTAAATGTATTTGATGATCAGAAACATTTTGTGTGACAAACATGCAAAAGAATAAGAAATCAGGAAGGGGGCAAATAGTTTTTCACACCACTGTATCTATTATGAGATACGGCTGGTCATTCATCCCAGCCAATACCCCCAGGCCACTAGATGGAGCCCTCCTTGCAGCATGGAGGTGCCCCGAATGCCAGCAGGGAATTATGGACGACAAAGTTTTTATGCACAACCCTGCTGGCTACCTGGGAGACCACCAGGAGTCGCTGCAGGGAGGCACAAGGACATTTATTTTCCCTACACTCCGGAAGTACGTCCCAGTCACATGGACAGAAGGAATGACGTGCTTCCGGGATGAAAAAAAGAAGAGTTTTTGATCTGACCCGGAGGTGCTAAGAAGTCACATGGACTGAGGGTTCAGAAGCACTTCCGGGTCACGGACTATAAAGGAAATCCCAGACAAACGAGCTGAGCTGGGTGGAAGGGTGGCAACGTGTCTGGGAGTAGGAGGATTGGTTTTTATATTATTCATTATTGATTTATGACTATTGTGGATAGGAGGGTGCTTTGTGCACATTATTTGTATAATAAATCCATTATTTGGACTTATCTGGTGTCTGGCATCTGATCTGAGGGTTCAAGGGGACAACAAAGCCCTAAACTGTCACACTATCCATCTATAGTGCCTTTCATATCTATCTATCTATATTAAAATGTGATTAATTAAGTAAAAGGGATCTAAAGGGTTTCTGAAGGAATCTGTAAATATCATTAATAACGTAAATCAAGCAGTTATTTGTTGTTAAGTATAAGCGACATTGAAAAAGTTGTTTTTTTAATTCTATTTATTAAGAATTTTTAAAAACAAATGACATCACTTTTCTACATTGTCACCTTCCTTTGCGATGCAATTTTCCCAACGTCGTACCAACTTTTTAATGCCTAATTACTCCCGCCTTGACTGTTTCAAGTGAAAATACGAAAGCGCAGATACATTTTGAACATCCCTCGTATCTTGAAAGCTTTTGTTGTAATTAACTCACCATACATGTCAAAACTTACACCTGTATTTTAAAAAGAAGTATAACATCTTAAAAATTATAATATCATTCTACATGTACCTGGAAAAATTGTACATTCATTCAGGACATTCATTCATTCATAGGGTGGTATGGTAGACGTCTGCCTTCTGGATTTTCATTCTGGGAAGTCTGCATGCTCTCCACAGAAAGACTTTAAGATGATTTTTAATGGTAACGAATCAGGAGGTGAAATGTAGACTAAAGCCTTGCAAATTTCAAAAACAGAAGTCTAAATTAATATCCATGCCTAATTTAAAAAAATAAAATAAAAATAGAAAGCAAAGTCAAAAGAAAACAAATTTTGATGTCAAAAACCAGAAGATCGAGAAACACTCTGCATTCACCACTAAACAGTTTCTTCCAGAACTTGGATAATCAAGAAGAAGTGTTTGAGCCGACCTTTACACCCCCAAACATGTGACATGACAGGTCATAAGCTCTGGTCATCCAGCATAGCAACAGGGCTAGCAACAGTACACAAACAAACAAAGCCTACAATGGTGACACCCACAGACAACAATATGGCATTGTGGGACAACATTAAAATATATTTGAACATTTCTGAATAAAAATTTGTACAAGAAATAATCATAATAAGATTTTACAACCTTCACAACTCTTGAATGTAATTAAATGTCCAGGAAAAAAAATGTAAAAAGCTATTAAGAAAAAAAAAATTATAACACTCCACGTGTGGATTTTCCTGTTGGGTTTGTGGTTTTTATTGCATCCCAAACATGTGTGTGTTGAGTTAATGTCCATTTTTAAATGAGTTGCACATGAAAAGGAACCACTATGGAATGATGGGATATGCTCCTATAGCCACAAAACCCAGAAGTCAGTCAGTCAGTCAGTCAGTGTCCAACCGCTATATTCTAACTACAACCAATCCCAGGCAGCACAGGGCGCAAGGCTGGAAACAAACCCCGGGCAGGGTGCCAGCCCACCGCAGGGCACACACACACACACACACACACACAAACTAAAGACAATTTAGGATCGCCAATGCACCTAACCTGAATGTCTTTGGACTGTGGGAGGAAACCCACGCAGACACGGGGAGAACATGCAAACTCCACGCAGGGAGAACCTGGGAAGCGAACCTGGGTCTCCTAACTGTGAGGCAGCAGCACTACCACCGTGCCATCCTAAAACCCAGAAGTGGGTTAAATAAATTTAAAGAGGGTTACCTTTCACGTCAGAGTAAAACATATTTGAACGTGGATATTCCTCACAAGTATACTGACTTGCAGGAGATGGTAAAAAGGAAATAAAAAGCACCAGGAGAATCGAAAGTCAAAACCCAGGGCAAAGGTCAATACCGGGAAAATAAAAAAGGAGATCTTTCATCAAAACCAAAAAAGATCAAAAAATTCAGAGAAGGGATTCACAAAACCAGGAAGATCTTTACATGCAGTGAAATAGCTTTATTCATCAAGATTGGTTAGCCCAGAAATGTCCAGTGTGATCTTTGCATCACTGAAAATGTGACAAACAAAACGCACCACAGGGGAATTCTGGGAAAGATCACCATAAAGATGGCAGAAATAGAAACCTAGCAGTGCAAACTCCTAATCATGAAACAAAACAACACGGAATAGAATGTGATTAAATAATTAACTTTTCCAGAAACGATTCTAGACAGAAATAAATCCTAAATTCAAACTCCTTCAGTCTCAAAGCCTTATTATTCATAATGTTGAAAACAACAAGAAAAGAGGAAAAAAACACACGAACAACAAAATAACATTTTTCCAAACACAAGTTCCAAGCAGAACTAAGATAGCTGAACTTCTGGTTTTATGTGCTTCCAGCAGGAAGAGGCGGGTCCAAGACACCAGACACAGGAAGTGATGTCATAGATGCTAGGGCTCTCAATCTTCCAGTCTGCAGAGGGAGAAGAAGAGAAGGCATTAATACACAGCGCCAACTCCTGGTTCGGCAGGTAATTCCCACTAACTGAGCCCTTTAAGCTTGCCCCCTGAAAGCAAAAGTGTGACAATATATAGTTTGATGGGAACTGCAGAGGAATTTACACAAATAAACGTATAAAAGCTGGAGATGATAACTGCAAGAAGTGTGCTATCAACAGTTTTTAAATAGCTTGAGGATATTTGTGAAAAGACAATTTAAAGAAATAGCGACAGTTCTTTATGCAACACGTACAAAGTTTGAGGAAACAGATTCCGGTAATTTTTTGCAGCACTCCAGGAAATCGATGGTTTAAAAAATCTGATTTATACAAGTAACAATTGTTTAAAATGATAAGAAAACAGCAAATTAATTAAGTACGTAAATAATTTCACTATGTTTTTATAAAAAAGGAAAAAGAAAATCTCAGGCAGTTGAAAAAATAGAAGCTGAATGAACTTCAGATAAAAAAGAGATAGATAGATAGATATGAAAGGCACTATATAATAGAAAGATAGATATGAAAGGCACTATATAACAGATAGATAGATAGATAGATAGATAGATAGATAGATATGAAAGGCACTATATAATAGACAGATAGATATGAAAGGCACTATATAATAGACAGATAGATAGACAGATAGATAGATAGACAGATACTTTATTAATCCCAAGGGGAAATTCACAAATTCAAAAGATTAGGTTCTAATGGAATTGTATTAGTTATTATGTTGAAAGAAATTAAATATGTACTTAATAACACATTATAGGTTTAAAGGGTCATTATCATCCCATTTAAAGACGATCGTGAAATTCAAAGTTTCATGTTCTAATCAACATGCAACATGGCAGCAGGCTCCAAACACATGATTAGCAACTACAACACACACACTGCTGAGGTAGTGAAGAAGGCCCAAAAGAGACTCAATTTCCTGAGGGTGTTCAGAAAGAACAACATCCCCAAGAAACTGCTGGTGTCACAGTAGAGAGCATCCTGGTCTACTGTCTCTGTGTGTGGTTCCCCAGCTGCACTGTAGCACAGAAGAAAGAGCTCCACAGGGTCATTAAGGTCGCCCAGCAGATAGTCGGCTGTTCTCTCCCCTCACTAGAAGAACTACATAGTTCATGTTGTCTCAGGAACGTCAAGAAAATTCTTCAGGACCCATCACACCCAGGACATGCATTGTTTAGACGCCTGCCTTCAGGTAGACGTTTCAGATCCATAAAGACTAAGACAAATAGACTGAGAAACAATTTCTATCCTTCAGCCATCACCATTCTGAATGCTGCTAAGTGGTCAATCTGACCTAGTGCACCTTCATGCTAAGTTAACATTAGATAAGGGACAGGTGCAATATAATGTATGTACTGTATGTATGTATGAGTTGTCACACATGGCTGGAGGGGCGACCCGGCCGGGATGCTCAGGAGGACCAGAGGAGGGCTTATGCCTCCCCCAGACCATGTTGGGGGGACCGCCCTGGTGCCTATGGGGACCACGGGTACAGAGCTTTGAAACTCAACCCTATAGGGGCCCGTGGTCACCGCCAGGGGGTGCCTCAATACCTGTGGAGCCCTGGACCTCAGCACTTTCACCACACCTGGAAGGGCTATGGAGAAGAGGAGCAGGGACACCCGGAGTGCTTCTGGGGATGCTGATGGCACTTCCGCCACACTGGGGAGTGCCAGTGGAAGATTGCTGGGAAGCACCTCCTGGAGCACATAGGATGACTGGAGTCAGGCGGAAGAGGACGAGGTCTCTGGAAGAGGCAAGGAGGTGGCCTGAAGAGGAAGAAGGCATTGTGTTGTGGCCTGGACTTTTGGGGATTTTGGGGTTGTGTGGCACTTGACTGTAAATATGGAGCACTTGATTAAATGTGTGTCTGTGTCCGGGTCGGCTATCACAGAGTAGAAAACATTGTTCTGCTGTTATGGACAATTTTGGATACTTATTTTATTCCCTTATTTTAGTTGTAACTTGAGTAACTGTGTTTTGTTTTTGTTTTTATTTTTATTTTATTTTTTGTACACTGGAAAATTGCACCTAAAAATGTCGTTGTACAATGTCTCATTGCTACAATGACAATAAAGATTTTGATTTTTGATTGATTGATTGATTGATATAACTTCCTCAGAACTTGCCCTCGTTACCTTAAACAGCCACCTTTCCCTGAAACTTCTGCCTGTTCTGTCTCAGCGAGATAGGGGGAGATTTTATGAAAAGGACTGAGAGATATCAGCCTGGTCAAAATAACAAATGCCATTCAACATAACAAAATGTTTAGCCAATTTTTCAGCAATTCTAACCAAAAATCAAAGCTCAGAAACCACCGAGCTGAAGATCAAAACCGAACCAGTAAGTACAGAAACAAAACTCGTATCATGGAAAGGGTTTTATTTATCCAATCCTGGATAAGGTGAGTTTAAAATACCGCTGCACATTATGATGACACAGAGACTCAAGAGAGAATCGCCATACCGAGAGAAAACGCAGAGAAATACGGAGCCCATGCAAAAACAACAACATTTATTTCTATAGGATGTTTTTATAAAAATGATGTAGGTCAAAGTGCTTTACAAGATGAAGAAAGAAAAAATATAAAAATCAAATTAGGCATTACTAATCACTCAATACTAAACCGGCACGGTCATCCTTCAAAGAGTGAGGTGATGAGGTTGACCCATTCGGCCCATTATTCATTGTAATTTTCTTAAAATTTGTAATGAGTACGCGTATCGCTACTTGCTATGAGCCTATGATATTATTCAAGGTTATAATGAAAACCTCACATTGTTGAAATGTTCCATTAACTTAACGATAAACTATAAATGTTCTGTCCTAATATGAAAAATTCCTATCCTGTGCTTTATAACTTTATTTCATCATACTAATAATCGCAGCTGAAAACCACTAATAATCGCTCACACCAATGACCAGAGAACAATAAAATGTAAACTAATTATTAGTACTGAAGAATTTAAATACCAGATATGAGATAAAATAAATTGCAATAACGTATATAGCGGTATCGAAACAGAAATCGGCAAAAGGCAGTTTTGATCAAATTTTTCGCTGACAATTAAAACAACTTGATGATGTAATACAGTATATTAGATAGGACTATGTATATAAATCGCAGTACCGGACAGATAATGTTTAGTAGCTTAGAAAATTCATTTTAATGTCAAACTGTAACCAGTACATAAAATTTATTTCATGAAATGGCTGGCCCATGACCAGACCACAGTCCGTGGCCCACCGGGCATTGCCCAAATGCCCTAATGGCCAAGTCCGCCCCTGATACTAATTAACAAAGAATAAAGTAAGGTCTGATGGCCAGGGAGGACAGAAAAAAACAAAACAAAAAACTCCAGAGGGCTGGAGAAAAAAAAAAAAACAAAAACTGCAGGGGTTCCAAGGCCACGAGACCACCCAGGCCCCATTAGGTAAAAACAGAACGGCATTGCGATATAATGGAAACAAAAAAATTAACTTTTAATTGAAGAGATATACTAATAGAACAACTTCAGAAAGGAATTCTACAAGGTAATAAAACCCTGGAACAACAACAACAACATTAATTTCTATAGCACATTATCAAACCTTCAACGTAGCTCAAAGTGCTTTACAAGATGCCAAAGAGAAAGTTACAAGAAAAGGAAGACCATTAGGCAATACAATTAAAGAATAAGTAATGATAAAACAAGGAAAGGTCAAATGGCCGGGAGGACAGGAAAACCAAAATAATACAAGAGAAAAAAAAATCTGCAAGGGTTCCAAGGTCACGAGACCACCCAGGCCCCATTAGGTAAAATCAGAACGGCACTGCGATACGGCGGAACTTTTAATTGAAGAGATATACTAATAGAACAACCTCAGAAAGGAATTCTACAAGCTAATAAAACCCTGGAACAACAACAACAATATTTATTTCTAGAACACATTTTTATACCAACAACATAGCTCAAAGTACTTTACAGGATGAGAAAGAAAAAGTTACAAGAAAAGAAAGACAATTAAGATTAGGCAATACTATTAAAGAATAAGTAATGATAAAACAAGGTATGGTCAAATGGCTGGGAGGACAAGAAAAACAAAAAAATATTCCTGGTAAAACAGGAGAGAAAGACAAAATCTGCAGGGGTTCCAAGGCCAAAAAACCACCCGTTTCCCACTGGACATTCTACCTAACATACATGTTCTTACTTCATCCCTTTTTGTTTCCAGGCTTCATATGAGAGGATTCAGTGAGGTTGGTCTCTTGGAGAGCTGGGACTCCCGCCTGCATTCCATCATCACAGGTAGCTGCATGGAGCCTCGATCACGTGGTGGTGACGCAAATCGTAGAGAATAACGTGGACAAGAAAAGACTGCTGATCTCTAATATACAGAATGTTTAGAATTATCAAATTCTATAATCTGCGGTGGGCTGGTGCCCTGCCCGGGGTTTGTTTCCTGCCTTGCACCCTGTGTTGGCTGGGATTGGCTCCAGCAGGCCCCCGTTACCCTGTAGTTAGGATATAGCGGGTTGGATAATGGATGGATAGATATTCTATAATATATAGAATACAGTATAATAATTCTATACCCATACAATCTATTAAAAATACAACTGAAAAGTAGCTAAGAAAAAGCCAAATTAAAAATTTAAATGTTCCACAGTGCTAGCCTGGTGAATTTGTATAAGTATTCCAGATTTTAGGTGCATAACACCAAATGGTTCTGGGAATTATAAGCAGACTCCTATTTAAAGATCTAAGGTTACGACTTGGAGTGTAGAGGTACAGGCATTCCAAAATATAGGACAGAGCAGAATTATTTAAGGCTTTATAAACCATTAGCAGTCACGGGAAACCAAAAATGGTGTGATGTGCTCAAATATTCTTTTTCTAGCTAAGTTTCTCACTGCTGCATTCTGCACTAATTGCAGGTGATTGATGTCTTCCTTAGGTAGTCCTGCTAGGAGTGCATTATAGTAATCCAATCGACTAAAGTCAAAAGCGTGAATGAATTTTTTAGCATCTTGTAAAGTTATAAGGGGTCTAACTTTTGCTATATTCCTTAAGTGAAAAAATGCAACCCTCGTAATCTGGTCAAGAAGCCTCTGAGACCAGTCAACACCATTCAGGAGAAGGATGTGGAAGTAGTTCAGAGCTACAAGTAACTGGGGCTCCACATAAACAACACACTGAACTGGTCTGACCATACAAAAAGGGCCAGAGCAGACTGCACTTGCTAAGGAGACTCGGGTCTTTTGATGTGTGCACCAAGCTGATGGAAATGTTCCACCAGTCCATAGTAGCCAGCGTGGTGTGCAAGCTGGGGAAGCAACTTGAGCTCAAAAGAATCACAATCAGAAAAGTCTGCTCCATCACAAGACCTTTCCTGAATCCACTGGAAGCTGTTGAGGAAAGGAGGATGGTGGCAAAATTGGATGCCATCATGAAAAATTGCCTCCAGGAGGCGCTTTCTTGACGCACTTTTAGCTACAGGCTCATTCCACTAAGGTGTGCTAAGATGCGCCTCTGGTGGTCTTTTCTGTCCACTGCTATTAAGCAATTCAATGTTTCCACCCAATGTACTCATTACGTTTATTGATTGACTAGCTGCACCCCATGGCTGCACCCACATAGTATTGAAACAGAACAAAATTTAAAAATCAATAGACGCTGGCAATGTACCTGGTCGTGTTTAGTTCTGACAGGAAAGCGTTCCCCACGAGGGAAGAAACGCACATGGCCGTGGTATCTCTGGCAATCAGTAGCTACCCTCTAAAACACACGTAGCTCTGATCTCTCTCTCAAAAATGTCAAAAGTTACTCCTTAACAATCTGTAGATGTTAATGTCTGCTGAACAAATAGGTATCGCTAGCTAAGCGGAGGCAAGGTGCACTACAACACGTGGCGAGACGTAGACCAACTCGAACAGAGGCTGGCGAGGGAATGAAGAAGGCCCTGCCCCCCCTGCTCTCAGCCCACAGCCACTCTCTTGCATAAATACATCGTTGGCGCAAGCGAACTGTGGTACTTAACGCGATGAAAGAAGTCGCAAAATCAACCGGAAAGTTATAGAAAACAACCAGATCTAAATCTGTTAAGTAATTCTCTTGTGAAAAGCGGACAGACATACAGACAGAAAGCGCTTGGACAACGAAATTTTTAAAACCGTTTCTTAGCGAGCACCTTAGGGCCAAGGGTAACCTACATTCCATGGTTCGGGAGATTTCGTGATGAGTATATATAAAGATTGATTGATTAATGGCGGCGGCATGGTGGCACAGTGGTAGCGCTGCTGCCTCACAGTAAGGCAGCGGTTCTCAAACTGGGCGCCGCTGAAGCTGTACAAGGGGGGCATCGAATACATGAACAAGACATCAAAATTAATTTTTTTACATTTTTATTTCGAATTTAAATTTACAAGCATATAATCACAATGAATGCATTATAACTAAAATTAAAATAAAACATTTCTGACTAACTGACGAGTGGCGCCGCTGCTTTTATAGTCGCATATTTTCAAAGTTCGAGATATATCGGTATCTGTTGCGAATATTCGGGTAACAGTAGATCAGGTGATAATGTGGCGCGACTGCACCACATTGGCAGCGTAGCCATTCTTACCAAATTGTGTTGAATAATTTACTGCGTATTGGGTTATCTTCATGATACATCTAACCGCGGTATACTATTTGTTGGACAAAAATACATTCACCTTGTGCAGATTGATTTCATCAGTGTTCTTGTCTACGAGATTTTTAAAAATTAAAATATATTTAATCGTTTCTTTACATAAAAAATAATTAAATAAGAATAAATAATTTATTCTTTGTTTTTGGGATTAGAATTACTACCAAAAACCACACAAGGTATTTTAACAGTTATTAAAGCACTTTAAAAAAAAATAAATTGCAAATATTTCATCGAAGTTAGCCGAACACATGCAAATCTTAATGTTGTAAAAATGATAGGATACCGTGACAGCGCACGAGTATCATACCTTTATTAGTTGTATCATGGGTTATTCACATCTATCTTATATTATGCAGGGGGCGCAGAATTATTCTAGGTAGAAGGGGCGAAATACAAAAGTTTGAGAACCGCTGCAGTAAGGAGACCTGTATTCGCTTCCCTGGTCCTCCCTGCGTGGAGTTTGCATGTTCTTCCGGGTGCTCCGGTTTCCTCCCACAGTCCAAAGACATGCAGGTTAGGTGCATTGGCGATTCTAAATTGTCCCGTGTGTGTGTGTGTGTGTGTGTGTGTGTGCCCTGCAGTGGGTTGGCAACCTGCCTGGGATTTGTTCCTGCCTTGTGCCAATAGGAATTCGCCAGGCAAATACTGTAGAGCACTTTAAAACACTGTTGAAAACACATTACTGTAACATGGCCTTCTCATAACTTAATACTGATACTCTGTATGTTCAATTCATCATAATAACTATTCATGGTGGCTCTAAAATCCGTACTGACCCCAACTCTCTCGTCTGTTTCTTTTTCCGGTTTCTTTGTGGTGGCGACCTGCACCACCACCACCTACTCAAAGCATCATTAAGCACCAACATTGATGGACTGAAAGCCAGAAGTCTACTTGACCATCATCATCAGGTCCTTCCATGAAAACCGGAGGCGACTGGGCGGTCTCGTGGTCTGGAACCCCTACAGATTTTATTTTTTTCTCCAGCCGTCTGGAGTTTTTTGTTTTTCTGTCCCCCCTGGCCATTGAACCTTACTCTTATTCGATGTTAATGTTGATTTATTTTGTTTTATAATTGTGTCTTTCATTTTTCTATTCTTTAATATGTAAAGCACTTTGAGCTACTGTTTGTATGAAAATGTGCTATAGAAATAAATGTTGTTGTTGTTGTTGTTCTTTGTGGTGGCGGCCTGCGCCACCTCCACCTACTCAAAGCTTCATGATGCACAAACATTGATGGACTGAAAGCCAGAAGTCTACGTGACCATCATCATCAAGTCCTTCCATGAAAACCCTAAATACAAAGAGGACTGTTTGACTGATGTTAGGTAGATTGCCCAGAGGGGACTGGGCGGTCTCGTGGTCTGGAACCCCTACAGATTTTTTTTTTTTCTCCAGCTTTTGGAGTTTTTTTTTGTTTTTCTGTCCACCCTGGCCATCGGACCTTACTTATTCTATGTTAATTAATGTTGACTTATGTTCATTTTTTATTGTGTCTTCTATTTTTCTATTCATTTTGTAAAGCACTTTGAGCTACATTTTTTTGTATGAATATGTGCTATATAAATAAATGTTGATTGATTGATTGATTGATTGATTGATGTGTTAGCTGGGATTGGCTCCAGCAGACTCCCATGACCCTGTATTAGGATATAGTGGCTTGGACAATGGCTCACTGATTAATTGATTGATTGATTGGCTTTATTATCTGTCCAGTGATTCCGTATTCTTGGTTTTTATGTTTCTGCTGCTGTATGCATTTGAATGTCCCCATAGGATTAATAAAGTTTTATCTAATCTCATCTAATCTAATGCTCTTGTAAAGATGGCCAACATGGCCATGGCCCTTTGATGTCCCCATTTAACGTACACAGATAGGTTACCACCACTTACGTCTTGTGGTATCATAGCGACTCAGTCCAAAATGGCCACACTGTGCAGTACACATTAGTAGGTTTAACTGACTCTCGGTGTCCTGTGAATGAGTTATAACAGCGCTTCTCAACCTTTAAGTATTTGCGACCCGAGTTTCCATAACAGTTTTAATCGCGCCCCCACTAACGTTTTTTTGAAAGTAACCCACAAATACTAATTTGTTCTTTTTTAATTAATGATATATCATAGATGCATATTTTATTATACCTACTTAACTTTTATCGACATTTATCTAACTCTATTTTAAGTTAATTTGTGTTGGTTTCAACAGATTTTTGATTCTTGTTTTCTTTTTCGCACATTTTTGTGGAGCCTCTCCTTTTTGTTACTTCGTGCCCCCTAGGGGGGCCCGCCCAAAGATTGAGAACCACTGTGTTATAAAGCTTGTGCATGGATTCCCAAGGAGGAAATCGTCCTAGTGGACACTTAGAGTGACAATGGCTTTAGAGTAGCGTTCCACACTGAAGCTGATGAGGGTCTTCCTCATTAGCAAGTCGCAGTATCTTTGGCTGATTTTATATCTCATTTCACTTTGCCTGTCACACTAATGATTAAAACTGAAAGAAATAAAGGAATCTCTCCCATCCTGTGAAAAAACAGATGGTCTGCCATTTCCTGCTACTTTTCAAAGAACTAAATAAATACTGTTCAATTCACAACGGAAGGAATAGCTGCAACAAATTAGAAACTTGCCAGCATCATAATTACCTTGTACTTCAGATGTCTTTTATTGATTTAATTTCCTAGCATCATTTATGAGCTCAGGATCTTGCATTGAGACCAGTAGTAATAATAACAATGATCTGTGTTTAATTACATAATAATTAGGTCAGTTAAGTAAATGGTTATTTGTGCTACATATGTTGAAAAGCATTGTTAGCTCTCTTAAACAGGCGTGACTATTTTCAGTGTGAGTAAAATAAATTACCGCCTCATTTATTCATTTTTTTTTCACTCTGTCTATATTGCTGGACAAATTCTAAGTTTCCCCTCATGTACTGGAAAAGCAAGAAATCCGCATTTAAGGACGCAATGAAAGCAAAGTTCATTCATTTCTGTCTTGTGTAGGTTAATGAGCAGGATCCACTTGTTATTTTTGTTTTTATCCCAATACATATAGAAGTTATGTACTGGTATTTTCGTTGTGTTTAATTGTATTTTCAAAGGCACTTTGAGATTTTATTATCCATCTATGAACCGTCCAGAGTAAAACTATGCAGCGCTTTCAGGTAAAGACTGAGACCCCTCTGCTTTCTACACAGTTTTTTTGTGTTGGAAATTTGCAATACAATACAATTTATGTTTGTATAGCCCAAAATCACACAAGAAGTGCCGCAATGGGCTTTAACAGGACCCTGCCTTCTGACAGCCCCCCAGCCTTGACTTGCTAAGAAGACAAGGAAAAACTCCCTAAAAAAACAACTTAGTAGGGAATAAATGGAAGAAACCTTGGGAAAGGCCGTTCAAAGAGACGTTGGGCGTGCAGTGGGTGTCAAAAATAAAAGGGGGGCTATTACAATACTGTACACAGAACAGAACACAAGTAATACAATATAATAGTACAATAGAAATATTGCAAGTACAGAGTAGAATTCAACAGTAGATATCCCACAATACAATTTAGATTTGTTTAGAGTCCTGGGGACCTCGGCCATCAAGCTGCCTCCCCCTATTGGCCATTCCACAGCTGACTCAGTGCTGGGCCAGCCAATCTGATGAAAGGACCCCTCTATCAGATGATTCCTGTGATCCTCCATCAGAGATGACTTTACCTTAGGCAGGCAGAACAACTTGGCAGGTGGGCCACATTTGAGTACCGAGAAGAGAAACAGAATAGGTGAGGGTTAGTAACAAATTACAATGATCATATTACTTATGTTATAGTGCTAATGACTAACAACAGAGATGCAGTCTGCACAGTTAATCAGCAGCTCTAGTCAGGGTGTGCTAAACTGAAGTAGTGAGGATTTGAAAGCTGAGACCGAAGAGGCATCTCTTATAATTGCCGGCAGATCATTACACAGTTTAGGGGCCCTGTAACTAAAAACTCGACCTCCCACTGTTATTTTATTAAGCCTTGGAATCGTAAGCAGACAGGCATCTTGAGATCATAATGTACGTTCTGGTTTGTATGTCATGATATGTTCAGAGAAGTAAGCCAGACCTTGGCCATTTGAGGATTTATATGTTAAAAGGAGGATTTTGAAATCTGCCCTAAACTTAACCGGGATCTAGTGTAAGGATTTAAGAACTGCAGTTATGTGTTCGTATTTTCTTGTTCTTGTAATAATTCTTGCAGCAGCATTTTGGATTAACTGGAGGCTGTATAAAGAACAGTTTGAACATCCCATGCACACCGCACTGCAGTAGTCAATCCAACTAGAAATAAATGCATGAATTAATTTCTCAGAATCCCGCTTATTTAGAAAACACCTTAATTTCCCAACATTTTTAAGATGGAAGAAACATGATTTGGACGAGTTTGTAATGTGCGCTTTAAATGACATGCTAGAGTCAAAGATAACTTCCAGATTGCAGGCCGATTCAGTAAAATTAATGGTGATTCCAACTGAGTTAAACGATGACAGAAAACTGTTACGATCAGCACCATTCCCTCCAATAATTAACATTTCTGTTTAGTTTGTATTTAAAGACAAGTAGTTCTCATCCAACCACTCCTTTAATTCACTAAAACAACTAATTAAAGACAACATCTGAGAAACTTCATTTGGTCTAAATGAAAGGTATAACTGGGTGTCATCTGCATACGAGTGAAAATTAACATTATGTTTCCTAATGAGAGATCCAAGTGGAAGCATGTAAAGTGAAAACAGTAAAGGTCTGAGTACTGAGCCCTGCAGGACACCATATCTTACTTCTGTGTATAATGATGGAGTCCTGTCAGTACATTTCTGTACATATTGGAATCGATTTGATAAATAAGAACCAAACCAAGTGAGCACGGGGCCTGTAAGCCCAACATCGTTTTCTAGCCTCTGCAGTAAAATCGAATGGTCAATGGTGTCAAACACTGCGCTTAAGTCTAACAACATAATTACAGTGGAGTTTCCTTCATCAGAGGATATCAGAATGTCGTTTACATCACACATTTCTGTACTATGACCAGTGTGGAAACCAGACTGGAATTTCTAAAGTAAATTGTGATGTGTAAGGTGTGACTGAAGCTGAGTGGCGGCTACTTTTTCAAGTATTTTACAGAGAACGGGTAAATCTGAAATGGGTCTATAATTATTAAGTATATGTGGGTCTAGGTCTGACTATTTAACTCATGGTAAATTTGCCATTTTTGCCAATCAATCTCATCAAATACCCCATAATAACAAAGCGAAAACGTATTTTCAGAAAAGTTTGCAAAAATTGTGAAAAACAGAAATATCTCTTAATTCAGTACTTTGTAGAAGTGTTGAGTCTTCTTTGTACGCCTGGATTTCGGCAGTTTATCCCATTCATCCTGACAGAACCTCTCAAGCTCCGTTAGACTGGATGGGAAGAGTCTGTAAACCACCATCTTCAGGTGTCTCCATAGATGTCCTGTGGGCTTTTGGTGGGCCACTCGGGTACAGTCAGAGTGTTGTTTTGGCTGTACACTTTGGGTCGTTGTCATGCTGACAGGTGAATGGACACCCCAGCCTGCGGTCATGTGCGTGCTAGAGCAGGATTTCTTCAGGAACCACTCATTTCTGTTTGGCTGTATTCATCCTTCCCTCCATTCTGACCAGTCTCCTTGTCCCCTGCCAATGAGAAGTACCTCTATAGCATGATGTTGCCGCCATATTTGTCAGGGGATAAGCTGTGGCTGGTTTTCTCCAGACATGGTGTTTGGAATTCTGCCCAAAGTGTTCAATTGTTGTCTCATCAGACTAGAGAATCTTAACCCTCATATGATGTGACTGTCCCATACCGATTACTCAAGAGTGTCTATCATCGAGCCCTCTACCATAAAAATTGGATTGATCTCCAGAGACTGTCATTATTCCAACAGGTTGTCCCATCTGAGCAGAGGACTTTGAAAGCTCTTTTAGAGTGACTTCCCTGAACAAGGTCCTTCTTGCCCAGTTACTCTATGGAAGTCTCCTGATGGTTCCATTTTTCATCCATTTCACAATTATTGTGGCCTCTGTGTTCCTGGGAACACACAAAGCTTTAGAAATGATGGTCTATCCCTCATCAAAACTTGGTTATGAAGGTCTAATAGAGAACCTCTTGTCCAGACATGAATTCAGAATACACAGGTAGACTTGAACCTGCCTTAACGATGTCCAATCAATTTAGTTTGCCACAGACGGACTCCTATCAAGTTCTAGAAACTTCTCAAGGAGAAGAAAAGCAAGTACCTGAACACAATTTGGCATGTCACAGAGAAGGTTATCAACACTTCTAAGAATGATGGATTTTAACGTTTAATTTTTAATAAATTTGTAAATCTTTCAGTAAACATGTTTTCACTTTGTCATTATGGGTTGTCGACTGTGAACTGATGGGTAAAATTGGCAAATATATTAATTTAAGATGAAATCTGCAGTATAACAAAGTTGCAGTACATGAAGAGTTCTGAATACATTCTGAATCCTCTATATTCTTAAATTTCTACTTTATGCTTTGTTATACTAAATTTGTGTAATGTTCCAATGAATAAATGAATCATTTAGAGCTAATTTAGCTGAATTTATTCGAAGGGTCCGTACATTTTCTTTGCACTCTTTAAAGATCCAGTAATTCAGCACCGGTACACACCGCTCTTCAATCACCAGATATGATGTGCGTCGACTGAGGAATAAGAGGTGAGCATTTTATTCATAAGCTAGATACATGTTACTAGAGAAGATAATCTTTTGGAATGGCCTAATTTTTAATATTTACTGCGACGGCCACTATGGCTGAGACAAGGCTTATCCCTTTGAGCAGCTTAGCTGATCACATTTGAAATAGAAGAAAGGATTATAATGTGTGTAATACAACGGGTCAAATTCAGGTTATCTTTGTACAACAGGTGTTTTGTCAGAGATCCCATAATATTCCAAGAAGAAATCTTTGAACTTCTACACACTTGAAAACAGGTCCTTTTTGAAAGTTACAGTAATCCTGTATTTATCTATTTATTTGACACCAAACCCGTGTATGTGATCTATAAATAAGAAGCCACTTATAATGCTGTTAAATAACATACAGTAAATCAAGCAGCAGTACATAAAATGGAAGACAATGTCCAGCCAGGATAATCACAGTCATGTCCTGGACTGAACCACTAAGTCACATATGTGGTTTGGTCTCACAGCTCCAGATGAGGTCATGAGATTCACAGTAGACCCACGCGGGCTGTCCTTTCAGCTCTGAAATCTTACTAATTTACTTCTTCTCACTCCAGCTGTGACATTTTACACTGCTACTGCCTCCTATCAGCAACTGAATCATAATTTGGCTAGAGCACAGAAAGTATAAAAATAGGGCTTTATTTTAATTTACTTACAAAATAATTCACCTTCCACTCTTCATTCTGAGTGCCATTATGAACAAAGCTGCACATCCTCTCTGTGACGCACCAACACTGAGGACATTCAGCAGAAGTGTGCCAAGAAATGTGATGAGGGCTCCTTTAGACCAAAAGTAATACGCCTGCTTAATGCATCACTGGGACTGCCAAGTCAGAAGTTCTCTTTTATTTCTTAAAAAAATTTTTTTCCTTTCTCATCTTCCTGTCCTTTTAATATATATAGTGTGTGTTTATATGTTTTATTATTTTTTTTAATTATACACTTTTATAATTTCATGTATTTTTTTGTAATGTGTTGTAATTATGCCCTGCCCCTTTAAATGTGCTTATACACCTTGTTGTTTGTGGGCGGAGCCATAGGAGGTGGAGTAACTCCCGTGCCCTCCCACTTGCAACATAAGACAGTGGAGAAGGCTCAGGAGCTGGAGATCATTCTCTTGTTGTGGATTACTGTATATACTTTACATCTTGTGTTCTGTTTGAATTATGTTTTGATATTCTTTACCTCCTTAGTGTTACATTTTTTCTAGAGAAAACATTTACAAAGCTTTAAATTTTTTGGCTTGAAAAATACATATTTATTAAATCTGATCTTTCTACTGTAAAATGTGCAAAACATTAAAAGTACAAAGTAAGAAGTGTAAAAAGTATAATGATGATAATAATAATAATACCGTATATATTGTCAAAATGTGTCATGGTTTATCTCAAAGCACAGTGAAAAACACTATCCAGCATTCCAGTTGGGACAATAGTAGCATGATTCCTTCTTGATCAGATCATGATTTTCTTTTCAGACCAATCAGCTTTTGAACAGCACACTGCACATGAGCAATTGACACGAGCATCATGTTCGGATTCATCAGAATCCTTTTCGATTTCACTGTCCATTTCAGTTTCACTACCTGAAGACAGATTCACTTCGTCATCACTGCTCGTGTCACTTTCTAGATCATGCAACACCTGGGCTGCTGAAAAACGTTTCTTACCGTGTTTCCCCGAAAATAAGACCGGGTCTTATATTCATTTTTGTTCCAAAAGATGCACTAGGGCTTATTTTCGGGGGATATCTTATATTTATTAATGTTCAATAATATACATTTATCCAAATACAGTCATGTCATCTTCTGGAATATCGTGATAACTCTCCACATTCAAACCCTGAATTCCAGCCTGAATTTCTTGCTACTCCAGATGCTTTTAGGATCCTCCAGGATCGATGTGCGTGCTTCGATGTTTGATGAATGGTTCGATGTGGTGAAGTAAAATGCTGACATACAGAAGCATTCGTGGTGCTTTGATATTCAAGTGTCGCATATTCCCCAAAGTAATGACACGATACATTTTAAAAGTCTCACATCTTCATTTTTTTTTGAACCTTCTCTACAGCATATCGAATGTACAGTGGCATATTTGAGCAGCAGAGAAAAAATAATAAGGACGTAATGAAAATGCCTATTTTGTGATTAAAGTGGAAATTTTGGCTTTAACCTCAAAATGTCACCTTTTAACCTCGTAGTCTGTTTTATCGTTAAAGTAGACCATCGTAAACGTCATCTTAAAACCGACTCAGTTGTTAATCAATTAGGCGCTTCTGGGGCTTCCTCCGGCAAGCAGCAATAGACCACCACACAGAACACATTAAATTTATAATATTCCAGCTCTCTGCACATTTAGAATTCTTAGATTTAAACTTGATATCACTTTCATGATGAAATGAATTAAAATATGTATGTTACATTTTACAGATAAATCGTTAACTTTGTTTAAATAATGAATACTGTTAATAGTTACACATATATGGGTGGCATGGTGGCAGAATGGTAGCACTTCTGTCTTGCAGGGAGTCACGTTGCTGGTGTGTCCTGCATGGAGTTTACATGTTTTCCTGGTGGGTTTCCACAGTGTGCTCAGTTTTCCATCCAAAGACATGAAGGTTTGGAAATTTGGTGACACTACAATGACGCCAGTGTATGTGTGTGCTTATATTCACCTTGTGATGAGCTGATATCCCGTCCAGGGATTTTGTTTCTGTCTTTCGCCCGATGGCTGCTGCACTGAAAAAAGTATAACATTAATGTTGTTGATTTAACGTATATTTTCTCTTTCAAGCAACTTAAGATTAGTCATTTAGTGTTGTAGCTTGAACTATTTGGTTTCAGATCTCAATCAAAGTAAAAAACATTTGTTTGTACCAAAGTAAGTTATTATGGTGGAGAGAATAAACATAAAAATCCTATTGCAGTTAACTTAATATTTTAGGTTGTTCGTGTGCTGTGTTTGAGGGCCGTTTGTATTTTTTTCCGGTCGAACTTTCCAGCGTGCTGGCTTTCTAACTGCCAAAAAAGAAGATCAATTTTTCCGAGTGCAGTGGACGTGGCGATACAGGTCTGGTTATTTTCAGCAGGAGACTTTTATAATGGAAGATTTCTAGTAAGTAACCCTGTTAATTTTAAGTATAAGAACTCGTAATAAAGCATACTTTCAAAAAAGCTGTAGAAACGTTTAATAATGTTTTGTTGTATATTTAAGATTTACACTGCAAAATGCTTGTGTATTTGCGCTAGATTTTTAAATAAACGTAAAAAGTACAGCATTGGAATGTTTTATGTTCATAATATTTCTAATAGTATAAAAACAGGTTACGACCTATAAACCATTTTAAATTGTAACAACTTAAAAAATAGATTTACTTCAGTATAAAACAAGTGAATTACGCCCAATCACTCTAAATGATTTGCCTCAACTTAACAATAGTGGGTTCAATAAGATACATAGAATTATATTGGTTCAGATTGAAAATGTTAAGTGTGAATCGTTACCTTAATTACTTTAAGTTGAATGCAAGTTACACTTTTATCGGTGTGGAATGGGCACATCCCCGAATTGCTGGATGTAATCATTAAATATCCTTTTCAGAGATATTGTGGCAAGGTGTCCTCGGAATTTAATGGATGTTTCGGGCACACAGGTCACATCGCTTGAAGTATAAACTTGGCCTTAGGCACCTTACGTTTCGGCTGATGATCTTGACTATATAGGGTTTATTTTTGGGGTAGGGCTTACAGTATATTACAGAGCAGCCTGAAAATCATACTAGGGCTTATTTTCGGGGAAACAAGACACCATTATGAGGCTAGGAAAAGATGTGCCTGCACCTTTGCCTGGGTAACACTCGGGCCTGTTGCTTACACAAGACACACCTATGTTGTTTCCTGAGCAACACTCGGCACTAACGCTGTGGGCACTTTTACAGCCCGAGTAATCCTCGGGTCTAATGCTTACGAGAGATGTTTCAATTTCAATTCTTTATTGTCATGTGTACAAGTATCATGTACAATGAAATGCTTGCTTGCATGTGCCCCTGCAGACAGTGAAAAGAGACAAAAAAACCCCACCCACAATAAATCAACGAATATAAATAAGTAAATAAATAAAACCAGAATCCTAGGAATAAAAGGCTAAAATAACAGAATACAATAACACAGTCCGTCTTGAGAGGCGCTGCTATTTCTCTAATATTATAAATAACAATGCTAGTAATCCCAGAGTCTTATTTTCTACAATTGATCGTCTGTTAAACCCAGGTAACACAAAGGAATGCCCCCAGAATACTTCCAGTGAAACCTGTGAGAACATTGCTGTATTTTTCACTAAAAAAATTAATGATATTAGAGATAACATAGTATATCTCCCCAACACTGCAGAACCTCCAAAGCCCCGGTACTCCATTATAAACAAATTAAATGCTTTCACCAGGATAGATTTACCTGAATTACATAGTATAATCTCTCAACTGAAACCCTCCACCTGCGTCCTTGATCCAATACCAACCAGGTTTTTCAAAGAAATATCAGGCGTTCTAATTGACAATATTCTGGACATAGTTAATTCGTCATTAGATACAGGGGTCTTTCCAGACTGTCTTAAGACTGCTGTAGTTAAACCCCTGCTCAAGAAACATAATCTTGACCCCTCTGCCTTTGAAAATTTTAGACCCATCTCTAACCTGCCCTTCTTAAGTAAAATTCTAGAGAAGGCAGTCATTATGCAGTTAAATGACCACCTCAATAAACATGCTATTCTTGATAAATTTCAGTCAGGTTTCAGAACAAATCACAGCACAGAAACTGCACTCGTTAAAGTAGTAAATGACTTTGGTAAATGCAGACAGAGGCCATTTATCTGTTCTCATCCTCTTAGATCTGAGTGCTGCATTTGACACCATTGATCATAATATTCTTAGAAATCGCCTTAGTCAATGGGTGGGCCTCTCTGGCAGTGTCTTAAATTGGTTTGAATCCTACCTGGCAGGGAGAAAATTCTTTGTGAGTTGTGGTAATCAAATCTCAAAGACACATGATATCATATGGTGTTCCACAAGGCTCTATCCTGGGTCCGCTGCTCTTCTCAATCTACATGCTTCCGTTAGGTCAGATTATCTCAGGTTACAACGTGAGCTACCACAGCTATGCTGATGACACACAGCTGTACTTATCTATAGCACCTGATGACTCCGACTCTTTCGATACACTAACACAATGTCTTACTGGTATTTCTGAATGGATGAATAGTAATTTTCTCAAACTAAATAAAGAGAAAACTGAAATTTTAGTAATTGGCAATAATGGATTCAGTGAGGTTATCAGAAATAAACTTGATGCACTAGGATTAAAAGTTAAGACGGAAGTAAAAAATTTAGGGGTAACCGTTGACTGTAATCTGAATTTTAAATCGCATATTCATCAGACCACTAGGACAGCATTTTTTCACTTAAGAAACATAGCTAAAGTTAGACCTCTTATATCATTGAAAGATGCTGAGAAATTAATTCACGCTTTTGTTTTCAGTAGACTAGATTACTGTAACGCACTCCTCTCAGGACTACCCAAAAAAGACATAAATCACTTGCAATGAGTGCAGAATGCAGCTGCTAGAATCCTAACTGGGAAAAGAAAATCCGAACACATTTCTCCAGTTTTGATGTCACTACACTGGTTGCCTGTGTCATTCAGGATTGACTTTAAAATACTGCTTATGGTTTATAAAGCCTTAAATAATCTCACCCATCTTATATATCGGAATGCCTGACACGTTATATTCCAAATCGTAACCTTAGATCTTCAAATGAGTGTCTCCTTATAATTCCAAAAGCTAAACTTAAAAGAAGTGGTGAGGCGGCCTTCTGCTGTTATGCACCTAAAATCTGGAATAGCCTGCCAATAGGAATTCGCCAGGCAAATACAGTAGAGCACTTTAAAACACTGCTGAAAACACATTACTTTAACATGGCCTTTTATAACTTCACTTTAACTTAATCCTGATACTCTGTATGTTCAATTCTTCATAATAACTATTCACAGTGGCTCCAAAATCCGTACTGACCCCTACTCTCTCTTCTGTTTCTTTTTCCGGTTTCTTTGTGGTGGCGGCCTGCGCCACCACCACCTACTCAAAGCATCATGATGCACCAACATTGATGGACTGAAAGCCAGAAGTCTACGTGACCATCATCATCAGGTCCTTCCATGAAAACCCTAAATACAAAGAGGACTGTTTGATTTATGTTAGGTAGATTGCCCAGAGGGGACTGGGCGGTCTCTTGGTCTGGAACCCCTACAGATTTTATTTTTTTCTCCAGCCTTTGGAGTTTTTTTTTTTTCTGTCCACCCTGGCCATCGGACCTTACTCTTATTCTATGTTAATTAATGTTGACTTATGTTTATCTTTTATTGTGTCTTCTATTTTTCTATTCATTTTGTAAAGCACTTTGAGCTACATTTTTTTGTATGAATATGTGCTATATAAATAAATGTTGATTGATTGATTGAAATAGAGATAGTGGCAGAAGTATATGTGCAGGTAGCAGTGGAGGTGACACAAGGTTACTGATTGTTCCTGATTCTGATTGCAGTTGGGTAGAAACTGTTCCTGAACCTGGAGGTGCGCGTCCGAATGGACTTTAGTCGCTTCCCAGATGGAAGGAGGATGAAAAGTGACAGTGAAGGGTGGCTGGGGTCCCGCCTGATACGGTTCACTCTCCTGAGACAGCGTGTAGTGTGGATGTCATGGATCGCAGGGAGCTGTGTGCCCGTGATCTGCTGTGCTGTGTTCAGAGCTCTGCAGTCCTCAACTGAGCAGTTGCTGTACCAGGATGTGATGCATCCTGTCAGGATGGATTCCACAGTACACCTGTAGAATCTGCACAGGGTTGTGGGGGACATCGGGCTTTACTCAGTCTCGTGAGGAAGTAGAGGCGTTGTTGGGCTTTCTTGACTACTGCCGCAGTGTGACTTGACAATTTGAGGTCATCAGTGAGAGTGACTCCGAGGAACCTAAAGCTGCTGACCTGCTCCACAGCTTCAACTCCGATGTTGATGGGGCTGTGCTCTGTTGCCTGTTTGCGGAAATCCACAATCATCTCCTTAGTTTTGCTAACGTTGAGAGTGAGGTTGTTGTTCTGACACCATTCTGCCAGGAGTCTGACCTCCTCCCTGTAGGCCGTCTCATCATCCTCGCTGATCAGACCTATTACAGTGGTATCGTCAGCAAACTTGAGGATGGTGTTAGAGCTGTACTTAGCTACGCAGTCATGGGTGTAGAGAGAGTAAAGCACGCTGCCTTGCGGGGTGCCAGTGTTGATGGTGAAGATGGAGGAGGTTTTTCCACCAATATGCACTTGCTGAGGTCTGCCGGTGAGGAAGTTCAGTACCCAATTGCCCGGTGAAGAGCTAAGCCCCAGATCCAGGAGTTTAGTGATGAGCTGGGATGGAATGACGGTGTTAAGTGCAGAGCTGTAGTCCACAAACAGCAGCCTGGCATAACAGTTCTTGTTCTCCAGATGAGACAGGGTGGTGTGAAGTGTTATGGAGCTCAGTGGACCTTTTGCAATGGTAGGCAAACTGGAGGGGGTCCAGACTGTCAAGGATGATGTCCTTGATGTGTTCTAGCACCAGTCTCTAAGAAAAGCACTTCATGGCTATGGCAGTAAGTGCTACTGGGCGGTAAATGGTAAAGATGTGACTATACAGTTGCCCGAGTGACGTTCAGGACTAACACTTTTAGCACTGTTTTCACCGAATGAGTGATTCTCGGGTCTAATGTTAAGAAGGTTAATAATATAATGATGTAATACATTTATTTATGTAACAATTATATATTCCATTTCTACCTTCTTTTCTTATGTCGGTATATGTCTGATCTTTTTTGTATGGGTCTTTGGAGGCTTACATTTGTTTTTGTGCTTCTTTATTGTGACATCATAAGAATTACTATGTTCCTAGAAAACTGAACAGGCCAGTGGATGAGTTAACAGACAAAACCAATGAAGCATTGCCATTTAAGAACATGTGAATATGATAGATAGACAGATAGATATATTATAATTTTATTGTAGTTGGCAGGATGATAGATAGATAGATAGATAGATAGATAGATAGATAGATAGATCCTAATTTTAGTATAGTAGGCAGGACAGATAGATAGATAGTACTTAGATACATCTTTGGATGCACTGGGACACATCATCAGTGATGTTTCCTGAGATCATCGGGTGTTTCGGGTCTCACAACATCAGACAACCTCTCTCAGGTGACCCAGCCGGGGTTGATCACGCCCCAACTTGTGTCCCAGCAGCACTGGCCTACTTTGCGGACCTACCTCTTGATCCAAATCCACCTCGAGGCTCTTTCTGCGGCTTCTGTGATGGACTTAATGGCTCTCCTCTTTGCAGCTCCTGTGATTCCAAGCCTGGCAAATATCTTACACAGGGATCGAGCGGCAAAGCCTCTGCACCCTACTTCTATGGGCTCACAGCAAGCCTTCCAGCCCTTCCTTCGGCAGTCCTCAATGAGCTCCTGGTACTTGAGCCGCTTACGCTCATTTGCCTCTTCCATGCGGTCCTCCCATGGGACTGTCAGTTCCAACAAAAGGAGTTGCTTGGACGATGCAGATGTTAAAACTATATCGGGTCTCAATGAGGTTGATGTTACAAATTCCGGGAACATGAGCTGCCTGCCCAGGTCAACCCGCAGCTCCCAGTCTGCTGAAGATGAAAGGAGGCTGGTTGATTTTTGCTTTGCTTGCGCCTGCTCACCAGCCCTTATGAAGGCAATTCTTCTCTGGCTGCCAACATATTTGTTGTTGGCCACTGCATGTGAAATGGTCTCTGCTATACACTTTAGAATAGATAGATCCTAATTTTAGTATAGTAGGCAGGACAGATAGATAGATAGATAGATAGTGTGAATGCCATGCAGACATCCTGGTTGGATGACGGCATGTCCTCTTGCCAAGTTGGAAGGTGCCAAGCGATGGACAAGCAAAAGTCATAGGCCAGGAGCAGTTCCACCCCCCATGCATTAGGTGGCAGTGGTCTTCTGGATGCGCTCCAGCTTGGACACCTGCCAAGGTTCATGGGAACTGGAGTCCAGAAGTGCAGCCCTGTTGGGGTCACTGTTGCGGGAGGACTGCGGTGGTTCCCAAACAATGCAGAAGTGCCCCCCCACAAGTTGCGCCAGGTCACTGGAAGCCATTCTAGGTGCCCGCAGCCTCCCGACTCTGACTCCTTCAGGTAAGGCAGCAGGCGACACTCTACTGGAAGCAGAAGCCGAAGGTTCATGGTTTGTAGAGTTATTGGATGTGCTTCATTGTCAAAGTGCTTGGTGGATTAAAAAATCATTATTTGAACCTGTGACTGCATTTGGCATTATTGAATCTGCGTAATTGGTGCTCGGTGGTTCCCCCTACTGGTTACAATAGATATATATGAGTACCTGGGGACATTTAAAGTTATAATATAGTTACT
Organism: Polypterus senegalus; assembly: GCF_016835505.1. Classification (NCBI taxonomy): domain Eukaryota; kingdom Metazoa; phylum Chordata; class Cladistia; order Polypteriformes; family Polypteridae; genus Polypterus; species Polypterus senegalus. The sequence goes on from NC_053168.1 coordinate 135,121,816, forward strand.
TTCAGTTGTCTGTGTTTTTTCTAGTGCTTTGTGGTCCTTTAGAGGTTTGGAAACACTTTGTAGATTCATTTAGAAGCATCAGCAGATCTTTTAGCTAAGCTGAAGTATCTGTCACTGTCATTTCCAACCATTTTTATTCCGCCAAACCCTGCTGTCAGCTTCTAATTTGCTGATGAGATTTCAAATGTGCAATCATGTGTGTGCTGAATATGCACAAGCTGTTGCGGCGAGGTACAGTAAGGCATGAATGAAGATTCTTTAACAAAGAAATATCAATGATTTCGTGACCTGTGAAAGGTGGCAAATCGCTCAGCAGCAGTAAATCTTATTTTGTGTACCAGTCAGCTGGATTGAGTCGTTATGAAAACTCTATGACCGTTGACTATGCAGCTTTCTTTATATGCAGATAGTCGTCATATGCAAGTTACTGCCAGTACAAAATGGCTGATCCTCCAGATGACATCTTACCAAGGCCTACACTTTGCTTAACACTGGACTTTGCAGTTTATCATCTGCTTCTGATGACAGCATTTTGTACTGTACTGCCACGGATTTTTAAAGTCACTGGCATGGAGTATTACAGCTTGGCATCATCTGCTCCTGGTAGAGCTGCCTCTTATGATGAGATCTTGTCACCCTGGTTTCCATAAGACAACTGCTGCTCTTCATTTCTCTCTGCACCAGTGGAGTTGGTCGCCAATGACTGCGGTGTGCTAATATTTTTATGCCCACACAGAATTTGCAGTCTAGGGGCCTCATGTATGAACGGTGCTTACGCTAACTTTTCCACGTTCAAATGGCGATGTATAAAACCTACACTTGGCGTAAAGCCACGCACTTTTCCACAGTACCTCATACCTTGTCGTACACAAGTTCTCCGCTCGGTTTTGCAGACTGGCGGCACCCAGCGTCAAAGCAGTGCTACTGTTCCTGTGTGGTTACACCTTTATTTTCCTGACGCGCTTTATAAATACACTGAAACTAACCGCATATTGTTTATTAGTGTAATGCATCTGATTGTAATTAACTTGTAACAGTATAATGGTCCAGGGAACAGCCATAGTATTCCAAATACCATAACTGCTTTAGCGTTGTTACTCTCACTTCTTCTTCTTCTTCTTTCAGCTGCTCTCGTTAGGAGTTGCCACAGCAGATCATCTTTTTCAATATTGCTCTCACTGCACCACTCGGAGTATTTATATCACTGTATCTGAGTGTGAATCACAGCAGCAACTGATCGGAAAGAGAATTATCGGTATACAGCTTCAAGTACACGCTGTCTCAGCCACGGCAAAACGTTTCAAAGCCTTTCCTGTAGGGACCTCACGGTTCAGAAACAGTTTCATCCCAAGAAATATAAACGCACTCAATCAATTCCTCCTTGTAGAACTGTTTGTGCTTATAAGTACAATTACCCCACTGTAAACTTGCACTACAGTTATAATATCGCACAACCTGAGCCACTTTATAAAGCGCGTATTTACATATGATGACTATATCATTTTTAAGATGAAATGCAGCAAAATATGTTTATTAAATTATACAGGTAAAACTTTAACTTAATTTAAATAATCTATATTGTTAATAATTAAACATGTGAGGACACGGTGCCACAGCGCTAGCAAGTTCATGTGTTGTTCCTGCCTTGCGCTGTATATTACTGAGGCTGGCGCGACACTGGAAGGATAGATGAATAGAATAATTAAACACGTACTATGAAGTGTCAGGGATGTCAGGGGTGACGACTCGGCTGGGATGCCCCGAAGGACCGGAACAGAGTCTACGCCCGCCCTGGATCACGTGGGGGCCGCCACCCTGGTTGCTTTGGGGGCCACGGGTAGAGGGCTTGGAAACCCAACCTTGTAGTGGCCCGTGGTCACCACCAGGGGTCGCCCCGATGCCTTTGGAGCCCTGGACCTCAGCACTTCCGCCACACCAGGAAGTGATGGGGGGAAGAGAAGACGGGACACCCGGAGAGCTTCTGGGAGTACAGCCGGCACTTCCGCCACACAGGGGCGTGTTGGTGGGTGATTGCCAGAATTCACCTGGAGCACATCCGGGTGCTAATAAAAGGGGCCGCCTCCCTTCATTCGAGGCTCGAGTCGGGTGGAGGCAGGACAAGGTAAGAGAAGAGAGAGTAGAGGCGGCCCGAAGAAGAAAGGTGTTGTGTGCACATAAGACTTGTAAATATTGTAAATAAACGTGTGGTGGTGGAAAAAGAACATGTTTGCCTGTCTGTGTCCGGGCCACGTTCACAGAAGATATTTCAATGTTCCTTAAAAGTTTTGAGGAATTGTCGTTGTAAGCTTACAGATGGCTTAACGTCTATTACAGAGCTGATTGTGTGGCGATTGGGTATTTGGGGAAAGAAAAGTAAGGACAGGAATATGACACTCAGAGGGTGGGCTACGACTCAACTTTTTGAAGTGACTTTGATATGTGACAACTTCTTTTTTATTTTGGCACTGTGCACATTTGTGAACTTGAGCTTTCGAGTTTCTTCAACACGCTATGTCAGTCGATCGGCTTCATTTTGTTGTTTAATTAAACAAATAGTATGTTTTTCCTTTGCCTCCACTTGGTATTCGCTGAAATTCTTATTTTTTCCCCCGTGCTTTTCCCATTGTCTTTTCACAGAATGCTGCGCTTAAGGGCGATTTATATTGATTTGCATATTGAAAGAGGTGTAATTCTGGGAGGATTTGGGGCGGGACAGAAGGCGCGTGCACGAGCGTTAGTTTTCATGCTGACTGGGATTTATGGAGTGGAAGAACGTGGAAGTTGGAGTACGCACAGATTCCTGCATCCGGATTTTTCTGTGCGTAAGCACATTTCAGCTTTTGTGCTTACGTCATGTTATAGTGCAAATTCTACACACGGCATTATACATGAGGCCCCAGGTGTTTTCTAGACATGGGATGCTCTTCGCTTTCCACCAAGTGTGGCACATTCCTCCTTAGCTCCCACTATGGCCTCGTCATTCTGGCCCCTTAATAATCCCCAGACTCGAATTGGCTAACTCTCTCTCACCACTTCACCACCTAATCACTCATGTGTGGTGAGCTTACTGGAGTAAAAATGGCTGCCGTCACATCATCCAGGCGATTTGGAGTTGGGAGAGGAGCTGGAAGAATGGAGGAGTAAGTGTGAGGGAGAGGAGAGCATTTGTGAAGAACCTTCTATAAGCTGCTGTGGGTTAATGAACCTGTTTGATATGAACCTGGGACTTGTGTAGTGAGGTTGTGTTTGGGATGCTGCAATGCCCCCTACTGGCCATGCTATCTATCTATCTATCTATCTATCTATCTATCTATCTATCTATCTATCTATCTATCTATCTATCTATACTAAAATCTATCTATCTATCTATCTATCTATCTATCTATCTATCTATCTGTCTATCTATATATCTATCATATGTATATAATACCTTTCACATCTATCTATTATATAATGCCTTTCATATCTATTTATCTGTCATATAGTTTCCTTCATATCCATCTGTCTGTCTATCTAGACTCAACCTTGACAGCTTCCAGACAGGTATACTAATCACTGTGCCACCCAGCTCTCCCATTATGTCCGCATGTATGTTTTATTTGAATGCACCTCAATTTCATGTAACTGACCTAAGTATGGCCACTAAACCAAATAAAATCATAGTGAATATGTATATTATTGATGACTCACGCGTCATTATCAGATTATCAGAGACAAATGCATAATTGAAAAGAAGCGGTAATTGATGACAGCAAGGACAGAAGGTGACAAATTGGTATTTATGCGGTACCTTGAGGGAGAGCGTCTTACGTGGACGAGCCGATTTCTGCATTTTCTGGTATTTGTTCAATTCACCCGCACGCTATTAGGTAAATCCCCAGTAACCAAACCATTTTAAGCAGGCATTTCAAATGTATAACATTGTTCTAGATGTAAACCCTAGCACTCATTTTTACTGCTTGTCAAAACATTCGCGAAATCCTATTTTCTTTTAATAAAGTATAGTTTTGTTCTCCAGATGTATGCTTGAATAAGATGTCATACTCTGTTTTTGTTCAGGATTGCACCCTGCTGATGTTCTTAGGCAGCAAGAAAATTACCTTACTGAAACATGTTGCTGGGAGTGACTACAATAATGCCAAATTCAGCGCTGGCATTATACACATGACATATTCAAAGACCTTTGAGTAAAAAACTATGAATATAAAGTAATCAGGAAGAACACACAGACATTTTACTTTCATAGCATTTTTTTTATTTGTTTCTGTGCTTTGTATTTTTTTATAGATGATATCTTATAATTTAAAAATAAAAAGAATAAAATCCTACTTTAGTCTTTGACCACCAACTTGAATTTTTTGTTAATGTGCCCCCCCGCCCCAATCCGGTAAGAGTGGGTTTGTTGCATTCATAATGATTACACCGGTTAAAATGCTTATTGATAACGCAGATGGAAGAGCGGGCTTTAAAATGACGGGTAATTAAATGAAATTCAATTTTCTTCAAACCTGTGCATTTTGCTCTCTATTAAACGGCTGGCGGAATGGCAGGAGTGCCGGAATTTGAAGCACAAATAATCCTTTTGCTTGCTTGGGATAAAGAAATTATAAGCCATGTTAAACAATTTCAATATGTTTAATGGCCCTAAGTTAAGCTTAGACTGTTCCGCTTTCTGAGTAAAGTGCTGGGTCTGTAAACACAAATGCTAAGCTACCCCAAGAGTGTACTCATTTGAAATTTTACTTGAAAGCAGGATGTACATGTTTATTACAATTTCAAACAAAATGCTAATGCCATTAAACAAATGAGGTTTAAGCAAATTAACTGGATTTTAATATTCTGAAAGCCTATGATATAAGACATTGTGTTACGAAACATTGGCTAGAAGTATCGGATGCAAGTGGGGTTTTCATTGCTGTGAATCTCAGGAGAATATTTGTAATTAGTATCATTTGCCTAATACTTCAGGTTAATTAGAATATTTAATTGAATAGCTCTAATCTTCAGAGATGACTATATTATGATCAAATTAGCACCACCACAAGGTCTGATGTTTTCCGCCGCAGCCTGGTGCGCTTCTGTTGGTTATTTTGTCCTCTGGAGCGCAGAGCAACAGAAGAAAAATCTGTTTCTCACACTTTTGAATTTTAATGATCCATTTGAACCCCGCCATCAACATTTAATTATTCCAGCAAAAAAAAAAAAAAAAAAAATGAAGAAGAAGAAGAGAAGAGAAGAGAAGAGAAGTGCTCTCACTATAGTTCCCATATGGCATATTGGCAAATATGCTCTCCCAGTCTGGGGTCCACACATCCATTGCTGCGCACAGGAGATTTAAAACTAACTCTGAATACAAACCCTTTTTTTTATAGTGTTTGCAATACAGACCAGATGAAGCTTCACAGGAGATGTTACTAGGAGACTATTGAAACACTATTAGGAACAGATGAATTGATTTTTATAATGTTACAATGGCTTTAATCCTATAATGTGTACACTGGACGTTTGTGTTCAATCCAAAAAGTTTGGCAGAGTGAGGCGACTTGTGCAGGAAACTGTCATGCAATTTAAAGCAATTAAAATTGTGTTGGTCTGGGCAAACTTGGCAGAAGGGGGGGGGGGTCCAGGAATGGGTGGCGAGGGGGTTTGATCGGGGGGCCGGGTCAAGAAAACGCAGATGTTTCAGGAGTTGGTTAGGTTAACTTCAGGGGTGAACACGGCCTTGTGTGGCCGGAGCGGGTGCTGCGCTTGTGCCGGACGGCCCACCTCATCTGAGAGAAAAGGGCCAACAAAAGAAGAGCAGCGTCGCTTCTACCGAATGGCGCGTTCGGAGGTTTGCCAAACAGATGGCATCTAAATGAATGGGAATTGCATATGCATTACGTCTGCTTTATGGTTTTGCTCTAATTGCGAAGATTATGACTCTTACCTTTGCAGTCTCTAATGTTCCGAATTAAACCACTTAGAACCCTAATGTGTTAATTTCATTTGTTTTTTGTTTTGTTTTTTTTTTTTGTTTTTTATTTTTGAAGTTTCTGAGAATTGAATGCCTCCTCTCAACCTTTATGCATACGTACAAAAGGAAATAACTGTTTCTAATAATTCATTGTATATTAATTACCATAATATTATATCATTTCATATATATATATATATATATATATATATATATATATATATATATATTGTAAGCATTTTAAAGCAATGAGACGATTAACAAGATCTTGCAAAATCAGGGTTATTTAGAATTCTTATAAGGATTAAACAGGAGAAGATTACAGGTGTGCAAAACCATCTTTCAAGAATTGTAGCTGAAGGCCGAAGACATTTAAAAGCTGAAGGTGACACCTTCCGTCTTCAGCTGTCTTTGTTTCTGCTGCTACAGAAATATTCATTTTGACTTATAATCCTGCAAAAAAACTCTCCTGTAATGTGTACGTGTGTGTAAGTGGTGGAGTTAATAATGAAGAGAAGTGCGCCGCGGAAAGTGTGGACCTCGAACTCTTTATATAGCGCGCAAGAGCTTTCACCTTTGGCAAGTTTTCTATCCTCAAATGATCAAACATTCTTGATTGTCCCGAATGACTCGTGCATATGCTCAGCAATGGAAATTCAGCATTTTCATAAATACTATTTTAAAAATGTTTCATTTAACTGACATCCATCCATTATCCAACCAGCTATACTTACTTTAATAATTGGTCTGAACATATTTATATATACATTACATTATCTATCTATCTATCTATTATATAGTGCCTTTCCTATCTATCTATCTATCTATCTATCTATTATATAGTGCCTTTCCTATCTATCTATCTATCTATCTATCTATCTATCTATCTATCTATCTATCTATCTATCTATCATATAGTGCCTTTCCTATCTATCTATCTATCTATCTATCTATCTATCTATCTATCTATCTATCTATTATATAGTGCCTTTCCTATCTATCTATCTATCTATCTATCTATCTATCTATTATATAGTGCTCTATCTATCTATCTATCTATCTATCTATCTATCTATCTAGTGCCTATCTATCTATCTATCTATCTATCTATCTATCTATCTATCTATCTATCTATCTATCTATCTATCTATCTATCTATCTATCTATCTATTATATAGTGCCTATCTATCTATCTATCTATCTATTATATAGTGCCTATCTATCTATCTATCTATCTATCTATCTATCTATTATATAGTGCCTATCTATCTATCTATCTATCTATCTATCTATCTATCTATCTATCTATTATATAGTGCCTTTCCTATCTATCCATGTATCTATCTATCTATCTATCAATAGAGAGATATGAAATACCTACAGGGGAAAAATTATGAGGAAAGATTAAAAAAGCTGAGCCTTTTCAGTTTAAGCAAAAACAGATTAAGAGGAGACCTGACTGAAGTGTTTAAAATTATGAAGGGAATTAGTCCAGTTGATCGAAACGGAGACTTTTAAATGAGTTCATCAAGAACACAGAGACACAGCTGGAAACCTGTTAAACTGAGTAAATTTTGCACAAACATTAGGACGTTTTTCTTTACACAGAGAACCACAGACACCTGACATAAGTGACCAAGTAGTGTGGTAGACAGGAGGACTTTAGGAGACCCTCAAAACTTGACTTGATGTTATTTTGAAGGAGTTCAATGGATAGGATTGGCAAGCTTTGTTAGGCTGAATGGTCTGTTCTCCGCTAGATTGTTGTCTTTCTATCTACCTATCCATTTAGACTCAACCTTGACAAACACCAAGCAGGGGTACGACTCACTGTGCCACTAAACTCTCCCTATGCCTGTATTTATGTTTTATTTGAATGCATTTCACTAAATCAAATTTCACATAAATTATATAATTATGGCAACTAAACAAAGTAAAATAATAGCAAATATTTATACATGACTCATGCATAATTATCATTTAAAAATGTAAAAGCTAACAGTAGCATATCTAGTATTATGCAAAACATGTTTATTAACTGACTAAATGTAGTATACAATGTATCATTTGCAACAATAGTTTAATCAAATAACTTGCATAACTTCTGTACGTACGGTGCAATGAGAATATATATATATATACATACATTCATATGTAAACATATGTATATAGTAGATATAGTCTATATAATATAATATATAGTCTATATGCCTTTCACATCTATCTATCTATCTATCTATCTATCTATCTATCTATCTATCTATCTATCTATCTATCTATTATTTATTATAACCTGTTTGATTTCCTGCATATCCAGCATTATGCAGAGCATGTTTATTATCTGATCAGATGTAGTATACAATTTATCAGTTAAATCGATTTAAGAGAAGCTAGCAGACTAATGGCTAAACACAGAAGAACTAATAACAGTAATTTCCAGCATCATTCTACAACCCAGCTTTAGTTTCAGATTGTAATATTGGAGCATATTTTCTAAACACTGTGTTTTGTTTTTTGACATATTTGTAATGTTTAATATGAAGATACTTTTAAGGCATTGTGCTAATAATTACACTGTGCTCCTCTGGGCTGCTTGCTAATTTCTACTTAGACCGCTGAAACAATTGTGAATGCCACTACGGCAAATAGCAGAAGCCTCACATATCTTTTGTGTGCGTTTCAATAGGATAAGTAGAGGGTTAATCCGCTGGAGCAAGAATAATTCTAGTTCACACCAGTAAAGTTGAACAAATGGTATTTATATCTTATTTAGGGAGCAATGCAGATGGTGATACCCCGGGACCTTTTGTCACGGACTGACTTTTTGTGTTGGGTGAAAAGATTTTCTGTGGTACAATAAAATGGGAACACTAACTTGAGGACTGTAGTTTCAAAATATTTTAAAAGGGTGCAAAGCTGCCCCTACCTAGGAATATTAATTGGCTTCTTTGAAATATTTTGTTTAATCATCTTTATGGAAAATTGGCCTTTCAGTGTTAATATACGTATTTATGAGTTCAGGTTTTTGTTTTAATTTTAAATGTGACTTTTTTATGATACGACATTAAAAGCCACCTGCCTGTCCCAGCACGGACTGCACAAGCGCTCTGAAGGTGTCCTGTGGTATCTGATAGCAGACCCTTAAAGCCGTGTAAGTTGCGAGGTGGCGCCTCCAATGGGCCAGACTTATTTATTCAGCACATTCCCATAGATGCTCCATCAGATTGCGCTCTTTGTCACGTTCCTTAAACCATTCCTGAACAATTTTTGCAGTGTGCCAGGGTGCGTTATCCTGCTGAAAGAGGCCACTACCGCTGTCAAGAAGGGCTGTGCATGGTCTGTGACGTTCTTTAGGCAGGCGCTACGTGTCAAAGTAACATCCACATGAATGCCAGCAGAACATTTCCTAAACCTTCCCACTGCCTCCGCCGGTTTGCCTTTTTCCCATAATGCACCCTGCTCTCTTTTCTTCCCCAAGTGAAAGATGTGCACACACCCGGCCACTCAGATGATCTAAAAGAAAATGTGATTCATCAGACAAGGCCTCTTTCTATCCATTCCATCAGTTCCGATGCTCATGTGCCTATTGTAGGCACTTTTGGTGGTGGACAGGAGGTCAACATGGGCACTCTGACCAGTCTACGGCTACACAGCCCCTTACACAGTAAACTGCAATGCACTGTGTTTTCTGACACATTCCTCTCATGGCCAGCATGACGTTTTTCAGCAATTTGTGCTACAGCAGCTCTTTATAGGATTAGACCAGAGAGGCAAGCCTTTACTTCACAAAAGTATTAATGAGCGTTGGGCACCCATGACCCCTGGTACCTGCTCATCAGCTGTCCTTCCTTGGACCACTTTTGGAAGGTAAAGACCTCTGGATACCTGGAATAGCCCACAAGACCTGCTGTTTTAGGAGGCTCTGACCTAGTCATGTGGCAGGTGTCTGGTCACACTTACAGGTAATCTAACGCTAGACACTGTTAAAATATCCGACTACGCCACCCAGTTTTATTAATTGACTGGAAATTTACTGATAATAGCACACAGGGTTCTTTAAGTCTTTGAGGGCTGAATATTTTTTTTTGAAAAGCACACAATGCACTAGTTTCACACATAAATCAACATAAAATGTCTGTTGCTATGTGCTGTGGCTGCTGTTGGCGCCTGTTTGGCATCTCTTGCAGCAGTGTCCGCACAGGGGCAGCTTAATGGCCAGCAGGAATGCATGGCGCCCCGGCTACCTCTCTGTCTTCACGCAACAGGTGAGCGACATTGGCAGTCGCACTGTGATGCAATCTGGTTTGTACCTCTCATCATCACAAGTAGTGGTCCTCCTAGGTGAATGCTGCTGTCTACGTGTTCAGCACCATGATTAGCTGGAGACCAATAGGCTGATGCGGGTACCTCACTTTCATTTTCGATATACATCTCCAGATCACTCGCATCAAACTCAGACTCCGAAAAGTCAGAGTGCGATTCAGCGATAATACGTAAAACGTCCATGGAGTATTTTGCTTTGCGCATATGCTTTAGTATCTCCAGATGTTTGCTCTTCACTTCTCATGTACACGCCAGGGAATCAAGGTCAAATCAACAAAGCTACATAACTTTCCTTCAAGCAAAGTGAGTCGAACTAAAAAGTAAGGTCGAGTTTTGTCGCAATTTACAGCTGATTACCATCCTTTACCCCTGAATTTCAACAGAAGTCAACATCAGCCCTAAAAGAGTTAAATTGGGCGGTGAGTGAACACACAATGAAAGACACAACAGTAATTTCACGAAAAGCAACGGTAACTTCTATTACACTCCACGATAAAAAGTACATTAAAAAGATAAATGAACATAAACAAAATCTAAAAATACCAGGAACGAATTTCCTTTTTTTTTTAAAAGGAAAACACACAATCCACACTCTAAAAGTCCGTCAAAAACAAGAATTGGAGGATACAACCTTTAGTGGTGCACAGTCCAGTTTGCGCACCGTGTTACTCCAACAATTAACCGTCCAACTGTCCACCGATACGCTCTTCTCACCAGACACTCGTTTCCCAACAGAAGTTTTGTCAAAATCGTGGAATCCCTGTCAGCGTCTTCTCGTCGTTCATTTTCTCCACTCTGGGCTCCTTGTGTTGCTGGGTCCTTTCATGTGGCTTCCCTCTCTTGTTGGACCCACAACCGGCGTCTCCTTGTGGAGCTGTCTGTCCCTCCCTGGAAGTAAGTGTTGCCGTCCTTGGGCGTCACGTCGTGCCAGCCACGTACCCTTGTCTGCCTGCGAGCCCCTGTGCTCTGTCCGAGTGCCTTGGCAGCGTTCTGCAGTTGACTGCCCCTCTCACTGCCTTCTCTATACCCAGAAGCTTAAATCTCCTTCTGTTCCTGCCATTATCAGTCCTGGACAATCGGATTAAACAATGGCACACCTAAATTTCCTGGGTTTAAAAATGAATGAAAACACAAGTTAACAAAATGTATTGTTACCAACCATTCATGAGTACAGATCTGCTATCTATCTATCTATCTATCATAAAATTACGATCTATCTATTGTGACGCCCAGGAGGACCGGAGGAGGGCTTGTGCCTCCTCCAGACCGCGAGGGGGCGTCCGCCCTTGTTATGTTGGGGGCCTCGGGTAAAGGGCTTGGACGCCCAGCCCTGCAGGGACCCTTGGCTACCGCCAGGTGGCACTCCGGTGCCTGAATATCCCAGGAGCCCAGCACTTCCGCCACACCAGGAAGTGCTGGGGGGAAGACGACAGGGGACACCCAGACGGCTTCCGGGTGCACAGCCGGCACTTCCGCCAGCTGGAGCCCATCCGGGTTCCTATTTAAGGGGCTGCCTCCCTTCAGTTGATAGCGGAAGTTGGGTGGAAGTGGACAGAGCTGGAGAGAGGACTGGAGGCGGCCAGGAGGAGAAAGGCACAAGGACTGTGAGGCCTGGAAGTTTGGGGGAATCGGTGCAAGAGGCACTGGGAAGTGCACGGATTTTATAGATATTGTCAATAAAGGGTGTTTGTAGGTGACATGAACGTGTCTGCCTGTCTGTGTCCGGGTCAACTTCCACACTATCTATCTATCTATCTATCTATCTATCTATCTATCTATCTATCTATCTATCTATCTATCTATCTATCATATAGTGCCTTTCACATCTATCTATCTATCTATCTATCTATCTATCATATAGTGCCTTTCATATCTATCTATCTATCTATCTATCTATCTATCTATCTATCTATCTATCTATCTATCTATCTATCTATCTATCTATCTATCTATCATATAGCGCCTTTCATATCTATCTATCTATCTATCTATCTATCTATCTATCTATCTATCTACAACAGAAAACAACAAAAATAATGTATTTCTTTTATAGCCGTAAATCACACAAGGAATGTGTCAATTGGCCCTGTTTTTTGATAGCCCCCAGACTTCACTCTCTAAAAAAATAAGAAAAATCTCCCAAAAGAACCTTGTAGAAAAAAATAAAACCACATTAGAGTATGATCTGTTTTCTACAAAAGCTCCCTTTGCAGATTTTCATTTCCTTTTAAATGTCTTTTTGATATACTGCATTGGTATGATAATCTTTGCATTTAATGGATTCTCAACATAAGATCAGGTCTGTCTATCACTCTGTTATCTATCTATCTATCTATCTATCTATCTATCTATCTATCTATCTATCTATCTATATACACTAAGTGATTTTTCTCTTTTTCCACAAATTCTCATTGTTGGCAGATTCCTTTTAAATGTCTTTTTGATACACTTTATGCTGGTATGTTAATCTGAACTGTCCTGCTGTGAACGCTTTGCATTTAATGTCTTATCATCATTAGACCGTCTCCTGCTCTGCACCTCTTGTTTCCAGTGCAGGCTCCTTCTCCCTGCCACGACAAATTCGATAAATGGATAATAAAATCTGTGAATGGAAAAATATAATACAGTATATACAAATATTTATAACAGCATTACATTAATGTTGTTGCTTTTTAATAATTATCATATACAATATGTTCAGTTTTTAGCTCATTTTAAAATTAGTATTTTGAGGAAGCCAAAGATTATTTTTGAAAAGCAGGAGTGCAAAGCAAGAAATAACTATAGACAAGTTTATTACAAAAATCAAATATATTTTACCCAGTGTAAGTATACTTATGATTTTTCAATCAAAAGACTCTTTATGAACGTCAGAACTATAAGCACAATAGTATTTTATAATACCGAGAAAGCACTATGTGGATGCAGATAGTTTTCTTTGTTCTTGCTGTATAAGACTGGTTAATGGCTGACAACAGCAATATGCATCAAAAATTTGAAGAAAATACATTTTTGAAAGGTATTTTCTTGTTAGTGAAGGGACATCAAGAACAACTAATAACTTCATTGGTTCAGACTTTGTTAATGGGTAAAGTAAATTCACACCATTTAAAAGCAAAATGTTTTACTCCTCAGGGTGAATGGCCGTAATTAAAGAGCTCATTTTTAAAGCAGTGCTTTGTAAGTAAAAGGGGCCATTTGGCTCCTCCAGGGTCATCAGCGTCATCCAATTTGGCAGTCAGCGTCGCCTTCTGACTTACTTACCTTAAATGAAAGTTTGAGAGGATCCCCTTTTCAACCCAGTGCTTGTATGGCACCTGCTGCCACCATCAGTGACATCGGCCTCTGCGGCACAACGCAAGCAGCCATCAAACTGGAATGAGCAGAGACCGGGGGGCTTTAAGCAGGTTGTTCGAACATTTAAAAGCCAGTACAGGAGCCGTCCTACTCTTTGTCTTTTATTTGTGACCCTGGGTGTGGTTAAATCTTTTGGCACAAAGTCTCGTCTCACAGAATATTTTTTAGTTTATAATTTAAACACGGAATAAGAATCTGAAAACCTAACAATATCACATTAAAGTTTTATAAATTGTGAAAAGATTAATACCAAACATATATATGTAGTTTTTAAAATAAGCCCGATTTAAAACATAAAACACATGACTTTATAAATATCAAAATCAGTCATAGAATTATAAATATGTAATAAATAATAAGTAAATGAATAACTTAATTAGTTAACAACTGGCCAACGTGTATTTCTAGACAAGTCCCTTATTCACGGTGGATTTGGATGGCAGACAGACACAGACGCTCCTCCTCACTCTCTCTGGAGTGGACTTTAGGCAGCGCCAGCGTCGACCTGACTGCAGGAAAGAAGAGGCCGTTGTTGAGATGGCTGGCATCGCTGATAATTTGCTTTGCCCTGGAGTGGCATCGCATGGTGTAGATGTCCTCAAAATTTGCGAGTGCACCCCGGGTGATGTGTTCATCTGGCCACCTTGGGGTTTAAGACAAGGTTTACTAGATAGATAGATAGATAGATAGATAGATAGATAGATAGATAGATAGATAGATAGATAGATAGATAGATAGATTAGAATTTTAGTATAGTGGGCAAGATAGATAGATAGATAGATAGATAGATAGATAGATAGATAGATAGATAGATACTTTATTAATCCCCAAGGGGAAATTCACATACTCCAGCAGCACCATACAGATAAAAACGATTAATTAAATAGTGATAAAAATGCAGTGCAAGTTAAAAAATGCAGGGTGGAGAGTGTGAGGCAGGTATAACAGACAATAACTTTGTATAATGTTAACGTTTACCCCCCCCGGATGGAATTGAAGAGTCACATAGTGTGGGGCAGGAACGATCTCTTCAGTCTGTCAGTAGAGCAGGACGGTGACAGCAGTCTGTCGCTGAAGCAGCTCCTCTGTCTGGAGATGATCCTGTTCAGTGGATGCAGTGGATTCTCCATGATTGACAGGAGTCTGCTCAGTGCCCGTCGCTCTGCCACGGATGTCAAACTGTCCAGCTCCATGCCTACAACAGAGCCTGCCTTCCTCACCAGTTTGTCCAGGCGTGAGGCGTCCTTCTTCTTTATGCTGCCTCCCCAGCACACCACTGCAGAAGAGGGCGCTCGCCATATCTGTCTGATAGAACATCTGCATAGCACATAATATAGCACATTAAAACTGCTAATACTAGCTATGGAACAAGGCTTTTAAATTGGGAGGGGCAAAATCATTAGTCCCTCCCACCCATTCCTCAAGCACCACCCACACCCTCAAGCACACACAAATTCCAAGGTTTTAGCAAACGATCGACAAGAGCACTTCTGACATCAGCGGTGAGCATCTGATTTTAGAATCTTCGCCGATTGGTGGAGTTGCTTTTCAGGGCTGGTTTAACCATTAAGCAAAATAAGCTGGTGCTGATGGCATCAAGGGAAAGGGCTGGGGGGCACCACAAAAATTTTTCATTGCCATATTTACTATGGCAATATGGTGAAAAACTGCAAATGGTGCGGCTGAAGCAGGTTCCACAAAAAGAGGGCTCCTACATTAAATGAATAAATTACATATATATTTACAATAATTAAAAATAATAAAATAGTAATAATACAGGGTAATCTTATATATAAACGTCTATGAGTGGAAGTGTGTGTGTCTGTCTGTCGGCCCGGAAGTGTGAGGCTACAGCATGAAGCTCAAAGAAAATGACTCCGTCGCCAAAGAGAAACCGCCAAGAAAAGAGAAACTCGCTTAGCCACTGATAGACAACAGAGGCTAGCACATCGGCAAAACAAAACTACCGAGGAAAGAGAACTTCGTTTAGCAGCTGATAAAAAACGGAGGCGAACACATCGGCAAAACAAAACCGCCGAGGAAAGAGAAACTCGCTTAACCACTAATAGACAACGGAGGCGAGCATATCGGCAAACAAAACCGCTGAGGAAAGATAACCTCGTTTAGCCACTGATAGACAACGGAGGCGAGCACATCGGCAAAACAAAATTGCCGAGGAAAGAGAACCTCGCTTAACCACTGATAGACAACGGAGGGGAGCACATTGGCAAAACAAAACCGCAGAGGAAAGAGAAACTCGCTGAACCACTGATACACATCGGAGGCGAGCACATCGGCAAAACAAAACCGCCGAGGAAAGAGAACCTTGTTTAGCCACTGATAGACAACGGAGGCGAGCACATCGGCAAAACAAAACTGCCGAGGAAAGAGAACCTCGCTTAGCTACTGACACACAACGGAGGGGAGCACATCGGCAAAACAAAACCGCAGAGGAAAGAGAACCTCATTTAGCCGCAAAAGCACAACCGATGCAAATGATTGAAGTGCCAGAATCCATGGTTTTTTAGGAGCCTTTTTACAGTACAGGCTTACACAGCTAGTTATATAAATTTATCTTGGGAATACAACAAAATTTGAATCTGGCGACTGGCACATGGTCCACTGAGGCCTGTCATTCCTGTTTAGGTCATGCTGGCTGATCCATTCAGTCTTTCACTGAGAGTGAGTGCAGCTCCTATATGTGGGGTGGGGGGGGACAAAATCTTTTAAGTGCTTATGGCCTCTAAAGGTCTTAATCCGGCCCTGGATTTCTTGAACGAGGGTGCCAAGTTAGCACCACTATTATAAGGATCGGCTTGAAAGGGGCGGGGTCAGTTGAACCTCCCTGGGTTTCTTCTCAACACTGCAGGTGAAAGAAGAGATGATGTTGTATGTGACGGCGCCCCCTGCCGCCCCCGGGGGGTATCACTTATCTCAAATGAGCCCAGATGGTGATCCTCTGATGCGTGACACAGTCTTTGACAGGTAACGTGGCTAGTCTTGTAGAAATGAGTGCAATGTGTAAGAGAGATTGCACCTCCTGGTAGACTGGTGCTCAGTCCAGAGTCGGTTGCTGCCTTTCTGCCTGGGTACACTCCAGTGAGTCATGACTCCATATTGTTAATAAGGTGGTTTGGAAAATGAATAACTGAATATATTATAATAACATGCAGTGCTTGGTGGAAACCCGATTGTTCTGCCCTTACATAGTTGGATTCCAGGACCTTTCACTAAAAAAATGTCAGATTGGAAAATAGATAACCAGCTAGATATGAATTTATCTAAAGACTGACTTACGTTAATAATAATTAAACTGTATGTTGTGCATCAGGAATGGGATAAGCTAGCGAGCTTGTCTTGCTTTTATGGCTAGCAACATAATGACCGCAAATTAATTTTGAGTTTCATAAAAAGAGGAATTAGTCGATCTCTCTAATTAACTAACCATACTTTTCTGATACCCTGAGGCGTATTTTGAGCAGCAGTAGTGCCAAAAGGGACATGAACCCCCTGTTTCCTGCTAAATGTAAAATATAAAAGTTTTCAATTATAATCTAATGATGGCATTTTAGGATTGCTTGATGTGCAGAATTATTTCAGCGCCTGAAGTATTTTATTTTTTTCTTCTGATAAGGAAAGAAGGTTACTTGTGTGTGTTTGACTGTACCAGTGCTTATTCTGTACTCTTTTGTGGGAATTCTATTAATATATGTAAATTTATTGATAAAAAAAAACATTTGATGAGTAACGCTTTATTTTCAGTTATTTTTTGCAGGGCTGCCATTACACTGTACAAAAATGCATTTTGTCTACAGTGCACAGAAAACTGTGTCAGGTCAGGCCCTATGATCTTAGAAGCTGAACGGACGGGTCCTTTGGAGGAGTCTCTGATCCTGGAAAGTGAGGCTGCCAAACCATACTGTGATGCATCCGGTCAGGATATCTTCAAAAGTGCAGCCGTGAAAATGTTCACTAGTGTTCTGATTTCCATTCCAAAGCTCTTCGGACTCCTTGGGAAAAAGGGCCTTTGCTGAGCTTTTATACAGGGGATGTTGACAGACCATGAAAAGGCAGATGTTGATCTGGACACCAAGGACCCTGAAGTGGCTATCTGTCTGCACAGGGGGGGCCGCAGATGTGGAGTGGAAGGTCACTGCCTTTGTCGTTTCTGAAGTCAACAATGATCTCCTTTGTTCTGTCAACATTCTGGAAGCGGTTTGTGACACAACAGACTGCCAGCGCAATGCCAGCACTTGCCATCCATGGAAATGTTCAGATAGCACTTCCATCATAGGCTGCCTTAATAATGGAGATGAGTCTGGGTACACTTTGTTGCAGCAACCTGCAACTCAACATCAGTAAGACAAGAGAGATGGTGGTGGACTTCAGGTGTGCCAAGGAGCCTCCGAGACCAGCCAACCATTCAGGGAGATGACATGGAAATGGTGCAGAGCTACAAGTACCTGGGGATCCATAGAAACAACAAACTGGACTGGTCTAATAACACAGTGGTGCTGGACAAGAAGGACCGGACCAGAGTGGATCTCTCGAGTTGACTCTGGTCTTTTGATGTGTGGAGCAAGCTGTTGGAAATGTTCTACCAGTCCATAGTAGCCCCTGTGGTGCTCTATGTTGTAGTCTCTAAAAGAAGCACAAGGCCTGAACAAACTCAGAAAGACTCTCCATCACAGGCTGAAACCTGGACACACTGGAAGCTGCTGTAGGAAAGTTGGATGCCATCATAGAAAAATCCCCTCCATCGCCTCCAGGAGGTGATCTCATCAAGTACTTTTATCCAAAGGCTCATTAAACCACGGTGTGCTAAGAAGTGCCTTTGAGGGTGTTTTCTGCTCACTGCTATCAGGTAATTCAATACTCCCTCCAGGAGCACTCATTAAATTAATTTTGAAATAGTTTTTAGAAACATCTGCACAACATACATTTATTTATGTATTTGTTTGCTTGTTTGTTTATTTTTACTTATCAATTGATTGAATGGCTATATTATTTGCTATCTGCGTCTGTGTCCTTGTTTTTTATGTTTCTGCTGCTAAATCCACCAGAATTTCCCCATGGCATTAATACAATTTATGATATATTATCTTACTTTATTAGAAGTGCATGGCAAGACATAATCTTTAAATAAATTAGGTCCCAAAACACGTGCAGGCCCTGAAAGGGTGTGGTGGGTGTGCATGCTGGGGCCACTTCAAAGTTATATTTGTGTGCTCAGCTGATCACACATTCACGTGCAAATGCAAACGGCTCAGTCAGGTGCCTCGTTCACAACTCGGAGCAGGTGGAGAGCAACAACTGCACCCAATCAGGCAGAATATAGAGAGGGAGGATCAAAAAATCAGATCAGAAAAGAGGATCGCAAACTCCAATCAGAGAAAGAGTAGAGAGAACCCTTGGGGACAAATGAAGTACATCTATCTATATAGTGCCAATCAATTCTATCTATCTATCTATCTATCTATCTATCTATCTATCTATCTATCTATCTATCTATCTATCTATCAAAGTGCGAGGTTGATGGCATCATCCACAGATCTGTTATGCTGGAATGCAAACTCTAGCAGGTCCATACTTATTAGTGAGTATATTCAAGTATCTACATTTACCATATTCAGCTTACAAAATGGAAGACGTCTTCTGCTGTAGATACAGGAAGCCATACTTAGTGAAATGTGTATCAGTTAGTTAAGATGGCAATCTAGTTAGAGCCTGTGCTAATGTAAGGTGCATTTTATTTCTAACGTTTCATTCTAATTTGCCAATCACAGATACACGGTTTTCGTGTTTTTAATGAATGCAGATATATAGTTGTAGCCTGTAGTCTCCAGTCACACGTGTTTTCAGGCAAGTGTGAAATGTAACATTAATTGTAGAACTTTTCCACCAATGAGGATGATTTTGAAGCAGGAGCCGAGGTGTCAAAATACAGCATTTCATGTTATAGTTTTCCCCACAATTGGAACCGAGGGACAAAAAAAATAATTAAACCTAGAACAAAATGTACCTAGTCACTTATTGTCTTAAAACTTTTTTCTTTCTTTTTTTTTCTGAGAAGGCCACCTGGAGAATGCTTTGCTCAGCTTTATCGGTTAGGAGTTTTGGCATGATAAAAAGCATGAAGTTCTCTGGGAATTTTTTCCTTCAGGTTGATGAGCCATAACAGATGAGCAGATGACCCAAGTTAATTATTATTGAATTTGTTTTTACTGCTCTGTTGCCACCCAGCTCAGCCAGGGTAAAATGATGACAGTGGGTATCTCATTAAAACAGCTGCTTCAATTACATGAAGGGTCTGAAGGGGGGCCGGTGGTTGTGGAGGTGAGTAAAGTTAAGGCTGTGATTTTAATTCCAAATAGAAACCCTCTGGTATGTTCAATTCCTATGCTTACAGTGTGCTTCACTGTATTCTCATAGCCTCCGAGTCCAAATTCTAGGCCTATATCTAATCACACTATTATTTATGATACTCAAAATGTCAGGCATAAAAATACTAATGTGCTCTGCACATCGCATGTCATACAGGGGCGGATTAAGATATATATATATATATATAATACATATAAATATATATATATACATATATATATATATATATATATACATATAAATATATATATATACATATATATATGTGTGTGTTTGTGTGTATTGTAGATGTCACATGGGCTGGACCAGAATCGCAGCCAGAAGAGAAGATTGTTCCTTACTCGGACGAGGGACTCCTAGAAGGCAGAAAGGCATCCCAAACAGGGAAGAGAGAGGAACCACACCTGGAAAAGATGGCCAGAATAAATGGACGGACAGCCCACCGGAAATAGAAGAGGTCACGGTAGATTTGCTATCTCCCCCCAAAACGATAGATGGTAGCAGCCCTCCATGAAGGCGCCCATTCAGTAGCCAGCAGGGAATGCAGGGAGATGTAATCCGGCAATACAGCCCTGCTGGGGACCATAAGTGTCACAAGGGTGCGCTGTAGGGAGAGGACTTTATGGGACTTCCGTGTGACCCAGGAGTACTTCCATCACCGGAAGTACTCCTGGGTCCATAGTAAAAGGGACCGCACTCCCTCTTCCAGGTGAGTCAGAGCTGGGAGGACATAGGGCAACACTCAACTGGAGGAGGGCACTGCGGTGGTAAGAAGAAGAGAGGTGTTGTGAGGAGAGAAAACTTGTTTATTTGTGCTTGTGTTACTTTGAGGAGGAATTGTTTAATAAATCTTCCTTTATTTGACCCCAGGACTTGGTGTGATTGTGTTTAGGGGATTGGAGTTTGCTGACACCACTGGTTTCCATATATATATATATATATATATATATATATATATATATATATATATATACTGTATATATATATATGGGGATGGGCAAAAGTCTAAAAATATTAGTGTTGTGGTACAAATATCTACTGTAAACCTGCAAAATGAATGGAAACCAGTAAAATCATTAACAACTACTTGTAGTTGGCTTTTTGATCAAGAGGCAGCCCCTACACAATCGTCGATATATCTGTTGTAGAGGTCCAGTACGAAGATGCTGGCATAGCTAGGCTCCATTGTGGTACCCATTGGTCAAGAAAGTTGTTATCGAAAGTCAAGGCATTGAGAGTAAGAACCAGTTGTGCCAGTCTGATGAGGATGTCTGTGAGAGGAACTCGTATCCTGAGTTTATCATCATAGTTGTACTTAGCATTTCTGTTGACATTTGCCCGTATTTATACCCTTTTCTTGCTTTGTTCTCCTATTTTTATAATTTTTCGCTTGACGACTTATGCTGACTTAATGTTAAATGGACATAGTAAGTTGTTTATAGTCCAATTTTAGAAATTACCAACGGGAATTAAAATTTCAAAAGGTGATCTCGTTAATATCTTTTTGGTTTCTCCTTAATGACAATGAGGAAAAAATGCCCCGGAATTCTCATAAGTGTCTCACCTTGAGTTGGAGCAGAGATCTCACCAAAGTCACAAGATGAGATCAGATTTTCCAAGTAGTGCCTTGACTTTTTTTTTTTTTTGCAATTTCAAAGTATCTGCTTTGTGTTCTCAATAATATGTGGGGAAATATATGAACTGTTGTTTGCAGTAATAAAGCATTTTACTATGATTACTAAACTGTAGTGCTTGCTTTTGAATAATACTAATAGTCGCTCTAATTTATGTTGCTGTGCTCCATTTAGATTACACTCATTCTGGAAGAAGAGACAGGCAGTGTAACGTAGTGGTTAAGGTTATAAGTTGAAATCCCACTGCTGACACCATATGATCATGAGAAAGTCACTTTTGCTGCCTGTGCTCCAATTAGAAAAACAAAACAAATGTACCCGATTGTAGCCTAAATGTTGTAAGACACCTTACCAGTTCAATAATAAGTAAAAAATATGAAATCCTGAAAGAGGTTAAAACAAAACTAGAAAGAGATCTCACAAAATAGACCACGTTCTTCAAACCAAATTCTCCATTTTGACTCCACTAACCTCAGTTGTTTCTTGCGTCTCCTTTTTGTCTAAAGCTAGATCTCCTAAAGAATTTTCGTAGAAACATCTGTGACAACGTGGATTCTGAAATAAGAATCTCTTTCAAGTCTCATGAGCCATCAGAGATGAGTAAAAGTTTCCTATGGGTAACAAACCGTCTGTGACGTTTGATGCGCCGTCAACACCTGACATGACGTGATGTCTCTTGCTTGACTTTAAAGACGGAAAGGTAGACATGCCAAGTGGATTATGTCGATCAAACCAGGTCATTAAGCAAGAACTGAGGGCATTTGTGTTAAGATGGAGCTTTTGATAAACTTGTCTCTATTGCCACCAAGCATTCATTAGTCATATTTATTCATAGAGTTCGTCCATGTGCTATTCGTTTGTATATTTGGTAGTATTTGACTTTATATACTGTAACAGTTTTTGCATTTAGTGGTCTGACTAGCAGTCTAAGCTATGTAATATGATAAAAAGTGTTAAGAAAAAATGTAATTAGCCATCTTACCGTTGCACTTTCCCTCCAGATCTTGACCGCTTAACCGATTTTCAAAATTATTATTTTTTTGTAATTTATATATATTTTCTGTTGTTTTTCTTTCCGAAAGGCTGAAACCAATGTACTTCAAAAAAGTGTGGCCTTTTCTAATATGAAGTTCATGAAACTGGAAGCTCCAACCTTCTGTTCTTCATTTTAAGCAAAACAATGTGTACGCGTCTACAAAAATAAACGATTCAATTTCATCTACAGATTTTTTTAATCTGTAGCTCATCAGTGTTTTATCACCATAAATTGAAGAAATGCCCCTAAACTTATGCCACCATTCTGCCTTCATCTCCAGAGATTATTCGATAATAACGTCTTTGTCTCCAACAACATGCATCACAAATTAAGGAGAACATAGTTTATCGTTTAAAATCAAATTAGTAGTATCCAGATGTAGAAAATTATTAATGTTTTCTTCATCGCATTGAAGATAAAGTTTTTTTTTTCTTGTGACTCTAATCAACAACTAGGTGCTTTCTTAGCATATGTTGGAAAATTTATAAGTTATCCAAAGGATCTTGAGTGTTGTCTGCTCCTTGTTTATTTTTCTCTATGAAAAGAAGAGTAAGAAATATACAGTTCATAATAATTTAGAACTGCGACTTGTTTTCATTTCTTTCTCTGCCTACAACACATAATTTATATCAAAATATAGCCAGTGTGTGTTGAATGTTATTTAAAATTATGAAATGGGTGGGTCTATGGCATGGTTGGTGCAGTCATTTGCCGGAGGCGCGTCACCATGGCAGGAGTTCACCGACGTAGGACTTACCTGTGGTGTGGGTGATTTATGACTCTGCCTAGGGCTCATCAGCTTGGTGGGGAAACAAAGATCCAGAAGTGCCCCATGGCACAGGTGATTTAGGCTTTTGCCTAGGGCAGGTCACCTTGGCAGAAATGCACAGAATCGGCACCAAGCCGTGGCATTGGTGATCAGTTAAATAAAGGCCAATGCTCACAGACAGAAAAGAAGTGGAGAGGAATGAACAATTCATCAGACTATGACAGGAAGCATAACAAGAAAAAAAGAAAAATACTGAATATGAGATCTACGGAAAATGACAAAACTTCTGAAGAGCGGGTAGGGACACGGATACGTATCTCGGAAAAAGATTTGTGAAAAAACGGTTAAGGAAGAGCAGACATCATCTGAAGAATAGAAATGGGATAGCCATGAGGAGAACACAACGACAACAGCAACATTTATTTCTAAAGCACGCTGTCATACAAATGATGTAGCTCAAAGTGCTTTACAAGATAAAGAAAGACAAGTTTAAAAAAAAACAAAAATGTAAAAATAAGAATAGGCAATACTAAGTAGCAAAGAAAAAAATTAGGTCTGATGGCCAGGAGGATGGAAACTTCAGAGAGCTGGAGAAAAAAAAAAAAACAAAATCTGCAGGGGTTCCAAGGCCACGAGACCAGCCAGTGGGCATTCTACCTAACATCAATGATCTCAATCAGTCCTCGTGGTTTTCAGGCTTCACGTGGAAGAATTAGATAGTGATGGTCATGAGAACCTCAGTTCTTCAATCCATCAAAGTAGGGACTGCATGGTGCCCTGATCGGGTGGTGGTGGCGCAGATTGGCACCACAGAAAACAAGAAAAAGAACAGCAGAGAAAGTAGGAGTTAGTATGGCTTGCGGAGCCATGAAAAGAAATGATAATTCAATGCATATACAGAATATCAGCATTACACTAAAAGGTAGCTATGAGAAAGCCATGTTAAAGTAATGGGGTTTTAACAGTTTTTTAAAGTGCTGCACCGTATTAGCCTGGCGAATTTCTATCAGTCAGGTATTCCAGATTTTAGGTGCATAACAGCTCTTGGAATTCTAAGCAGACCCTCATTTGAAGATCTAAGGTTACGAGTGTAAAATGAAAGGCATTCCGAAATATAAGCTGGAGCAGATTACTGAAGGATTTGTAAACTATAAGCAATATTTTAAAGTCAATTCTAAATGGCACTGGTAACCAGTGTAACGACGCTAAGACTGGTGTGATGTGCTTGGATTTTCTTTTCTTAGTTAAGATTACAGCAGCTGCATTCTGCACGAGTTACAACCGATTGATGTCTTTTTTTGGTAGTCCTGTAAGGAGTGCGTTACAATAATCTAGCCGACTGAAAGCAAAAACGTAAACTTACTTTTCAGCATCTTGCAAAGTTATGAGGGATTTAACTTAATAACACGATCATTTAACATGATCCACACGTCATGGATCTGATGCCACAATCCAATTTTCTTATAAAAGAAAAGCAGAAGAGTCTTTCAGGTGATTGCACTTGATATTGCTTTTAAATTTCACCACCTTAAGAGAAACCGGAAGTCAAAACAAAATGCTGTTCACTACCAGTTATCTTATCCATAAAGCATTGTTATGTATCAAGGAAAAAAAACAAACTCAGAGTCAAAACGAAACTAAATTCTAAACCAAAAATGTAATTCTGAAACACAATTTGTTTCTTTAATTTACTTGATGACCAAGTCTCTCAATAAAGCCTTCACTTAGTGGGGTTCAAACGCTTTGCTGTCTCCCTTCTTCTATAAACTTTTCATATATCGACCCTTACCCCGAGAGTGAAATGGAAATCCCAAAATTTCTAGAAGAACACATTTTCTTGATTTCTTGAATTCCCTCAAGAGTCGAGGAAAAATGTTCTTAGGCTACATAACCATTTCTTCTAAGACTCTGAGACTCCACCGAACCACAAGTAGATTTGGTGGATTATTCCAGGAGAGACCAGCCTACCAAAATGACATCAGAAACATCTCACTGAAGAACACGGTGGATTCCAGGAGGACATCCAATGAACTGCAGGCCCGTGTAACTTCAGCTATGGTCAATGACTTCACGATAAGAAACAGACCAGGGAAAAATGGAATTCATGGGAGAGTACCAGGGCGGAAACTTCTTCTGTTAAAGAGTAATATCAGAGTATGTCCTGCATTTTCAAAGAAACACCTGAGTGGTCCTCAAGCCTTTTGATCAACAAGTCAAAAGTAAAACTGCTTAGGTGACATCGTTCCCACTATGTCTAGCGTAAAGCTAATACCGTGTTCAACAGTAAGAGCATCATACCTATGACAAAACATGAAGGGTGAGGTTGTGAGGATTCATTGTTACCTCAGGATCTAAATGACCTGCCATTAGTGAATGGGCCAGAATATTTGCAGGGAGAACATCCAGTTGTATACCTGTGGCCTTAAACTAAGGCAAAATCGGATTACCGTATATACTCATGTATAAGTTGGGTCTTGAAACCCGATAAATCGATCATACTCCCATTCAAAAATAAGACCCTTAGATTTTTTTTTTTTTTTACATCTTCTTGCCTCCTCCAATCTCGCACCAGTTACTCAGACACATCAAATTTTGTTGCAGCAGTGCAGCTCCCAATTTCTTTTGTTACTTCAATGACTTTAAATTTAAAACCAGCTTAATATTTTCCTCTGATTGAACGCTCCATCGTAGATGAGGAATGCTCTTACGATAAAGGTGTATGAGGGTGTGAGATACAGAAAACACAAAACAGTGCAAACGTCGCTTCGGAATGGTTTGGTTATCACCGTGTGGTCACGTAGGCACAATACATAGAAAAAAAAGTCTGTGTGCTCCGTGGTTACTCTCTCAGGTGGGCATTAACATATCATAATCTCTTCCACCAATAGCGTGAGTTTTCCGCTTTCGACTTATATGACCAACATTATAAAATACCGGAAACTATCCAGTAAAATCAAATCCCGACTTATTCACGGGAGAACTTATCCATAAGTATATATACGGTATGAAAAGGACAATGATCCAAAAAATAAAAAAACAAAAGGAAGCCTAAAACTGAACATCTCAGACGAGTGACCTAATCAACCTGCTGACCCGAATCCAACAGGGATGCTGTGGCCTGGCTTTAAATGAGCAGTTCACACTTGCAAAACTACCAATGTGTTTGAATAAAAGTAGCTCCATAAAGAAGCGAGGGCTAAAAACTCCTCAACAGTGATGTGAAAGAGTGATATCAAATTAAGGACTGATAAATGTGCTCTAGCCAAATATTGAAACTATGGAGGCAATTACTTTTTCACATAAAATGATGACAGTGGGTATCTCATTAAAACAGCTGCTTCAATTACATGAAGGGTCTGAAGGGGGGCCGGTGGTTGTGAAGGTGAGTAAAGTTAAGGCTGTGCTTTTAATTTCAAATAGAAACCCTCTGGTACGTTCAATTCCTATGCTTACAGTGTGCTTCACTGTATTCTTATAGCCTCCGAGTCCAAATTCTAGGCCTATATCTAATTGCACTATTATTTATGATACTCAAAATGTCAGGCATAAAAATACTAATGTGCTCTGCACATCACATGTCATACAGGGGCGGATTAAGATATATATATATATATATATATATATATATATATATATATATATATATATATATATATATATATATATATATATATATATATATATATATATATATATATATATATATATACATACACAGTACAGGCCAAAGGTTTGGACACACCTCCTCATTCAATGTGTTTTCTTTATTTTCATGACCATTTACATTGGTAGATTCTCACTGAAGGCATCAAAACTATGAATGAACACATGTGGAGTTATGTACTTAACAAAAAAAGGTGAAATAACTGAACAACATGTTTTATATTCTAGTTTCTTCAAAATAGCCACCCTTTGCACACTCTTGGCATTCTCTCGATGAGCTTCAACAGGTAGTCACCTGAAATGGTCTTCACTTCACAGGTGTGCCTTATCAGGGCTATTTAGTGGAATTTCTTGCTTTATCAATGGGGTTGGGACCAGCAGTTGTGTTGTGCAGAAGTCAGGTTAGTTGGACGATCATTTATTTTTCAACAGGGCAATGACCTCAAACACACCTCCAGGCTGTGTA
The DNA here is from genome assembly GCF_016835505.1 of Polypterus senegalus. Taxonomy (NCBI): domain Eukaryota; kingdom Metazoa; phylum Chordata; class Cladistia; order Polypteriformes; family Polypteridae; genus Polypterus; species Polypterus senegalus. Next base: position 135,149,404 of record NC_053168.1, read on the forward strand.
AGGGCTATTTGACCAAGAAGAAGAGTGATGGAGTGCTGCGGCAGATGACCTGGCCTCCACAGTCACCGGACTTGAACCCAATTGAGATGGTTTGGGGTGAGCTGGACCGCAAAGTGAAGGCAAAGGGGCCAACAAGTGCTAAACACCTCTGGGAACTCCTTCAAGACTGTTGGAAAACCATTTCAGGTGACTACCTGTTGAAGCTCATCGAGAGAATGCCAAGAGTGTGCAAAGGGTGGCTATTTTGAAGAAACTAGAATATAAAACATGTTTTCAGTTATTTCACCTTTTTTTGTTAAGTACATAACTCCACATGTGTTCATTCATAGTTTTGATGCCTTCAGTGAGAATCTAGCAATGTAAATGGTCATGAAAATAAAGAAAACACATTGAATGAGGAGGAGGAGGTGTGTCCAAACTTTTGGCCTGTACTGTGTATATATATATATATACGAGGTGTGGCAGAAAAGTAATGAGACTGATTTTTTATTTACCAAAGTTTTTATTTTTTTCAAACATCAATGTTATCCCCTTCAAAGTAGTTCCCTTGGGCAGCTGCACACCGATGGAGACGTTGTTCCCACTGTTGGTAGCAGCGCTGGAAGTCTTCAACCGGTATGGTCTTCAGCATGTCCGTTACACTCTTTTGGATGTTTTCTAAAGTCCCGAAATGACGTCCTTTGAGGACATTTTTCAGTTTAGGAAAAAGTCACACGGACTGAGGTCAGGTGAATAAGGGGGCTGGGAAACCACAGGAATGCGTTTTTTCGATTGTCCTTCTGCTCAATTGTGAGGTTTTTCGGCACCGTTTTGGCACAGACCTTTCGCATGCGCAAATGTTCAGTCAAAATTTGATGAACGGTAAATCTGTTCAAATTTAATTGTTCACTCCACATTCTTAATGTTAAACGACGGTCTGATCTCACAAGAGTGTTCACACGTTCGATGTTTTCATTGGTTTTCGAAGTTGAAGGCCTCCCTGAACGGTGTTCATCTTCAACGTGTTTTCTGCCTTCCAAAAAATGATTTGTGCCAGCGAAAAACTTGAGCTCGGGATAAAGAATGTTCCCCATAGGCCTGTTTTAACTTTTCAAACGTCACACTTGCCGTTTAATGGCACAACGTTGCTCCAAATTCCGCTGTTCCATTTTGCGTGACGCACAACCAAAAACACAACTTCGCTAATAGCAGTCACAAAAATCACGTAGTTAACGGAAGGAGTTGAAACTCGCACTGAGCTATGGGAGGGTACTGATACACGTGCTCTATCAAGGACAACAGCGCAGCTGCCAGATCGCTTGCAGTGTTGCCAGTCTCATTACTTTTCTGCCACACCTCGTGTATATATATATATATATATATATATGTGTGTGTGTGTGTATGCGTGTGTGTGTGTGCATTGTAGATGCCACGTGAGCTGGACCAGAATCGCAGCCAGAACAGAGGATAGTTCCTTCCCAGGACTGGAGACTCATAGAAGGCAGAAAGGCATCCCAAACAGGGAAGAGAGAGGAACCAGACCTGGAGGAGATGGCCAGAATAAATGGATGGACAGCCACCCAGAAATAGAAGAGGTCACGGTAGACTTGCTATTTCCCCCCCAAAAACGATAGATGGTAGCAGCCCTCTATGAAGGCGCCCATTCGGGAGCCAGCAGGAAATGCAGGGAGATGTAATCCGGCAATACAGCCCTGCTGGGGACCATGGGTGCCGCAAGGGGGCGCTGGGATTTGTTCCTGCCTTGCGTCCTGTGTTGGCTGGGATTGGCTCTAGCAGACCCCTGTGACCCTGTAGTTAGGATATAGTGGGTTGACTGGCTGACTGCTTTCTAATGCATTTCTTTACATTATTTTTAAAGAGTTCATAATTTATCATATATGCACAGGCCTCTACTGGATTATCCTGGTAATAAACAGCTAATGTTTTAATGCAGATAAACCATTTTTTATTCCCATCTAGCCAGAGCAATTGGTTAATCGTGCGTTTTTTGGGGGGATAATATATTTGCCAAAATTTCAAAAATCTTGGTTTGTTTTTGCTCAATGAGGGAAAAAAAAAACATAATGTTAAAGGATGTCAGCACCAGAGCTGCAACAGAGGAAAACGAGTAAAACAAAAAAGTGGAAGGGGTCTGAATCCTTTAAAAAATAAGTGAGAAATGACAAGTATGATCTCATTTAAATCTTATTTCACCTCCGAAAAAGCTTTGATGAAGTTTGAGTGAAGCAGAGCCATTTAGTTTGTACGAGCCCACAAAGCAGAGCCCACCACCCCCCTGCGCCCCCGCAGCCCGTACACATGTCATATTTAGCAAATCACGTCTGTAGCAGGCAGCTGCCGTTTTGTTTGCCTACTCTTTTGGTAACAATGCTGCGATGCCTCCCTTCCAACTGTAACACTTGTTTTACAAGAGCCCTGGTTTTGTCTGACACAATATGGAACAACATTTGTCATTCGTTATCAGGGGTGATATGTTTGTTAGCCTGCAGAGAAACATCTGCTGTGTTTTAATCTCCAGCGCACAGGCCAATATTCCAGGGATAAGGCTGCATAAAATCACAGTTTTGAATGGGCTGTCCAGTATGATATGAGGGTGAGATGGCTCTGAAACAGGCAGATGCTGCTTTTATCATCCGCCTCGTACATATGTATTTATCTCATATACGGGCCGTACACATACATTACGCGCTGATGTTTTGTTTTGACGGCACATTGACAGCTCCGGGTGAAATTTATGTTACATATTTAATGCGGACATTGGAATGATTATCAAATCTATAGAAGCCAAGCCTACCCAATCACCCCGAAATAATAGATGAGAAGTGGATGTGATTCAATTTGTTCAGTATAAAACCTACTCGACCTCTGTCTCCCTTTTCATCGCCACACTACTGTTATTATTTGCTTCTATTCATCTCACTTGACATCGCTCAATAAAATCAGCGCATGATAGAGGGAACAAGCTTGGTCAATACTTGCAATATGGTGAAAAATGATCAGCTGCCATTGGCAACACGCAAATGCTTTTTTTCGTGTGTGTGTGTGTGTGTGTTTGTCTGATGCCTAACAGGTAGCCGATTTACTTTTTGAATTATATTCTTTAAGATAACAGATTCTACACTTGTATCTTCATCAAAAATGCCATCTTTCTCTGGAATTTATTGTCAAGGAATAGCATAATCTGAGCTGTGGAGAAGCGGTTTTTAATATCTGGCAAAATCCGTGGCAGGGTTTGGTATTCGTCTTGTTACCTGCTTCATCAGCAATGACCAAAAGCGAGTGAAGAAAGTGAATGCATGGATTAAATTACCGTAGAAGTGTGGCAGAGCTGACCAATGATGCAGTAACATTTAAAAATACAGGTATCTACACTAGAGCGGCGCGGTGGCGCAGTGGGTAGCCCTGCTGCCTTGCAGTAAGGAGACCTGAGACCCGTGTCTGCGTGGGTTTTCTCCCACAGTCCAAAGACATGCAGGTTAGGTGCATTGGCGATCCTAAATTGTCCTTAGTGTGTGTGTGTGTGTGTGTGTGTGTGCCCTGAGGTGGGCTGGCACCCTGCCCAGGGTTTGTTCCTGCCTTGCGTCCTGTGCTGGCTTGGATTGGCTCCAGCAAACCCTTGTGACCCTGTGTTAGGATATAGCGGGTTGGATGACTGACTGACTGCAGAGCTGTCCAATGCAGTTTCATTTAAAAATACAGGTATCTACACTAGGGTGGCACGGTAGCGCAGTGGGTAGTGCAGTTAGGAGACCTGGGTTCGCTTCCTGGGTCCTCCCTGTGTGGAGTTTCTCCTCGTGTTTGCGTGGGTTTCCTCCAGGTGCTCTGGTTTCCTCCCACAGTCCAAAGACATGCAGGTTAGGTGCATTGGCCATCCTAAGTTGTCCTTAGTGTGTGTGTGTGTGTGTGTGTGTGTGTGTGCGTGTGCCCTGCGGTTGGCTGGCAATATGCCTGGGGTTTGTTCCTGCCTTGCGTCCTGTGCTGGCTTGGATTGGCTCCAGCAAACCCTTGTGACCCTGTGTTAGGATATAGTGGGTTGGATGACTGACTGACTGCAGAGCTGTCCAATGATGCAGTTTCATTTAAAAATACAGGTATCTACACTAGGGTGGCACGGTGGCGCAGTGGGTAGTGCAGTTAGGAGACCTGGGTTCGCTTCCTGGGTCCTCCCTGTGTGGAGTTTCTCCTCGTGTTTGCGTGGGTTTCCTCCAGGTGCTCTGGTTTCCTCCCACAGTCCAAAGACATGCAGGTTAGATGCATTGGCGATCCTAAATTGTCCCTGGTGCCCTGCCCGGGGTTTGTTTCCTGCCTTGCGCCCTGTGTTGGCTGGTATAGCGGGTTGGATGATGGATGGAGGTATCTCCGCTCGTAACAATAAGGGCTCTTTAAAGGCACTTCATGGTTCTTTACTGGGCTGTGTGGTTCCTCATAAAGATAAGGCTTAATAATACATTTTATTTATATTGAACCTTTACAATACTCAAGATGCTCCGCTTGACAAAGCACCATTTTATTCTGGGAAGCTTTCTCTTTATTTGAAGTTGGTTCATGGCGCTTTGAAAAATGTCGTAATATGTTGTGGCCAGGAGCTTTAAAATTATAGCCAAGAAAACTTTGGGATGCCAACTGTTTTATTTTCCGCAGACAATAAAAATGAAAACAGGCTACAGCTGCACGTACAAAATCAGGTTGAGATGTCTGTTGTGCTATGGTATCTTTTAGCAGTTGTCTCCCCACGACTTTCTCATATACTCAGGTATGGGGTTGGATATTTGAGGAGTAAACTGCAAGACAATGGTTATATTTTTATATTATGTAAATTAAAGAACCATCAACAACAAATCAAATCAAATTATTAATATATTGAACAATTAGTATAAAAGTAAGGTTGAATAAATCAGACTCTGTAGCTGCCTGAATAAAAGGTAAAGTACCACATTCAGTTAAAGGAAATAGCCCACAAAGTTGATAGAAATCTATATTTTGTAGCTAATACTTGTATGCAAAATGTGGTTGACCAAAGTGATAGCGTACTGAAGTTATCATACACATACAGACACAATTCCAAAATCTTTATTTTTGGACACAGGCAGGTCTAAAACATCGAGATTCATCAAAATCTCAAGATGGAATTTTTCGAGGATTCCAATACTTTCCTTGTACTTCTTATACGAGAAAGTCAGGGAGGTCCAAAACGTCAAAATTCATCAAAATCTCAACAGTGAATCTTTGGACGATTACAATACTTTCCCTATACTTCGTATACGAGAAAATAAAATAACATAATATGGGTGTGTGTCCCATAAATAGGACTTCAATAACGGGATTGTATGGCAGTCGTTACAAGAGGAGCTCCGTCCAAATTTGGTTGACCGAAGTGAAAGCGTACTGAAGTTATCATACACATACAGACACAATTCCAAAATCTTTATTTTTGGACACAGGGAGGTCTAAAACATCGAGATTCATCAAAATCTCAAGATGGAATTTTTGGAGGATTCCAATACTTTCCTTGTACTTCATATACGAGAAAGTCAGGGAGGTCCAAAACGTCAAAATTCATCAAAATCTCAACAGTGAATCTTTGGACGATTACAATACTTTCCCTATACTTCGTATACGAGAAAGTAAAATAACATAATATGGGTGTGTGTCCCATAAATAGGACTTCAATAACGAGATTGTATGGCAGTCGTTACAAGAGGAGCTCCGTCCAGAGGTCCACTTTACTCAATCAATGACGCCTCCGTCTGAGTTAACCCAGAGTTCTATGGCAGGGTTTGCAGACAGCCAAGAAAGGTTTGGAACGGCAACCGGGTCATCCCTTTTATTGTCTGCAGAAAACTAAAATGAAAATGGAAAGAAAAAACACAGATAGAAAAACAGATGGAGAATTCTGACAATTCTTACCTTCTTGTGGGACAATTGTGTCACGTATTGACAATTTACAAAGCCTTAAAAAGGTATTTATTGCCCTGGAAGTTTTCGTGTTCTATTATCATACAACATAGTGGATTTAACTTGGGTTTGCAGACACTGATCAGCTGAAAAAGAAATTCAGAATTTGAAAAAGTGGTCTAAATGAATTATATGAATGAAATCCACGGGGATTTAATGTTCGGATAATAATAATAAAAATGAGAAAATGTTCAAGGGGGTGAATACTTTTTATGCGAAATGTAAATAAAAGTAGACCTTAGGAGTCGTATTGGACTCGTCACTATCAACTACCAGATGGTGTTCAGAAGCCATTAAGAAAGCTAACAGAATGTCAGGTTATATAGCGCCTTACTGTGTGGAGTAGAAGTCACAGGAGGTTCTGCTCCAGCTTTATAACACGCTGGTGAGGCCACATCTGGAGTCCTGTATGCAGTTTTGGTCTCTAGGTTTAGGTTTGGATACACAATGGGATGACTAAAAATCAAAAGTCCACCTTATGAGAAGGATTTAGGTGTTGTAGTGGACTCAACACATTTTCAACTGCCAGTCACTGTTCAAAAGCCATTAAGAAGGCTAACAGAATGTCAGGTTATATAGCACCCTGATATGTACGGAGTCCAAGGAGGTTCTGATGAAGCGTTATAACACAGTGGTGAGGCCTCATCTGGAGTCCTGTGTGCAGTTTAGACCTCCATGTTTAGGTCTGGATACACAATGGGAGAACTTAAAATCGAAAGTCCACCTTATGAGAAGGACTTAGGAGTCATAGTAGAGCTATCAACTACCAGATGGTGTTCAGAAGCCATTAAGAAGGCTAACAGAATGTCAGGTTATATAGCGCCTTGATGTGTGGAGTACAAGTCCAAGGAGGTTCTGCTGAAGCTTTATAACACAATGGTGAGGCCTCATCTGGAGTTCTGTGTGCAGTTTTCGCCTCCAGGTTTAGGTTTGGATACACAATGGGAGGACTTAAAATCGAAAGTCCACCTTATGAGAAGGAACTAGGAGTCGTAGTGGACTCAGAGCTATCAAATACCAAATGGTGTTTAGAAGAAATTAAGGAGGCTAAAAAATGTGAGGTCATATAGCACCCTGATGTGTGGAGTTCAAGTCACAGGAGGTTCTGCTGAAGCTTTATAACGCACTGGTGAGGCCTCATCTGGAGTCCTGTGTGCAGTTTTGGTCTCCAGGCTACAAAAAGGACATAGCAGTACTAGAAAAAGTCCAGAGAAGAGCAACTAGGCTGATACCAGAGCTACAGGAGACGAGTTATGAGGAAAGATTAAAAGAGCTGAGCCTTTACAGCTTAAGCAAAAGAAGATTAAGAGGTGACCGGACTGAAGTGTTTAAAATTATAAAGGGAATTAGTCCAGTATATCAAGACTGTGACTTTAAAACAAGTTCATCAAGAACACGGGGACACCATTAGAAACTTGCTAAGGGTAAATTTTACACAAACATTAAGAAGTTTTTCTTTACACAGAGAACCATAGACACTTAATAAGTGACCACGTAGTGTAGTAGACAGTAGGACTTTAGGGACTTTCAGAACTCAACTTATTTTAGAAGTGTTAAGTGGACAGGACTGGCCAGCTTTGGTTGGCTGAATGGCCTGTTCGTGTCCAGATTGTTCTAATGTGATATACAGAAGAGAAGTCTTCACAGTTTATCTAGCTAAGGTGTTGTAAGGCAGACTAATGGACATCTCTGTGCAACCAGTACCACTTTGGTTAAACATGTGATTAATGGAGACTAATTGAATGGAATTTTATGAATAATTACCATTAAAAAATTGTTTGATGGCCCTAGCAATGTTATGATGTAGTACTGACCTGTCAGATCATTAAAAATGAAAAACAGATTCATCGCTTTTCTGATCTTATTGTATCTAGAGGCATTTTATACATACAGAGTCGTATTAGTTTGTTTTTTATTTTCATGTAAAATTATAATAATAATCATTACTTGCTTTTTGTATGGGGTGAGTAGCAAATCAGCAACAGCCTTGTGTTTTCCCCAAAAGTGCAGATAAAAAACATTCAGCAAAGTGACAATGAGTCAGTCACTTCACTTGCTTTTGCTCCAACTGGAAAAACTAATTGTCAACCTCTGTATTGAAGAAGGCATGTGAAAAGAATTGAATTATTGCCCCTTTTGAATAAATAAATGTTAATATATTAAAATAAATCATGGTAGATTCTCTATGCTTTAGTTTGATTTTAATAATTCAAAAATGATTAAAATAGATCATCAAAATAGATGAAATACTCCGGAAACAGCATTCAGGTTTATTTGACTCCCCAAATCACACCCAGGACTGAAATCGGTCAACAAAATTCCAAAAACTCGAATGAAATTATATTTAGGCTCACACATGTATCTTGTCTAAATATGTGATCCGAGTTGTTTTAGAAAAAAAAAAAGATCATAACACGTGATAGTTTGCTAATCAGGTTGGCAATGGCAGCTGTTCAACATTAAGAGGATTTAAAAAGTGATTGAATAAAGCAAAAGCCCAAACAAAACAACGTAAGTCAATTTCCATTCAGACTTCATAGAATTTGTTTGGTGGATTAACAGAAAAACAAAAGGCTGAGCTGAGGCCGCCGTTGTTGGCTTTTAGGAAACACGTAGGGGTGGCTAATTCATTAAAGAAATATCCATGTATCAGCGCCACTGTAATGCTCCATAGGACTGATTCTTAAAAAGATAAACGTAATGTGCAGAATATTAGAGCAGAAGCATTGGCACCTTGATTAAAAGTATAAAATAATAATATTGTATGAATTTTGTCCTGTCTTAGTATATGGAGCATATTTTGAGGAAGTGTGTGGCACACTGAGTAGCTCTGCCACTTCATAGACCCCCATGCCAGGTTATTGCCCATGTGGAGTTGGCACAATCTCTCTGTGTCTGGGTGGGCTGTTCTCATATCTTCCTATGGGATACGTTGATTGGCAACTCTAAATTGGCCTTCCTGAATTTGTATGTGTGTGTGTGTGTGTGTGTGTGAGTTGGCTCTTTCTTAGACTGCCACCTTGTCTAAGGCTGTTTTCTGCCTCGCTGCTGTGATAGACACCTGCCTTCTGTACCCTGAACTGGATTAAGTCGTTTAGAAAATTTTATTCTATTTTTGTTTGTTTTTTTTTTTTCAGCCGTCTTCTAAGTTCTGTTTAACTACTGTATGACATGTGAAAATAATGAGATGGTCAGTGCTAAAGGGTGGAATGGGGGTAAGCTGTCAATAGCAGTTTGGGCACCTCACTGCAGCACTGTTAGCCTTAATTTATAGCATCGGCCTAATAAATACCTGAACTCAGTACTGTTTACATGTATACCCTATGACAGACAGCCGGGGGCCTTACCCGGTCGGGACTCCCTTCTGTTGGAATGCCCAGCAGAGAGACAATACCTCCCCACGGGAGACTAGAGGGCAGTCGCCCTGGATTGCATCGGGGTCATGGGCCTGGAGCTTGGCACCTGGACTGTCTTGGAGGCCTAGACGGCAGCACTTTCGCCAAACCTGGGAAGTGCTGCCAGAAGAAGATCCGGGTGCACCTGGATCGCTTCTGGGTGTCCATACAGCACTTCCACCAGACCAGGAAGTGCTGCCAGATGATCATCAGGGAGCATACGGAGATCTTCTGGGTGCATTATAAAAAGGGGACGCCTCACTCCATTCGGGGAGCCAGAGTTGGGAGGTGGAAGACAAAGCTTGCGTGGAGGAAGGAGGTGGCAGAGGAAAGAAAGAAAGAAAGAAAGAAAGAAAGAAAGAAAGAAAGGGACTGAGCTTTATTGTGAAGAACAGTGGTGTTGTTCCTGATTTGTACACTGTGCTGAAAGAAAGCAAAAGGAACGAAATAAAAGTGTGTGCCTTTGGGACTTGTGTCTCAGTGTCTGCCTGATATTCTACAACCCACATGCATAATTTGGAATTTGGCTTGGATACCTTGCAATCTTAAATTGTTCGCTGTCCACACTTTGTGCAGTGCTCAGGTGTTGGAGTTTTCACTCTCTTTCACCTCATTCTGATGCGTCTTTTCCCCCATTGTACACAGTTATTGAACTTTTTGCTCTCCTCGACCCCGTCCGATGCGTCTTCGTCCCTACTGTACACAGAGATTACAGTATTCTGTATACAGTATACAGTAACCCTAACCCTAATTTGTGAATTTCCCCTTGGGATTAATAAAGTATCTATCTATCTATCTATCTATCTATCTATCTATCTATCTATCTATCTATCTATCTATCTATCTATCTATCTATCTATCTATTCGCTCCCCTCAAACTCTTTGGCTGTGTCTTCAGACATATTGCACACAGAAATTGGAGCTTTTGCTTCCCTTCACCGCTTCTGATCTGTCTGATCTGGCACACAGATATTGGAGTTTTTGTTTTCTTCAACATCATTGGATGCGTCTTTGTCTCTATTGTGCAGTTATTGAATCTTTTCCTCTCTTCAACCCTGTCCGATGCGTCTTCATCCCCATTGTACACAGAAATTATGGTATTTGCTCTCCTCAAACTCTTTGGATGTGTCTTCGTCCCTGTGGCACACAGATATTGGAGTTTTTGTTTTCTTCAACATTATCGGACGTATCTTTATCCCTATTGTACAGTTATTAAACCTTTCACTCTCCTCAACCTCCTCTGAAGTGTCTTCGTCCCAATTGCATGCAAGCAAAATCCAGAGCTCGGAACTGTCAAAATTGTCAAATGTGCTACTACCCAGCTGGTTGATGTGCCTTCACCCCTATTGCACACAGAAGTTGGAGTTTTTGTTTTCCTTGGCCTCTTCTGATGCGTCCCTACTGCACATGATTATTAGAGTTTTCGCTCCCCTCAACCCCTTCTGATATATCTTTATCGCTTTAGTGCACAGGAGTTGTAGTTTTCACCTCCCTCAACCTCTTCTGATGTGTCTTCATCTCTACTGCATACAGAAATGGGAGTTTTTGTCTTCCTCGACCTCGTCTGATGCGTCTTTGTCCCTATAGCACACAGGTATTGGAATTTTTGCACTCTCCTCAACCTCGTGTGATGCATCCTCATCCCTATGGCACACAGGCAAAATCCAGAGCTTGGAATCATCAAAAATATCACTAAGTGTGCAAAAACCCAACTGAGTTCAAGGCAGAGACCCATGAAGTGTCATCCAATTGAAAAGACCTTATTATGGAAGATTGGAGTATGAGAGAGGTGTCTATCAACTTAATGCCAAGTCTTGACAGCATACAAGATATGGTAACTATAGCTAGGAAGTTGAGACTTTAATTACAGGTAGTGGAAGGAGAGAACTAATAGAGCGAAAGCAATCCAAGTTCAAAGGGAAGCCATTTTTGGGGTTTTAGAAAATGTGATTTAATTCTAAATCTGGTAAAAACACCCCCTGCCTGACATGTTATGGATTACAGTTGAATATTTAAAAGAAGAAAAATGGAGAAAATGGGAAAAAAAAGTACCCGGCTTCAGACCAATAATTAACTGAGAGGAAAAGGGGAAGCATAGCGCCAAAAATATAAAGCAGGAAATGTTATTTACTTTTATAATAGCTAAAGGAAAAGTGGAAAGATACAGAGAGACAGAGAGTGGAAACCAAAAGGAAACAAGATTCCTTTACACTTGTTAAAGCACAGCAGTTGTTAGAGACTGCAATGTCTTACAATAAGTAAGAAACGTCTATGGCCAGGTATCTAAATGAATCTCTCAGTAGGGATGGAGGGTGGGACAGGTGATTGCTGGCAGAGTCTATTTAATGGGAGAAGGGCAGATCTGAAGCAATCGGGAGGCACCTGGAGCTCGGCCGGGTGTGTATAAAAGGGGCCATTCAATGGCTGGAGTCGGGTGGAAGTGGACAGGGTCTTGGAGGAGAGGAGGCAGTCAGGAGAAGAGAAAGGCATTTGGAAGAGGCCTGGACTTTGGGGTGATTAGTGCTGCGGCACTGAGTTGTGTGTGTTCACTGTAAATAGTAGTCTGTAAATAAACGTGTGTGGTGCTTTAAGAACCATGTTTACCTGTCTGTGTCCGGCTGCTTCCCACTATATATATATATATATATATATATATATATATATATATATATATATATATATATATATATATATATATATATATATATATTGATAAGAGAACAAGACCAAAAGCTTTTTCTGAAGACATCCTATTTATTAGATCCAAATATGATCGACAAATGCTAGAGGATCAACAGAAATATCAAAAAGTAAAGGGGATAAAGGACAGGCTCGTCTGCCACCCTTATATATACAAAAAGATTAGTAGATCTAATTGTTTAAGGGGATATTAATTTATTATTCATATTCAGGGTCCCAGACATGGCAGCATGTTTTCATTAAAGCTGAGAATCAGAACTCAAACTCAGAAATCACCTCCTTTCTCAAAGGAGCCAAGCTGCTGACACACACAATTGTGAAATTTGTAGATTTTCAGAGAAATGCAGGATCATCCATACAGTCAGAATGGGTAGAGGTCGATTTATCTAGTTTAATGGTGTGTATTTGAGAAAAGGACAGCTTTGTTGGAGTGGAGAAGAATTAACCCTTCAACAGATAGCACACGATGTACGCAAAAAGAAAATGAAACATCTCACGACTGCGTCTAGGAGGCAAGGGCAAGTGAGGTAGCTTTCATCAGAGGAGGAATTTGGGCTAAAAAAATATGTGATTTATTTTTAACTGGAAATAATACCAATAATACCAGAAGGAACATCAAATTCATCAAACAGGAAGAAGCAAACTTGCAAAGAGAACAAGAATAAGGGAGTACTTGTTGGATGGGGGCAAGAAAATGATCCAATAAGGGATTCATAGAAGGATTTGCTCAAATGGTGAGAATTTTTTCAGTCTTTAAAATTGAAAATGTTAGTGGTTAAATTTTGGTGGAATGAGGCCTGGTGAGTTTCCAGGCAATAAACAGATCAGAGTGTAATCTTTTTAAAAGCAGTCTTTATTCTGAACCTGCTCGGAGTGTTTTAAATTACAAGATGAATCACACTATAATGACCACCTCATATTTGTGAGAGCTTCCCAAAGCAGACACAGCTGTGAAGTGAAGATTTTGACTTGTTTCCGCCAGAGATAATCAAAGACGCTTAACTTTTATTATTTAAACTGAAATCCCAAACATTTCAATAGGCAATCATCAGAATTACAGTAAGTAAAAAAAAAAGAACTATAAAAGAAACGGAACGCCGGGCTCAACAGTGTAGTGTCATCACAGCTATCTCCTGTCACATACGTGCGCTTAGGAGGCAGCCAACAAACCCTATGGGGAGTGATATCACACGAGATGAAGGGTTGATTGTGTGTACTAACGCCTCTGTCTCTCTTTCAACAAAACCAAAGAAGAAAAATAATCATAACATCCACTTACCTACAATAATTCCGGTTTCCCAAAATGGCCACTACATAACAATCCCATCTCCGAATAAAGTGGAACCTCGGTTTACGAGTAACTTGGTTTACGAGTGTTTTGCAAGACAAGCAAAAATTTTTAATAAATTTTGACTTGATAAACGAGCGATGTCTTACAATACGAATAGTATGAATACACTTTGTCTGCTGAGCGTCATGTGATCACAACTGAGCTGATGGTTCTTCTCTCTCTCTCTTATCTCGCTCGCTCGCCCAGCACGTCTCTCTCTCTCTCCTTATCTCGCTTGCTCGCTCGCCCAGCGCTCTCTCTCTCTCTCCTTATCTCGCTTGCTCGCTCACCCAGCATGTGTTACTCTCTCTCTCTCCTTATCTCGCTCGCTCGCGTTTCTCTCTCTCTCCTTATCTCGCTCGCTTGCTCGCCCGTCTCTCTCTCTCTCTCTCTCTCCGTCTGAGTCTGTGTGCCTCACTCATACAGTCAACATCCGTACGAGCGTATACTGTTTACTACAGCATTGTTACTGTGTGTGTGTGCGCTGTGAAGTGCGAGTCCCCATCTTGCTCCCCAAAACACGAAGCTGAGTCTCAGTACTTTAACACCAGCTTTATTCAGCTTGAAACAGCAACAGCGCTGTTATTTATTGTAGTGGGATCGTTATAATGTTCTTTGTATGACTCATTGACGACAGGCGCTTATAGCATGTCTGCGATCTTTTTGCTTATATGGCGAACTGCTACAGCGCTGGGAGACTGCGATTGCTTTGGGACGCTCTTCCGCTTGTCGTCCCGTTGGGTGGAATCCCACATGAGTTTAGAAACTCACACCAGCCATGATTCTTTTTAAAGGTAAAGTGCAGGTTAATTTGTATTATGTATTTTACTTTATATTTTGTATTAATCATTTTTATATGAATAGTTTTGGGTTGTGAAACGAATCATCTCAGTTTCCATTATTTCTTAGGGGGAAATTCGCTTTGATATACGAGTGCTTTGGATTGCGAGCACGTTTCCGGAACGAATTATGCTCGCAAACCGAGGTTCCACTGTACCATCAATGATGTCACTTTCTGGCTCAGCCATGATGACGTCACTTCCGACTCCTAACAATGACGTCACCTCCGGCCCTCCATAATAATGTCATTTCCGGCTACTGTGAATGATCTCAATCCGGTTCCGCCCTGATGACGTCACTTCCGTCTGTCTTCTTTGGTATCATTTCCTGTATTAAATCACTTCCTGCCACCACCATTTTGTATGTATACCTCATGTAACGACTATACACTTGTCAAATTATTTGGTTTTCTGATCAATGTTTTCATCGTTTTTTCATTTATTCCGAAGGACATTATACAAATGGAATTCTCCAACTCTTTTTGACGTTTCAGAGTGATGTTCGTTTCATTACACCCCACACTGGTAGGACGTCACAGATGGGGCTCCTTCACATCAAACTAACCCATAAAACCTAGAGCTAACAAAAAATCAGAAATCCCCTTCGCCACCCTTCTTACTCAAACACGACAGTCTATGGACTTTGAACTTGTTAACACTGGATCAATAATGTGCCTTGTGTCACAGGTCAGTGGTAGTCGCCAAAATAGCGCAGTCACAACACGGCTCTGCCTCCTGATTGCTTTGGCCATCATTGTTGTAGCCAAGTGGGAATTCTATTTTCAGGACTCAAACGTTGTGCTGTGACTCTATGTGAATAGAAAACAAGAAGATTAACTAACTGAGATGAAGGAACACTCCTCTTGCCTGAGTGGGTGTTAATGCTTATGTCTATCTCGTAAGAGCAAGTGGATCGTTACATTACAACAAAGCCTAAATATCCAGACCCTTCCTTTATCAGCCTACTGTTCCTTACTGTATTGACGACTGAACTCTAGAGAGTCTTTGCTCCTGGAGATAGTTCCCTGGATGGAACAGAAAAGGGATTATCTATGGCCACCATACTCCACCACTAAAAATCGGCCTTCTGTTAAAGGTCCCATGGGAGTCACCTTTATGGATCGACATCTACACAGAAATGGGGTGCTTGTTCTTTTTCTGTTTACAGTTTAGATCTGTCGTCAGGATATGTACAAGAGGATTTTTTTTGCTCCATTCTGTAATTGTGCTGCCCTATCAAAAACAACACCTGAGAAGTGTAAAGGGAACAAAGAAATTTAGTCCAAAACATTCAATGATTGTGATGTTCTAACATTCTGTCAAAGTCTTGACTCAGCCCCCTAAATTGGCTTAAACGGATTGGAGAATATGGTGTGAAATACGGAATGGTGAACCAAGAAGGATCAAAGTATGTATCTGCAATGTGGCACTGGAAATCTCAAATCAACTATATCTTTCCTGGCTTCAGGAGGACTACATTTTATAAAAACAGAAGAGAGTATTGACTTTTAGCAGCAAAAAAAAAAAATCAAATCTAAACCCCTTTTTTTAAGGGGTTTGCTTTTTTTACACCCCAATGGGAGGGGTTTTAAGATGGGGCCCCCCTACATCAAAAACCCCTAAAAAAAATAAAAAAAAAGAAAGCCCCCCTTTTATAAAACCCAAAAAATTTTGGACCTTTTAAAAAAAAGGGAAAAAATTCCCGTGACGGTTGGGGCAAAAAAAGGGATAAAACTTCCTCCGAGTTTTCCCAAAATTTTAAATGGGGAAAAAATTTTTTTCAGGGAAAACAAAAAGGAAAAATGAAAGAAACAAGAAAAATAACTGGATGGGAAAATTTTCCTAGGGGGAATTAAGGTTTCACTCAAAGGGGATTTTCACAAAATTAAAATAGTTTAAATTCAGGAATGACCTTGATTTCGGCAACCTTAGAGTTTTCCTAAAAGCCTTATTTGGGAAACCGGAGGTTTTAATTCAAATAACTCCCACATAAACCCCCTTTTGTTAAAGGTCCCAAAGAGCACCTTAATGGGTTTTTCTTTTGCCCAAAAAATTGGCTTTCTTTTTTATTTCCCCAAATCCAAAATTTTTCCCTTTTGAATTTGCGTACAAAAAAAAACATAAAGTAAAGGAACCCGAAAAGTAAACATTAAGATTTGTACTAACACTTTGAGGGCACTAACCCCTATTGGTTAAACAGGGGAAATTTATGTGGAATAACGGTTTTCTTTCCCAAAAAACCCAAAAAAAATTCATAAATCCAAATTTCCCAAATTTCCGGTTTTAAAAGGGCCCTTTATAAAAACAAAAAGCGGGCCTGGAAAAAAAATAATTGTATTTATTTTTATTAGACAACCCAAAAATAAAATTTTTGCTTTTTCCCAAAGTTTAAGCTGGGGAAACATTTTCTGCTAGCAGTATCACAACTAGAAAAGGTTTTTTTTCCTTCTCCTATCTCCCGTCGGCAAAAATGTTTCACCTTTCTTACCTTAATTCTCTCCCAAAAAAAGGGTCTGCCAGGCAGCTTCTTTTTTTGATGCTTTTTCTCTTCTCTTTTTTGACCCCTCATTTCCCCCCGCCTTCTGTCCCCAAAAACATCAAATAAGATTTTAACTTTTAAATTTCAGCATTAATTTGGTTGTCGCTGTTGAAGTAAAAACCCAAACTTGGGAAAAGAGCTGTCTAAAATTTTAAAAGTTTATTTAATTAAAGAAAGGGGATAAAGGTATTTAGATGATAATGTTTTTATGATAAAAGATAAAGGATAGATGGGATTTTTTAATGGTAATGAAGGGGGAAACACATTGTTTTTACGTGTTGTCGTTGTAATGGAATATAGATAGAAATAAAGAAGTTGATTAAAAAGGAATGGATTAATTGATTATGTATTTAATATATTTGTATTTAATAATTAATAATAGTTTTGAAAAAAGGAACTTCCAGTTTATTTTAGGGGGGGTGATGATAAGAAGTGATATAGAGTGAAGATTATGTGCAAAGAATTTAATTTTACATAATGTGTCATTTTTTAGTAGAGAGAATTTAATAAATGAGGCACCGGTAATAATGTTTGGTATGTGAATGATTAACGTTGGATGACGTTACCCGCCGTCCGGCATTCTGTTTAAAACACCCCACCACCTTTTATTTACATATTTAACAAATTTTTCACTGTCAAAAGGTCTGGGCAACCCCCCTCTTCTCCCAAGGCCCTTTTTCGGAATTCTCCCCTTGCTTCCAGGATTCCGCCTTATAGAACCCACTTAACTTCCCGATGGCCCTTTCCCAACTCCTGAAAACCAAGCAAACCAGAAACCCTCGCACCTTCTTATCCACACTTCTGGTTGGAGTCTGGAAACAGGTCCCAAGGGGGGGGCCTCGGCGGTCAAGGCCCAAGGGGGTCCACCACCCGCGCCCCCAGAACCAAAGTGTCCCCAAGTGGAATTTTATTCGGACCAAACTTCGCCTACTCTATGGGGCAAAAAGCTTAATTGACATGGAAATTGTAATAGTGTAAAGGTAGTCATTAGAATAGAATTTAATTTTAGTATAGTAGGCAAAATTAGATAGATAGAGAGAATTTAATTTTAGTATGGTAGGCAGGATTAGATAGATAGATAGATAGATAGATAGATAGATAGATAGATAGATAGATAGATAGATAGATAGATAGATAGATAGATAGATAGATAGATAGATAGTGTGAGCCAACCCGGACACAGACAGGCGGACATGTTCTTGATCACCACCACACGTTTATTATTTACAATATTTACAATAATTATGTCACTCAGACACAGTCACGTTAGGGCACAAACCCCAATTCACAGTCCTGGCCACTCAATGCCTTCTCTTCGGGCCGCCTCCACACTCTCTTCTGCCTCGTCCTGCTTCCACCCGACTCCAGCCTTGAATGAAGGGAAACGGCCACTTTTATACTCTCCCGGATGAGCTCCAGGTGGTTCCCGGCATTCCCCTCTTGGCCACGCCCCAGCATGGTGGAAGTGCCAGCAGCTCTCCGGGTAACCTTCTAAGTCTTCCCCCCAGCACTTCCTGGTGGGGCGGAAGTGCTGAGGCAACAGGTCCCCAAGGCATTGGGGCGCCTCCTGGCGGTCACCACGGGCCCCTACAGGGTGGGGCTTCCATGCCCTCAACCCGTGGCCCACAGAGCAACCAGGAAGGCGGCCCCCACGTAATCCAGGGTGGGCCTTGACCATCTTCCGGTCCCTCACGGCGTCCCGGCCGGGTCGTTGCCCCTGGCATCCCTGACAATAGATAGATAGATAGATAGATAGATAGATAGATAGATAGATAGATAGATAGATAGATAGATAGATAGATAGATAGATAGATAGATAGATAGATAGATAGATAGATAGATAGATAGATAGATAGATAGATAGATAGATAGATAGATCTTTATTTGACCTCAGGTTGAAATTTTTTGTTTTGGTCCCCTTACAGCTTATTGAGAAAGTGCCATTTGCCTCCTGAAGAGTGATGAAATGAAAAGTTATTGTCCCCTGTACACCTGCATATCTTTGATTTTTCTTTGAGGAAAGCAAATCAAGTGTGAAAGATCAAGTATTGCTTATGACACAAAGATATTCTAAAATGGCCTGGACATATTTGTTGGTACCCCTAGAAAAGATCCTGTCATTACATTTAAATGATTTTTCCAAAACTGGCTGTTTTCTTGAATTCATATCACACAATCGTGCAATCAGCCATTCGGACGAAAGTCATCACTCTGCTGTTTGGTGTCCCACACTGAACATGGAGCCAAGAAAGCAAAGGAAAGAGTTGTGTGAGGAGATCAGAAAGAAAATGACAGACAGCCATGTCAAAGGCAAAGGCTAGAAAAACAACAACAACAGCATTTATTTCTATAGCACATTTCCATACAAATTATGCAGCTCAAAGTAATTTACATGATGAAGAAAGAGAAAAAGGACAAAATAAATAAAAATTAGAATAAGGGAACACTAATTAACATAGAAAAAAAGTAAGGTCTGATGGCCAGGGAGGAGAGAGAAAAAAAAAAAAAACTCCAGACTGCTAGGGAAAAAAATAAAATCTGCAGGGGTTCAAAGGCCACGAGACCACCCACCCCCTCTAGGCATTCTACATAACATCAATTACCTCAATGAGTCCTCATTGTTTTTAGGGTTCTCATGGAAGAACTTCATGATAACAGTCATGTGGACTTCTGGCCTTCAATCCATCAATGGAGGGGCATCACGGTGCTTTGATCAGGTGGTGGTGGTGCAGATCGTCACCCCCCCAGAAAACCAGAAAAAGAACAGAAGAGAAAGTAGGAGTGAGTATGGATTGTGGAGCCACCATGAATAATAATGATAAATAATTGAATATACAGAGCATCAGGATTTAACGAAGATGAAGTTATGAGAAAGCCATGTTAACGTAATGTGTTTTCAGCAGTTTTTTAAAGTGCTCCACAGTATCAGCCTGATGAATTCCTATTGGCAAGCTATTCCAGATTTTAGGTGCATAACAGCAGAAGGCCACCCGCCTCACCACGTCTTTTAAGTTTAGCTCTTGGAATTCTAAGCAGACACTCATTTGAAGATCTAAGGTTACGATTTGGAGTGTAAGGAGTAAGACATTCTGAAATTTAAGATGGAGCAGAGATTATTTAAGGCTTTGTAAATCATAAGCAGTATTTTAAAGTTAATTCTGAATGACACAGGTAACCAGTGTAGTGACATCAAAACTGGGGTGATGTGCTCGGATTTTCTTTTCCTAGTTAAGATTCTAGCAGCTGCATTCTGCACTCGTTGCAGTCGATTTATGTCTTTTTTGGGTGGTCCTGAGAGGAGTGCGTTACAGTAATCTAGTCGGCTGAAAACAAAAGCGTGGATTAATTTCTCAGCATCTTTCAATGATATAAGAGGTCTAACTTTTGCTATATTTCTTAAGTGGAAAAATGCCGTCCTAGTGGTCTGATGAATATGTGATTTAAAATTCAGAAGACCATCTTCAAACAGCCTGATGTTTCTGTGTCAATGGCTGCAAGTTTAAGGTCCACAAAACTGTAGCCAACCTCCCCAGATGCTGCCACAAGAGGAAAATTGACCCCAGAATGGACAGAATGGTAGTGATGATAAGCAGATAATAAAGCCATGGAGAATTTCCAAAGAGATACAAGCTGGACTGCAAGGTCAAGATCCATCATTGTCTGATTGCACCATCCGTTGTTTTTTGAGTGACATTGGGATCAATGGAGTAAGACCCCCCAAAGGAGGACTCAGTATAAGAAAGTTTTACTGCTCAAAGCCTAATCTCTGATGGCTCATGAGACTTGAAAGTGATGTGCATTTGTGGTATTAACTTTGTCTCAGATGTGACTCCTAAAATTCCTTAGGAGATCGAGCTTCAAACAAAAAGAACACCTGAGGTGCAACTGAGGAAAAAGGAGTCCGTCCATCCATCCATCCTCTTCCGCTTATCCGAGGTCGGGTTGCGGGGGCTGCAGCTTGAGCATAGAGGCCCAGACTTCCCTCTCACCTGCCACTTCTTCTAGCTCTTCCGGGAGAATCCCAAGGCGTTCCCAGGCCAGCCGGGAGACATAGTCCCTCTAGCGTGTCCTGGGTCTTCCCCGGGGCCTCCTCCTGGTTGGACGTGCCCGGAACACCTCACCAGGGGGGCATCCAGATGGCATCCTGATCAGATGCCCGAGCCACCTCATCTGACTCCTCTCGATGCGGAGGAGTAGCGGCTCTACTCTGACATCCTCCTGGATGACTGAGCTTCTCACCCTATCTTCAAGGGAAAGCCCAGACACCCTGTGGAGGAAACTCATTTCAGCCGCTTGTATTTGCGATCTCGTTCTTTCGGTCACTACCCATAGCTCATGACAATAGGTGAGGGTAGGAGCGTAGATCGACTGGTAAATTGAGAGCCTTGCCTTACGGCTCAGCTCCTTTTTCACTACAACAGACCGATGCAGAGCCTAAGCGAGTGTCTCTTTCTTCGGCGGTTTCGCTCTGCCGATGTACTCGCCTTGCTTCTGTATTAGCAGCTAAGCGAGTGTCTCTTTCTTTGGAGGTTTCATTTTGCTTACTTGCTCACCTCACTTCTGTATTAGCGGCTAAGCGACTTTGTCTTTCTTCGGAGGTTTTGTTTTGCCTATGTACTCGCCTTGCTTCTGTATTAGCAGCTAAGTGAGTGTCTCTTTCTTCGGCGGTTTCGCTTTTCCGATGTACTCGCCTTGCTTCTGTATTAGCAGCTAAGCGAGTGTCTCTTTCTTCGGCGGTTTCGCTTTTCCGATGTACACGCCTTGCTTCTGTATTAGCAGCTAAGCGAGTGTCTCTTTCTTTGGCGGTTTCGCTTTTCCGATGTACACGCCTTGCTTCTGTATTAGCTAAGTGAGTGTCTCTTTCTTCGGCGGTTTCGCTTTTCCGATGTACTCGCCTTGCTTCTGTATTAGCGGCTAAGCAAGTGTCTCTCTCTCCTCGGAGGTTTCGTTTTGCCGATCTGCTCGCCTCACTTGTGTATTAGTGGCTAAGCGAGTTTCTGTTTCCTCGGAGGTGGAGCCCTTACCCCAAACTCCACCTCTCACTTCAGGATCAGACAGACACACACACACACTTCCACGCGTAGGTGTTTATATATAAGAAGATTACTGAGCACACAATGTATTTACTTTCAAAATGAAAAAAAAGTAAATATAGAAACGACTTGGAAGATCTGAGCCCATCATGAAATCTCTGCTGAAACTCAGGAGGAGACCACAGTGAGAATATCGGGGTATTTTTTTTTTTTTCCTTAGGGGAAAACTTGGAGAAGCAGGAGACAAAAGGAAAAGTCTTCATTTCATTTCTTTCTGAGCTCATTGTCATCTTGGAGAAACCTAAAAGATATGAAGGAGATCTCTTTTAGGATTTTTTTTTTCATTCCTATGGGAACATAAGAAGGTTTACTTTGATTGCGAACACATGTTACATCTTTTATGCTACTGTACATGACGACTAATTCATAAGGAAAGATAATAGAGTATTTTACAATACATAGCCTTCAGTGCAAAGCAAAAAAAAAAGAGGATCGGGACCTTGCAGCTTTGCTAATTATTTCTTTGCTGGGTTCATTTTTGTTTATTAAATACTAATTGCTTCTTTTATCGTTTGAAGAGATTAAAAGTTAATAGGAGAGACTAAATAAACAGAATGCCATTGCACACAAAGTATATAAGCTGGTAATTAATTTGTGGCCTCCTCTGAGCTAATTAACTAATATAAAGAAAATGAAGTTAATGAACCTTAATACTAGTGATACACGGGTGAGTCTGACTTTAATGAATTAATGAACACATTTTCTAACAAGTAAAAGTAAAGCTATTTGGTATATTGGATTTGTACATCTTTATCATTTAACATTTTGCTTTGTACTTTGTTTATTTTTTTTCTTCTTGAGGAAATTCATAATCATCACTAATCCAATGATTTACCACTTTGTAGCGCTTAAGCAAATTTTTTGATTTGTATGGCGGCTCACATGAAGAATGCCTGTCGATGAAATATGATGTCATGTGCATCTCTTCTCAATTTACTTTTTTTTTCTTTTTTTTACAGAAAAGCTTGCAGCCAGATGTTAAAAATCATCAAATTAACACATGGCTGAAAACAGCTCCGGCTCGGGCGGAGGTTATACAGTACTGTATTCTCAGAATCTGTAAATCGTTTTCATTTGCTCTTCTCTATGTATTTGGATTTCATTACGTATCCAAAAGATAAGCCTTTTAGGGTCACTGGCGAAGTGAGACTGGCCTGTTACAGTGTGTGTGTGTGTGTGAGAGAGAGAGAGAGAATGTGTGATGTGATGCCATCTTGTCCATTGACTGTGCTAAGGTTGTACTTTGTGATGCAAAGCTCTCTGGGACCAGATGACGGAAAGAGCGACTTACAGAAAATCCACTGACGGACACTGTGGAGGAATTCTATTATTTTTATTTTTTATTTGCCTCCATTCCAAACCCAAATCAAAATTTGTGATATCATCTACTGTTAAATGTCTGCTCTGTACTTGTAATATTTTTATTTCACTATTATATTGTATTGAAGATGACTTGTGTTCTGTTCTGTGTATTGTATTGTATTTATTATTTTTGACACCCACTGCACGCCCAACCTACTGTACCTGCAAAAGGGTCTCTCTTTGAACTGCCTTTCCTGAGGTTTCTTCAAATTTTTTTGGGGGGGGGAGTATTTCCTGAGAGAGTCAAGGCTGGATGGGGGGCTGTCAAGAGGCAGGGCCTGTTAAAGTCCATTGCGGCACTTCTTGTGTGATTTTGGGCTGGACAAAAAAAAAATGGTATTGTATTGTATTCTCTGTTTGTGGGCCCCGCATCATTTGGCAGCCTCCTTTTTTTGACAAATAACATTAATAATTAATATTAGAACAATTACAATTTGTTACTATATATTTTTGAATGACTTTTTAAATTAAATTGAAGAGATGCCGCTGTCAATGCAAACCAGAGTGTCAACCCAACTCAACTACAACAACAACATTTATTTATATAGCACATTTTCATACAAAAAAAATGTAGCTCAAAGTGCTTTACAAAATGAAGAATAGAAAAATAGAAGACACAATAAAAAATAAAAATAAGTCAACATTAATTAACATAGAATAAGTAAGGTCCGATGGCCAGGGTGGACAGAAAAACAAAAAAACTCCAAAAGCTGGAGAAAAAAATAAAATCTGTAGGGGTTCCAGACCAGCCCAGTCCCCTCTGGGCAATCTACCTAACATAAGTCAAACAGTCCTCTTTGTATTTAGG
Organism: Polypterus senegalus; assembly: GCF_016835505.1. Classification (NCBI taxonomy): domain Eukaryota; kingdom Metazoa; phylum Chordata; class Cladistia; order Polypteriformes; family Polypteridae; genus Polypterus; species Polypterus senegalus. The sequence goes on from NC_053168.1 coordinate 135,173,425, forward strand.
GTTTTAATGGAAGGACCAGATGATGATGAAAGTTAAGCAAATGGCAGCAAGTCTGCTAGCTCAACAACAGTATGCTAACAAAACACAAGAACATGCCACATTAGCCAGTTACGAGGTAGCATGACTCACTGCCCGTCATGGGAAACCTTTCTCAGATGGTGAATTGATAAAACAGTGCCTCACTAAAGTCGCAGGAATAATGTGCCCGGAGGAAGGCAGGAATTCAACAACGTTTGCTTGTTAGACTTCTGGCTTTCAGTCCATCAATGTTGGAGCGTCATGATGCTTTGAGTAGGTGGTGATGGCGCAGGCCGCCACCACAAAGAAACCGGAAAAAGAAACAGAAGGAGAGTAGGGGTCAGTATGGATTTTGGAGCCACCATGAATAGTTATTATGAAGAATTGAACATATAGAGTATCAGGATTAAGATAAAGTGAAGTTATAAAAGGTCATGGTAAAGTGATGTGTTTTCAGCAGTGTTTTAAAGTGCTCTACTGTATCAGCCTGGTGAATTCCTTTTGGCAGGCTATTCCTGATTTTAGGTGCATAACAGCAGAACGCCACCCGCCTCACCACTTCTTTTAAGTTTAGCTTTTGGAATTCTAAGGAGACACTCATTTGAAGATCTAAGGTTACGATTTGGAATATAACGTGTCAGGCATTCCGATATATAAGATGGGGTGAGATTATTTAAGGCTTTATAAACCATAAGCAGTATTTTAAAGTCAATTATGAAAGACACAGGTAACAAGTGTAGTGACATTAAAACTGGAGAAATGTGCTCGGATTTTCTTTTCCTAGTTAAGATTCTAGCAGCTGCATTCTGCACTCATTGTAAACGATTGATGTCTTTTTTGGGTAGTCCTGAGAGGAGTGCGTTACAGTAATCTAGTCGACTGAAAACAAAAGCGTGAATTAATTTCTCAGCATCTTTCAATGATATAAGAGGTCTAACTTTTGCTATGTTTCTTAAGTGAAAAAATGCTGTCCTAGTGGTCTGATGAATATGCGATTTAAAATTCAGATTACAGTCAACGGTTACCCCTAAATTTTTGTACTTCCATCTTAACTTTTAATCCTAATGCATCAAGTTTATTTCTGATCATTGAATCCATTATTGCCAATTACTAAAATTTCAGTTTTCTCTTTATTTAGTTTGAGAAAATTACTATTCATCCATTCAGAAATAACAGTAAGACATTGTGTTAGTGAATCGAGAGAGTCGGAGTCATCAGGTGCTATTGATGCTATTGAACTACCATTCAGACGAGCGATGATTCAGACTTGAGAGATGTCATGAGGTGAGTGTAAAGGATCTGATGGCTGCCTACGTCTAGAGCATGTGAGAATGAAAGGGAGTCTGAGGAGCATGAAGTGGGATATCTAAAATATTCTCATAGTCATATTCTCATTACCCCCTGTCGCAGGAGCTGCTGGTCTGAAGATTGAAAGGGCAAAAGTTACAAGCTTGTCCAAGGGTGGAAGAGACAAAGATCCAGAATGAGGGTAAAAGTTGCAGACTTGTCCAATGGTGGAAGAGTCGATAAAAGTTACAAGCTTGTCCCAGGGTGCAGGAGATAAAGATCCAGAGCAAGCATCAAAGTTACAAGCTTATCCAGGGGTGGAAGAGTCGATAAAAGCTCATCCAAAGGTAAAAGAGGTGAAGATTTAAACCGAGGGTAAAAGTTACAAGCTCGTCCAAGGGTTGAAGAGGTGAAGAAACAGAGAAAGCATAAAAGTTACAAGCTCATCCAATGGTGGAAGAGTCGATAAAAGATACAAGCTCGTCCAAGGGTCAGAGAGGTGAAGATCCCAAGTGAGGATTAAAGTTTCAAGCTCATCCTAAGGTAGAAGAGGTGAAGATTTAGAGGAAGGATAAAAGTTACAAACTTGTCCAACTGTGAAAGAGATGAGGATCCAGAGCAAGCAAAAAAGTTACAATCTTGTCCAAGGATGGAAGATACAAAGATCCAGAATGAGGATAAAAGTCATAGACTTGTCCAATGGTGGAAGAGTCAATAAAAGTTACAAGCTCATCCAAGGGTACAGGAGATGAGGATCCAGAGCGAGGGTGAAAGTTACAAGCTTGTCCGGTGTTGGAAGAGACAAAGATCCAGAATAAGGATAAAAGTTATAAGCTCGTCCAATGGTGGAAGAGTTGTTGACAAAAGTTACGAGCTCATCTAATAGTTAAATAGGTGAAGATATAAAACGAGGATAAAAGTTTCAAACACAACCAAGGGTGCAGGTTACGAGAACCCAGAGTGAGGGTTAAACTTACAAGCTCATCCTAGAGTAAAAGAGGTGAAAATTTAGAGCCAGGATAAAAGTTACAAACTTGTTCAGGGGTGGAAGAGTCGATAAAAGTTACAAGCTCATCCGAAGGTAAAAGAGGTGAAGTTCCAAACCGATGGTAAAAGTTACAAGCTTGTCCAAGGGTGGAAGAGGTGAAGAAACAGAGAAAGCATAAAAGTTACAAGCTCATCCAATGGTGGAAGAGTCGATAAAAGATACAAGCTTGTCCAAGGGTCAAAGAGGTGAAGATTCCAAGTGAGGATTAAAGTTTCAAGCTCATCCTAAGGTAGAAGAGGTGAAGATTTAGAGGAAGGATAAAAGTTACAAACTTGTCCAACTGTGAAAGAGATGAGGATCCAGAGCAAGCAAAAAAGTTACAATCTTGTCCAAGGATGGAAGATACAAAGATCCAGAATGAGGATAAAAGTCATAGACTTGTCCAATGGTGGAAGAGTCAATAAAAGTTACAAGCTCATCCAAGGGTACAGGAGATGAGGATCCAGAGCGAGGGTGAAAGTTACAAGCTTGTCCGGTGTTGGAAGAGACAAAGATCCAGAATAAGGATAAAAGTTATAAGCTCGTCCAATGGTGGAAGAGTTGTTGACAAAAGTTACGAGCTCATCTAATAGTTAAATAGGTGAAGATATAAAACGAGGATAAAAGTTTCAAACACAACCAAGGGTGCAGGTTACGAGAACCCAGAGTGAGGGTTAAACTTACAAGCTCATCCTAGAGTAAAAGAGGTGAAAATTTAGAGCCAGGATAAAAGTTACAAACTTGTTCAGGGGTGGAAGAGTCGATAAAAGTTACAAGCTCATCCGAAGGTAAAAGAGGTGAAGTTCCAAACCGATGGTAAAAGTTACAAGCTTGTCCAAGGGTGGAAGAGGTGAAGAAACAGAGAAAGCATAAAAGTTACAAGCTCATCCAATGGTGGAAGAGTCGATAAAAGATACAAGCTCGTCCAAGGGTCAAAGAGGTGAAGATTCCAAGTGAGGATTAAAGTTTCAAGCTCATCCGAGGGTAGAAGAGGTGAAGATTTAGAGGAAGGATAAAAGTTACAAACTTGTCCAACTGTGAAAGAGACAAGGGTCCAGAGCAAGCATAAAAGTTACAAGCTTGTCCAAGGATGGAAGAAACAAAGATCCAGAATGAGGATAAAAGTTATACTGTAGACTTGTCCAATGGTGGAAGAGTCGATAAAAGTTACAAGCTTGTCCAAGGGTGCAGGAGATGAGGATCCAGAGTGAGGGTAAAAGTTACAAGCTTGTCCCGTGTTGGAAGAGACAAAGATCCAGAATTAGGATAAAAGTTACAACCTCATCCAATGGTGGAAGAGTCAATAAGTTACAAGCTTGTCTAATAGTTAAATACGTGAAGATCCAAAACGAGGATAAAAGTTTCAAGCATAACCAAGGGCGCAGGTGACGAGGACCCAGAGCGAGGGTAAAACTTACAAGCTCATCCGAGAGTAAAAGAGGTGAAAATTTAGAGCCAGGATAAAAGTTACAAACTTGTCCAACTGTGAAAGAGTCGATCAAAGTTACAAGTTCATGCATGGGACAAACAGGTGAAGATCTGAAGCGAGGATAAAAGTTACAAGTTTGTCCAAGGGCAAATGAGACAAAGATCCAAAGTGAGGATAAATGTTATAAGCTTGTCCAAGGGTGGAAGAGATGAAGATCCAGAGAAAGCGTAAAAGTTACAAGCACATCCAAGGGCAAATGAGACAAAAATCTAGAGCAAGGATAAAAGTTACAAGCTCGTCCAATGGTGGAAAAAGCTATAGGCTCATCCAAGGGTCAAAGAGGTGAAGATCCAAAGTGAGGATTAAAGTTATAAGATTGTCCAACAGTGGAAGAGACGAAAATCTAGAGTAAGCATATAAGCTACAAGCTTGTCCCAGGGCAGAAGAGACAAAGATCTGGAGTGAGGATAAAAGTAAGGTGGAAAGGATTTAGATCCAGCCTGACTCCATATAATAAGAAATATTCGATTGACTGTTACGTCTCATATCGAGTTATGGTGAGTTCAGGCACTGTGACATTTTGGGTAACTGCAGAGGACTGGATTACACCTGTTATTTCATAAGTTATGTAAATGCTGGGAAGGTTTCATCAGGCAGAGTGGAAGAAGCAGGAGGAGTACTGGAGATGTATGTGAATGAGCAATGGTGAAAAAGGGAGCACAGTAAAACAAAATTTGTGATCCAGATTTGTGAACAAAAGAACTGATTCTTTCACATTGCCTTTAACAGTATTGGTTTGGAGGTAACAATAAGTGAAACGCAATTTCATTTGTAAAGGCTAGCAAAATAAACCTCATACATTTCATTTGTAAAGTAGAATATTAATGGGACAAGGGAGAGAGCCAACCTCCCTGACAATAAGCTCAGCCTGAAGCCTTCATCTAAGAAGACTGTCATCCGCCATAGAGCCGGTGAACATGTTGGCGGCTGAAATGAGAGGGAGGCTGCAGTTTAAACAGCGGGGATTAATTGATTGATTGCCGGGCTAATTGATTGATTGCGGGCTGTACCCTCCTATAAAATGGGACCTTTCAATTGTTTGTCCGGCCCTAATTATGAAATAGATTATTTGGCAGAAGTGTCTTTCTTGGAACACATGGAGGAGAATCTGACTTGTGATGGGATTATACTCGTCTCCACATATATTTGTGAATTTCGTATTCACGCCAGTGTAAAAAGCACTACAGGTTAAAACGATTGGTAAGGTATTTCTTAAATATATCATTTAGGATTCATAAGTAATGCATGCCCTCATTTCATCTGCTTTACTCTTTAACCAAGAATCCATTTGTGGGTAAATACTCTACAGCTAAAATAGAGTAGTGAGTTAAACAATGGGTAAATCGTGGGTAAGTCGACACTTCAACTCTCATTTGCTTTACAGGAATAAACCTTCTTCTTCTTCCATTAGGGGTCGCCACAGCGGATCATCTTCTTCCATATCTTTCTGTCCTCTGCATCTTGTTCTCTTTATATAAGAGAAAGAAAATTAGACCTTGAACCAGACTCTCAGTACCCACTTTATTAGACTCTTTATACCAAATTCTGATCCTACCGCGTGAACTGAAAATGAAATTCATCGAGCTGGAGTCGCCGACTGTCTTTGAGTGGCTCAGTCAAAGACCAGGCTTAAACTCCATAGAGCAAGGGGTGTCCAAACTGTGGCCTGTGGTCCATTTTTAATTGGCCCACAGCAAATTCTAAAAATAGTATAATGAACTATGGCCCACACATGAAACTTGTTCTTAACCGTATTACACTTCTTAGGTTTAACACAAGGCGGAGCTCCTGTCTCGATCAAGACAGCGTCTTCACAAACAAGCGCAACCAAGCAACAATTTTGCTACGGGTGACCAAAAATGGCAGAACCAAAGAAACGTGCAATAAATAGTAAGTGAGCACAGAAAATTTCAGACAAAGTGGGAAAATGAATATTTCTTCCTAGAAGTGAAGGGCCAGTGTGTCTATTTGATTTGCAATGAAACTATTGCAGTGATGAAAGAGTATAACGTGAGTCGACACTACGAAACCAGACATCTGACCTACACGTCCTACTCTGGTGCCGAGCGAGAACAGAAAGTTAAGCAAATGGCAGCAAGTCTGCTAGCTCAACAACAGTATGCTAACAAAACACAAGAACATGCCACATTAGCCAGTTACGAGGTAGCATGACTCACTGCCCGTCATGGGAAACCTTTCTCAGATGGTGAATTCATAAAACAGTGCCTCACTAAAGTCGCAGGAATAATGTGCCCGGAGGAAAGGCAGGAATTCCACAACGTTTGCTTGTCCAGAAACGCAGATGTGCGGCAAATTAATACATCAAGTGTCAGATAAAGCTTGTGCTTTTGATTTTTTACTCGATCGCACGTGATGAGAGCACTTTGTAATGCAATAAATGAAAACCCATTAATGGAGAGCTGTGATGTTGTTTATTCTTTAAGCATATTCAATTATGAAGCATAATTTACTGATATTTGATTGATTTTGCTAGCTTAATACACAGAAGATGAGGCAATGGACCTCACCTCAAGTGGGTGGGCCAGCCCTTTGTATATTTCTCTCTATGTGTCCCCCAGTGAAAAAATTTTGGACACCCCTGCCATAGAGCATTTGTGGAGAGACCTGAAGATGACAGTTTATAGATGCTTCCCATCCTGCACAACTGGGTGTTCCTCAAACATCTCACCCTGCCCAGCTAGCTGCCATTCAGACCGCCATACCATCTGCACTTCAGAAGAGGCCATCCCACCTGAAACTAAGCATGTTTGGGTCAGATTACTACTTGGATGGGAGATCATCGAGGAAAAAGCTTGGGTTGTTGCCAGAAGCGGTGTGGACGAGGCCAGCAGTGCAGTGATGGGGACACTGTGCTGTGAAAATGGTGCCATTCTTTGGATGAGATGTACAAAGTAATTGAGATCCTGACTCTCTGTGGTAATTAACGATCCCTGGGCATCCTTCGTACAGAGCGGGGGTATCCCAATGTCCTGGCTAAATTGCCCTCCATGTCCTAGTCATTCTGTCCCCCAATCATCCCTTGTTTCTAACTGGTGATCTCTCTACCCACTTTACCACCTAATAGCTCATGTGTGGTGAGCGTACTGGTGCAAAAATGGCTGTCGTTGCATCATTCAGGCGGATGCTGCACATTATTAATGGTTGAAGCGACTCTGCCCTCACTTTGAAAAAGCACGTTGAGTAGTGAAAAAAGAACTAGATAAATGTATCCATCCATCCATCCTCTTCCGCTTATCCGAGGTCGGGTCGCAGGGGCAGCAGCTTAAGCAGAGAGGCCCAGACTTCCCTCTCCCCGGCCACTTCTTCCAGCTCTTCCGGGAGAATCCCAAGGCGTTTCCAGGCCAGCCGGGAGACATAGTCCCTACAGCGTGTCCTGGGTCTTCCCCGGGGCCTCCTTCCGGTTGGACGTGCCCGGAACACATCACCAGGGAGGCGTCCAGGAGGCATCCTGATCAGATGCGGAGGAGCAGCGGCTCTACTCTGAGCCCCTCCCGGATGACTGAGCTTCTCACCCTATCTTTAAGGGATAAATGTAAAGAATTAAAATTCTTATCTTACATCACCCAACTGGCTGCCACTCAGACATCTCATCCCTTCCAGCCTTCTCCATTGCCAACAGCCCTTCTTCTGCTCCTCCTCATAATGTACTGGTGCTTTATGTCGCAGGCATTTATGATATTTATGCTTTACTGGTAAATTTTCAAACAGACTAAAGGTCACACTCAGCACCGGAGACCATACAGAGGCAACTGCTAAATGACAAATGTGTGCTGAGATTTGTCATGTATGGAAGATGGAAGTTTAAAGGTCAGGTAGACTTACTCACTCATGAAGGTAGAAAAATATGTCACATGTTAATTAGCTCCTGCAAGTCAGAGTTTTACTGTACTCTGTGAAAAGGACAATAAGAACTCTACAAACCTATGTAACCCAACCCAGCCAGTGGCCAGTCAACCATCTAATCTGTTCACTGACACTTCTCATCCAATCTAATGGACCTTGAGGAGGAATGGGATCAACTACCCAAATCGAGGTGTGCAAAGCCTATAGAGACTTACCAAATAACACCTGAAGCTGTAATTACTACCAAAGGGGCTTCTACAAAGAACTGAATACTTCTACTACTGCGGTGGGCTGGCGCCCTGCCCGGGGTTTGTTTCCTGCCTTGTGCCCTGTGTTGGCTGGGATTGGCCCCAGCGGACCCCCGTGACCCTGTAGTTAGGATATAGCGTGTGAGATAATGGATGGAGGAATGGATACTTCTACTAATGAGAGATTCCAGTTTTTGATTTTAATAGCTTTCCCTTTGCCATTATGGGTTATTAAGACTGATGGGTAAATATGACAAATTTATTCATTTAAAATGAAATCTACGACACAATCACATGTACAGAAAGTGAAGGGGTCTGAATCTACTGTACATATCACTTAACAGTTGGTACCAACCAGGAATTTGAAAATAAGAATTGACAGCTAATAAAACACCATGTGAGACTCCCTATAGGAAAGGTGATGGCTCAAGAGACTTAAAATATGAAATTTTTAAATTTATGTTTTAGTTAAGAATCAACTTTGTCACCGATGTTTCTTCTAAAATTCCATAGGAGACGTAGTTTTAGACAAAAATGATACCTGAGCTACAACTGAGGTAAAAGGGATCAAAATGGAGAATTTGGTTTGAAAACTGCGTTATATTTTGTGAGATCTCTTTCTAGTCTTATTTCAACCTCTTTAAAAGACTTCATATTTCTTACTTATTATTGGACTGTTGTCTTTAGCTAAGGTGAGTGACGGTGTGGGTCCAGCTTCATGCTCTCTCTTCCAGATTTGGAAGCCCTCGAACCCAACACTGTCAGTATGGTGTCAGCAGTGGGATCTGAAGTCCCAAGTCTTTACTTTTTCTTCTGGAATGAGCAACTAATAGAATTATTCAGAAGCAAGGACTACAGTTTTGTAATCAGAGTAAAGTCTTTTATTACCACAAAGAACAGTTCTTTCTAGTCTCATTTTAATCTCTTTAAAAGACTTCACATTTCTTACTTACTATTAGACTGTTCTCTTTAGCTCAGGTGACTTCCAACATTTGAGCTTTGATCAGTTATATTTCTTTTGCTTCTCAAGTTGGAGCCCAGGTATCTGAAGTGGCTTTCTCATGGTTAGATGGTGTCAGCAGTGGGATATAAACTCACAACCTTAGGGTTTAAACTTCTTTAAAAGTCTTAACCACTATGCCACACTGCCGGCCTCTTCTTCCAGGATGAGTGTGATTTAATTGGAGCAAAGCAAAATAAATTAGAGAAACTAATAGTTTTTTTTTTTATTTTATTTATTTATTTTTTTTAACATTTTATTGAATTTATTAAATTCAAATAACATTTCATACAAGGAACTCAAGTTTTACAAAACTAGGTTCGAATTAAATCAACCCCCATCATGCACTAATTTTTTTTATTCAAAATCGAGGACTACAGTTTTGTAATCATAGTAAAGTATTTTATTACCACAAAATAACTGCCCATACATCTACTCTCTATATATAAAATCCTAAGCCTAACAGTGCAACGATTTTATGTTACCTTTTTTGTCATACTTTAAATCGGGCTTATTTAAAAACCAACATATATATGTTTGGTATTATTCGCCCCAGAATTTATCGAACTTTAATGTTATGTTGTTAGATTTTAGGATTCTGTTTTTAAATTTATAAACTAAAATATCAAGAAAGTCATGGTTTTTATTTTTGATCGAGTAAACTTTCTTTCACAGGAACAAACTGTTACAAAAAATGTATCTATTCGTAACACCAGTGTTTGTATTTCGGTGATTTAGTTAGCTGAAGGCCGACTTACGATGACTCATTGCATAAAACTTTACTTTTCATGTGATTTTTCCTGTTATTTAAATGAGTCATTTTTTTTAAAGTTTTTTTATCTATAAGAATGTCATTTACAACGAATGGATCATTTATTTAGTCTCTTATAAATACTCATCGAGCCGAGTGAACCTCAGTGTAACGGTAATACTCCAATCGGTAAGAGAGTAAATATTTAATTCTTATTTCATGATTTTTACTCCGTTAAATAATTATTTTTCTTTTACATACTGTATGTATAGAATTTCATGATTTTAACTCCAATAAATAATAATTTTTCTTTTGTACATTTGCAGATTTTACTAATATTCTGGCCGCAACTGGAGGTTGGCCGCCAGGGGGCTTAGCCCCCCTAGTTTCACAATATATTACTGACCACACAATGCTAATGCTTTTAAAGTGAAGAAAAAAAAAAAACACGATACTAACTGGAGAATCTGAGCCCATCGTGTGACTTTGCTGAGATCTCGGCTGTAAATCAAGAGAAGACCCTTGTAAGAATTCCGGGGCATTTGTTTTCTCAGGAGAAAAATCGGAAAAGTATGAAATGAAAGAAAAAGTCTCCATTGTATTCCTTTCTGATCTCATTGATGTCTAGGAGAAACCAAAACTACAGTCGTGGCCAAAAGTTTGGAGAATGACACAAATTTGAATTTTCACAAAGTTTGCTGCCTCAGTTTTGATGATGGCAATTAGGGTCTACTCCAGAATGTTCTGAAGAGCGATCAGATGAATTGCAATTAATTGTGAAGTCCCTCTTTGCCATGAAAAGGAACTTCATCCCAAAAAGCCACTGCATGTCACCCCTGCCACCAAAGGACCTGCTGACATCATTTCAGTGATCCTCTTGTTACCACGGGTGAGAGTGTCGACGAGGACAAGGCTGGAGGTCACTCTGTCATGCTGATTGAGTTACAATAGAGAGGATCAGTTGTTGTGAAGAAGGCTTTGGGGAGCTCAAGAAAGTCCAGCAAGTGCCAGGACTGTCTCCTAAAGTTGATTCATGGATCAGGGGGCACCACCAATGAACAGGTTGGTCAGGAATGGCCTGGTGGGTGTCAAGAAGGTCAGCAAAGAAGCCAAGAAAAACATCAGGGAATGTCAGACTGATATTCTGCAAAAGGGACAGGGATTGGACTGCTGGGGTGAAGTAATTTTCTCTGATGAATCCCCTTTCTGATTGTTTGAGGCATCCGGAGAAGAAAAGAAAAGGTGAGCGACGCTACCATCAGTCCTGTGTCACGTCAACAGTAAAGTATCCGGAGACCAGTCAGCCAAGGCAGTGGACTCACTCACAATTTTCCCTACGAACACAGCCATGAATAAAGAATGGGACCAAAACATCCTCTGAGAGCAACTTCTCCCAACCATCCAAGAACAGTTTGGTGACCAACAATTCAAGATGGAGCACCGTTGCCATAAGTCAAAAGTGAGAACTAAGTGGCTCTGGGAACAAAACATCGAAATTTGGGGTCCATGGCCAGGACACCTTTATCCCATTGAGAACTTGTGGTCACTCCTCAAGAGGCGGATGAACAATCAAAAACTCACCGATTCTGACAAACTCCAAGCATTGATTATACAAGAATGGGGTGGCATCAGTCAGGATTTGGCCCAGAAGTTGATGGCCAGCCTGCCAGGGCAAATCGCAGAGGTCTTGAAAAAGAAAGAAGGACCAAAATTGCAAATATTGACTCTTTGCATAAACTTCATGTCATTGTCAATAAAAGCCTTTGAAACTTCTCAAATGCTTGTAATTCTACTTTAGTATACCATAGAAACATCGGACAAAAAGATCTAAAAACACTGAAGCAGCAAACCTTGTAAAAACCAACACTTAGGTCATTCTCCAAACTTTTGGCCACGACTGTATATTAAGGAGATGCCTTTTTAGATTTTTCATTCCTATGGGTTCCCAAGAAATTTGCAAATCAGAACTCAACCACCTCACCCACTCAGACTTCTGATCCACAGATCCCTTTACAACCCTAATCCTTACCCTACCCCTAACCCAGAGCTGCAGTCTACATCGGGCATTTTTGCAGCAAAAGCCAAAACATATCAGCCCTTACGGAGATGACTACTCCCTCCGAACATTGTATTATCCCACAATGAGGAAAGTTAAACATGTTTCTTACGGGAACATGTTCTGCAGTGCACAAATGTGAAACTGGGAAATGTCTAGCAGGTCATTTCAAGGAACGTGTCAGATTCAAAGGCTTCTTTTGTCTTCATTATAGAGACACTGATCTGTCAATGTTCTTGTCTAAAGGAGTCAAAGACATCTGTCACAAAAAATGGAGGTAGGCAATCTTGTTCTTAAACTTCACTCCTCCAGCACTGAACGGCTGACTTACCTTTAACCTCATCCTTTATCTTCTCAGATGGATGTCATTTCGTACCTATTTTGGTGTTTCGCTTTTTTCATCTCCGTGACTTTGTTCTCCTTCCCCCCGTCTCCCTGACCCCTTTCTCTCTTAGGTATTTTTAATCCACTTCAGGCGCACATGAATAAAAAATAGAAGATCACATGTGCTTTTGCTGTTTCTTTTATTTTTTTAACTTAACTTCCTAATGAAATTGGAAATCTATTGAATTGAATGGCAGTTGGTGGATGATATTAGAAGGGGATGCTGCTATCCAAGTAAGCAGGCCTGCGATTTGGACCAGAAAGACAGAAAACGAAGGCTTACATGAGGTGTGGAGTCCAATCTAAAGTTAAGACTCCGGCTCCTTTACTGGGTCTCCAACAGCCCTTTAAATAGTCCTTGACCTGGAAGTGCTTCTGTTCTTCCTCCCACATGACTTGTCAGCAATTCCGAGACAGCTGGAGAATTCAGGTTTTAATCAACCCGGAAGTACTTCGGGACTTCTGTTGTCATAGTCCATTAGTACTTCTTAGGTGAGAATTTGCTCTCCCACCAACTTCCCAAAGTGTCCCCTGGCAGCACCCAATGTACCCAGCAGGGCTGTGCTGCCAAACTCTAACTCCCATAGTGCCCTGTGGGCATCCGGGGCACCGCTGCAGTCCAGGGAAGCTGCCATCTATTGTCTTGGAGGAGGCAGTGTCCCTGATAAGCTATCTTCGCCCATCCTTCCATTACTGTGGCATCCCAGCCGGGTTAAACTGCCAACCGTCCCTTACTATATATATATATATATATATATATATATAGTGACAATAGATGGTGTTATACCAGCGCTTAACCTGACACAGACAGACGCAGGAGGCACACTAATAAAACACAAAAGTTTTATTTTCTTTTCTTTCGCCTGTGGGAAATGTCTTTCCCCATTGCCCACAGGCACAGCACAGTCCAAAAGCACCAACACCACAATACACAATACTTTGTTTCTCTATTCTTTTCCTTTCTCTTTTTCTCCTTCACTCCTCCTCGGCAAGCATCGTCTCCCTCCTCCCAACTCTGGCTCCCGGAGTAGTGGCTGCTGGCTTCTTTTATAGCCCACCCGGAAGTGCCCCAGGTGCTTGATGACCCATTTCAGGCAGCACTTCCGGGTGTGGCAGAAAAGCTGCTCTGTAGGGTTCAGCAGCAGCTACAGCACCCCCTGGCAGCGTCCACAGATCCTACCAAACTCCAACTCCCATAAAGCCCTGCGGGAATCCTAGGCACCGCTGCAACCCAGGGTGGGCTGCCATCTAGAGCTCTGGGGGAGGTAATGCTCTGGATAGGCCCGCTCCCCCGGTCCTCCCAGGATGGAGGCATCCCAGCCGAGCAAGGGCCCAGCCGTCCGCCACACACACATATATATATATATATATATATATATATATATATATATATATATATACTACGGTGGGTTGGCGCCCTGCCCGGGATTGGTTCCTTCCTTGTGCCCTGTGTTGGCTGGGATTGGGTCCAGCAGACCCCCATGACCCTGTGTTCGGGCTGGAAAATGGATGGATGGATATACTGTATATATATATAGTATATATAATAAATGCATTAGCGTGCTATGTAAAAACATTGTTCCACATAAGGATGACTGATCGTCATTAAACGAGCAAAAGAAGGAATCTCCCCAAAGACTGAGACCGGTCCATTTCCAAACCACTGTTCTAAATCATTTTTATTTCTTCAATCATTATGATAACACCAGTGTCACCATCTCAGTGCAGCGCTAATCCTAAAAAGTGACCCATGATAGTTTGGGTTACATTCCATTTTTCCTGCTAATTGAATCTCATTTTTCCGCCATGTGTTCCAAACACTCTGTTTATAATTTGAAGTCCAACTGAAGTCGATCCAAATGAACACACTGATACCATATTTCAGTCCGTTCATTTTTTAATATCCTTGCTTTCTGCAGTTTGTGCTGGAATATTTCATAAGGTTGAAACAAACACTGCAACGTCCTCTTGGGTGGAATCTGAGCTCTTTTGAATGATAAAATCTTGATGGGGTTTTGCCAAAAAAAAAACCAAACTTGTTACTTTTTAATGTTATTTGAAGCCAAAAAAATCCAAATGATCCGCGATAAATAGATGAAACCTCACATGAAGATGCTACAATATATTCATGTTTTCCAAACTGGTTCATGCATTAAAAAAAAAAAAAGCTATCCAAACTAAACATTTAATTCTTAAGCAGATAAAAAAGGCTTAAATACATTGTGATTAAACCATATGTCTCGGACAATCATCTCTTAAGCGCAATAAGGCTTTGCAAATGTACTGCTTTCTTGGATTCCAGAACACAAATGAATCCCATTGCAATGATGTGCTATTAATATTTCTACTACTGCTGACCGTATTCTTGTGCCAGCTGGAGCTGATTAGTTCAAATGTGTGGACAAGTACCTCATGGCAGCATCAGCTGGCTATTCATTTATTTCTAGTATTCGCATATATACTGCTCAAAACAAATTAAAGGCACATTTTTGAATCCGAGTATAGCATCAAGTCAATGAAACTTGTGTGCTATTGATCTGCTCAGTGAAAATCTGATGATGTTTTAGGTCATATTTATACTGAAATATAGAAAATTCTAAAGGGTTCACAAACTTTCAAGCACCACTGTATATATAGTTACGGGAGTGCCGTTAGGGGACAGTTTAAGAGCTGCTGATGGCATTTCTCTTCCACTCCAGAGGTTGGCACTGTGTGTTCTCTTTATCTCACTATCCAGACCAGAAGAGTGGTCCACCACTGACATCACTTCCTGTGTCCGTCCTCCTGGACCTGCCTCTTCCTGCCAGAAACCATCATAACCAGAAGCTCCTCCATCTTTGAATCATTTCACTATCGGAATTCCTGTCTGAAAAGATGTTACTTTAACACTTTGAATTACATTTTTTTTTATTTTCAAATTCAATTGTATTGGGCTTGCCCACGAACGTCTCAAACCTTCTTATTGTGTCCTTTTGTTCTTACCATATGTAAACTGCTCAAAAAAATGAATCCGAGTATAGCATCAAGTCACTGAAATGTCTGGGCTATTAATCTGGTCAGTGAAGTAGCAGAGGGGCTTGTTCATCAGGTTCAGCTGCTTTGGTGCACTAGAGGGGCAAAAATGAGACGACCCCCAAAACAGGAATGAATAGTTGAACAGGTGGAGGCTACTGACATTTTTCCCTCCTCATCTGTTTTGCCACTAGTTTTGCATTTGGCTACGCTCAGTGTCAGTACTGGTAGCATGAGGTAATACCTGGACCCTACAGAGTTTGGTTTCACAGGTAGTCCAACTTCTCCAGGATGGCACATCAATCTGTACCATTGCCAGAAGGTTTGCTGTGTCTCCCAGCATAGTCTCAAGGAGATTCAAGGAGACAGGCTGGACATGGCCCCTCATAGAAGGTCCTTAACTCATCAGCAGGACTTTGGCAAAGAAAGAACAGGATGAGCACTGCTAGAGCCTACAAAATGATCTCCAGCATATATATATATATATATATATATATATATATATATATATATATATATACAGTGGAACCTTGGTTTACGAATAACTTGGTTTACGAGTGTTTTGCAAGACGAGCAAAAATTTTTAATAAATTTTGACTTGATAAATGAGCGATGTCTTGCAATACGAGTAGTATGGATACACTTTGTCTGCTGAGCGTCATGTGATCACATCTGAGCTGATGGTGGTTCTCTCTCTCTCTCTCCTTATCTCGCTCGCCCAGTGTGTCTTTTTCTCTCTCTCTCCTTATCTCGCTCACTCGCTCACCCAGTGCGTCTTTTTCTCTCTCTCTTCTTATCTCGCTCGCCCAGTGCCTCTCTCTGTTTACTACAGCATTGTGACTGTGTGTGTGTGTGCGCGCTGTGAAGTGCGAGTCCTCATCTTGCTCCCCAAAACACGAAGCTGAGTCTCAGTACTTTAACACCAGCTGAATAAACACCAGTTTATTCAGTTTGAAACAGCAACAGCGCTGTTATTTATTGCAGCGGGATCTTTATAATGTTCCTTGATCTTTTTGGATGCGCTTATACGGCGAACTGCTACAGCGCTGGGAGACTGCGATTGCTTTGCGACACTCTTCAGCGTGTCGTCCCGTTGGGTGGAATTCCACATGAGTTTAGAAACTCACACCAGCCATGATTCTTTTTAAAGGTAAATTGCAGGTTAATTTGTATTATGTATTTTACTTTATATTTTGTATTAATCCTTTTTATATGAATAGTTTTGGGTTGTGGAACGAATCTTCTGAATTTCCATTATTTCTTATGGGGAAATTCGCTTTGATATATGAATGTTTTGGATTGCGAGCACGTTTCCGGAACGAATTATGCTCGCAAACCGAGGTTCCACTGTATATATAGTTTTTAATATATGTAAATATTTTTAACAAAAAGTGGTACTGCCTCGCAGTAAGGAGGCCTGGGTTCACTTCCCGGGTCCTCCCTGCGTGGAGTTTGCATGTTCTCCCCGTGGGTTTCCTTCAGGTGATCCGGTTTCCTCCCAAAGTCCAAAGACATGCAGGTTAGGTGCATTGGTGATCCTAAATTGTCCCTAATACTGTATGTGCTTGATGTGTGGGTGTGTGTGCCCTGCCCAGGGTTTGTTCCTGCCTTGCACCCTGTGTTGGCGGGGATTGGCTCCAGCCGACCCCCATGACCCTGTGTTAGGATATAGTGGGTTGGAGAATGACTCCCTGACTGACATGTGCCACAATTGTTGGCACCCCTGCATTTAATACTTTGTACAGCCTCCCTTTGCCAGTAAAACAGCACAAAGTCTTCTCTTATAACCTTTTATAAGACTGGAGAATACGGAGCATAGCATCTGATACCATTCTTTACATATTCTCTCCAGATCATCCAGGGTTCCTAGGTCCTCTCCTATATATTCTCCTCTTCAGCTCGCTCCACAGGTTTTCAGTTGGGTTCAGGTCAGGGGACTGAGATGGCCATGGCAGAACTTTAATTTTGTGGTCAGTAAGCCATTACAGGGTTGATTTTGGACATGTGTTTCGTGTTTTGGACCATTATCCTGCTGGAAGTTCCAATGACGACCCAGTTTTATTTTCCTGGCGGAGGCAGCCAGGTTTTTGATTAAACATCTCCTAATATTTCATGGAATCCATGATACCATGTACCCTAACGATGTTTCCAGTGCCTTTTGAGGAAAAACAGCCCCACAACAACATCACAGAATCTCCACCATATTTCGCAGTTTGGACATGGTTCTTTTCATTATAACAATACTCTTTATTGATTACATTACTTCCAGGCTTTACACCATAATCATTGCAAACTTTTAAATATGCTGTTTTTTTTAGTAAATACTGTATATTGTCACAAGAACGACAAAAAGTCATTGCAAAGGTTTGGGGCAGCCACCCGTATATTCACAGGGCCAAAACAGAACTGAATTGCTGCCTTAAAATGGCGGCTTTTAAATACAAGCAGAGGAAGTGATGTAATCGGGGCCGGAACCGGAAGTGACGTCATTGGCGGCACTGGAACTGGGTGGGATTTGCCGAGAATGGTCTATAAGGGAAATGAGTCATGGAATTACTATTATTCAGGTCCTTTTGTTGTCTCCTAATTGCAGGTTTTCATAGAGAATGGATATATCAGTATGGCAGAATGAGGCCTAATGTTGGGCAACAGCAAACAGTATCTAAAAATGTATATATATAAAAAAATAATGTTACTTGTGTCACATAATCCATCCATCAGGTTACCCAGTAGTATATTCACAACATATAAAACATTTTTTTTGCTAAAATATTGTTAAATAAGTAATTGCCCATAAACAGGAATCCCCTTCAAGCAGAATTGCGCTTTTCAATTGAGGATCCACCTCTCCTCCTCATTCATTGGTCAAGAGTCCTGTCTTCAATTCAAAGGTGAAGAGGTTTCCTGTTAGCAGACAGACAAACTACATGGGGTAAGTAACATATAAAGAAAGAAAGCATCATTCTGGGGTGGAGCATTCCTGTAAAGTAAAGAATATTAACAAACAAAAGAGCAGAAAAATTTTGTCTAAGACAATTTCCAGTGAGATATCAGAGGTTTACCGATTCTTAACATACATGAACTAGAATTTCCACCCTTGATCCTTTCAAAGTGAAAAGTGTAGGTAAAGTACCTGGCAACATAACAAGCTCTTCTTTAAGTTGATTGTTATTAAAATTTCAGGAATGGAGAACATGTTGAATGTTTGTCGTGGGTGTACAGGACGGTGGTCTCATCAAATATTATTCATCGAACCGTGAACTCTCGCTAAACCTCAAGAGGATCACTTGTCAGTGTCTTTGCTGAACACATTACAGTTTTTTTTTTGTTGTTGTTGTGCTGAACACATTCCAAGTGTACAGTTTTTCTTTTTTAATATCACAAAAGCATAATTGACAATTAAACTGACTTGCCAATATAGGATTTGAAACAACCACCACCCACCAGGCATTGATTTTCATGTCAACAGGCTGAAGCACAAGCCATGCTATTGCATAACCTCATCACTGAAATTGTTCCGTTTGATCTTGCATGAATAAGAAATGATGTGTTGCAGTGTCAAGCAGTCATCAAGAAAAAGGACAATATTGACAAAAAAAAAAAATCTTTTTAATGAAAGAGATGGCTTCCCGTGCAAAGGGAGGGCATGTGTTGATCATCCTCAATCTTATGATTATAGGTAACAAGGTTGCTTCTTTGATATCATCAAGAATGGAAAGGCAGACACACTGACAACATTTTATCACAGCACAATTAGAAAAAAAGAATCCAATATAATTAATTTGATTTGAGCTAATAGATAGATAGATACTAATTTTAGTATAGTAGGCAGGATAGATAGATAGAAAGATAGATATGAAAGACACTATATGCAAAGAATAGATAGAAAAATAAATATGAAAAGTGCTATACACAAAGGATATAGATAGATAGATTTTGAACCCCATTCCTTTAACATAACAGAACATTTTTTGTTTGTTTTTATTATTTCATTCTTAAAATCCTCTCCTAACGATTGGGAAAATAGTAGAGTGAAAAGAAATGCTTCCTTACAATTACATGTTTTCAAATCCATCCCCTGTATTATTGAGAAAACTGATTTTTTCTTTAATTTTGTTGTAATATAGAACAATGCAGAATTTTGATGAACAATGCACAGCTATGAAATTCACTTTTAAAATGGATTTGGTGTACAGTTCAGTTTCATTTTGATCTAAAACTGCCTTTACAGCTCCATCATGTTTTTGGCTGAAGGCTCCGCCCCACTCATAAATATTGATGAGTTGCCATAATGTGGCAGAACACATAAAAATATTCAAGATTTTTTGCAGCATGATGTTACTTCGTCCACTAGATGGCAGCAGAATACTGTCACAAGATTTATACGGGCTTAACACTGTAAAACAAATCGTTACACGTCACCCCAAGCCTCATTCGTGTTTAACTGTAATATATAATTCTAAATCCAAGTCACGCTTGGGGTTAATATGGTGTCTGTATTTAAGGCAGAGTCTTTGTTTAGCTCACACAGTCGACGCTGTTGGGTTAATAGGACACTGGCCTAATGATGGTTTGTGTTTCCCATGCACAGCTTACCTCCCACCCGAACCAGAAAGCGGCCTGTTTAGAAAGCTCATCTCGGGAAGGTTAGAAGTAAGGGCATGAATTAAGGAGAAAGGTCAGGTCGGGGAGCATGCACTGGTACAGCGTGTTACTACACCCACCACATGACAAAACAGCTTAGGATCCTTCTTAGCAACCCCCCAGGCAGACACAAGGTCCAGTCCCACACCCCCTTGGTTGGCCTGGGTATGACGTTAAACTGCATCTTGCCCTGCAAGCAGTCCTCAAAATTGCAGGGGAAATTTAGATGTTGGTGGCAGGATCGGCACTCCATCCACAGTAAAAACTTCACGCAGCTCCAAAGTGGCAGACAGGACTCCTTTCTGCTCTCCACGGCAGTAGCTCTACTGCTGATCACATTATAAAGGAGATGGGGGGAAAGCCCTCAGGAGCCTCCAAGTCAAAACCGTCGGAGGACCAATGGGGTCAGAACTGGTGTGGTGCTGAGGTGTCACCTGCTAAATGGCAGCACTCGGGTTGCATCCAGGAAAGGAGAAAAATTGTATATAAATACATTTAAAAGAAAAAAGGCTTCCTAAACATCTTGGTATTTTCTGTCATTTCCAATATTATATCTTGAAGGGATTACTACTGAGTCTGAAAAAAAACAAGAAAACACTGTATAATCAATTCATTTAAAATATTATTTGAAAACACAGAAGATGAACGAGTTCATTTGAAAGCATTTGTCATTTTCAAAAATCCGTATTGCAGTGAACAAATAGACGCGCAGGCGAATAAGCATTACAGACGCGCGTGTATGGCAATATATAACTGGTTTAAATCTGACATTCTTCACTATTCTCTCCTTTCTGTCATTTATCAGCCTGATCTGATGCCGAGAGTGCCGCAGCAACTGCTTTCCCATTAAAGTGCACATGTCAGGGCCCATTTGCCACCAGTTACTTTGATTGTGACATCAGCAATAGTTGCACCTTACCTTTTGACCCCAGTTGGTAACACAGAGAGTTTGCAATAAATTCCTATTATAGGGAAGGAAGGCACAGGCATCTGAAGGACAGGAAAAATGTCAACACATTTGAAACTGTATTCTGTGTTATCTACTTTATACAGAGCTGTTGGTTATGTCACTTAAGAGATGGGGCATCTCAGTTGACCTCTACTCTCCCTAGCATGAAGAGGTTTAACAGATAGGAAATGCAGCTAAGATATGGCCAGACAATAAGGCTGGCCTGGGAGTCGGCCATAGATTTATAATACAGGAACACATTTTGTTATAAATGTAAATTCCCTTTTATCATTGTGCTTGATTAAGCCTTGCCACCCAAAATATTGGGGTTTAATCTTTAAATCTAAATGACAGTAATCACAGTGTGATATTCAGACATTAACAAATCTTACAGACGGATCACACTTTTCATACATATAAATTAGGAGCCTCGTGTCTGTGTAGGTTTCCTCCCACAGTCCAAAGACATACAGGTTAGGTGCATTGGCGATCCTAAATTGTCCCTAGTGTGTGTGCTTGGTGTGTGTGTGTGTGTGTGCCCTGCAGTGGGCTGGCGCCCTGCCCAGGGGTTTGTTTCTGCCTTGTGCCCTGTGTTGGCTGGGATTGGCTCCAGAAGACCCTCGTGACCCTGTGTTAGGATATAGCGGATTGGATAATGGATGGATGGATAAATTAGGGGTGTGTGTATACAGTGTATGTACATATATATATATGTACATCATTTTTTTATATATTGCCTTTGATTCTTGTAAGTCTAAGCATTATCCTCTGATGAAGGCCCCAGGCAGGGGCTGAAAGCTCAGGAATAAAAACTGCTTTACGATATGTGATTCATTTTTTTCTTCCTTTGTGGATCTCCAGCTACAAATATGCAAACTGTATCACAGACCTTCTCTTCCATATATATATATATATATATATATATATATATATATATATATATATATATATATATATATATATATATATATATATATTGTAATGTATATATATATATACACACATAGATATCACTATATATACACATGTATATATAGTGATGGATGGCCAGCCAATCAAAGGCACATGAATCTGGATGAAGATCACTCTCAGCCAGGAGACAGGTAGAAGATGCCAGTGTAGCAGGGGGGTACACTGACATCCCCAAAAAGGGTTGGACTGAGGACCAATATCTGGCCGAGAGGCCAGTGTGGTGGAAGGACAAGGGGAGACAACATGGCAGGGCTACATGGTGTCTCCTGACGCGGTAGGTGGCAGCCTCTCTCCGCAGAGGTCGATGGGGCGTATTCTCCATTACTAACGCTAATTGTGTGGGCACACACAAGGCACACTGGGCATTGTTGTCCCATAGGGCAGCCTTCTCAGGTTCCGTGCCTCTCTGGGCGACGCTAATTGTGTGGGCACACACAAGGCACACTGGGCATTGTTGTCCCATAGGGCAGCCTTCTCAGGTTCCGTGAGTGCCACCTGGTGGGTAACACAGGTATCCATCATTCTTTGTGGGACTTCTGTTTGATTAAGAAGTCCTTGCATTGCTTCCTAGCACCGGAAGTACTCCCTGGTCCAACATAAAAGAACCTGTGATGCACTCACCATTCAATGCGTTTGACAGCAGTGGACTCACTTCTCAACGATGAGTGCGCAACCCCAATACGCAATGCGTCCGTCGGGCATGGAAGACTCACTACCTCAACAATGAGTGCACGGCCCTGCCACGCAATGCGTCCTATAGCAGTAGACTCACTTCCTCAACAATGAGTGTGCAGTCCCATCACGCAATGCGTCTGTCGGCCATAGAAGACTCACTTCTGAACGATGAGTGCGCAGCCCCACCACACAATGCGTCCATCAGCCGTGGACTGATCGCCAATCCACAGGGTACTTTAATTCGGCTAATGACCAGGCCCCCTTTCACTTTGTTCCCTTTCCTCCAGGATGATCGAATAGCCACGTGATCAACCTGATGATGACCAGGATTACCAGTGCCTGAACTGAAGGAGGGAGCTGAGGCAGAACGACTAATGAAGTCATTGCTTATTTGTTGTGCCTGTGGGTCGTGGAGTGGTAGCTCCCACTTCAATAAGTACACTTGCTGTTCCTGTTTTAAGATGATTAATAAAGTTGGTTGTTCTGAAGCCTGAGACTGACCCTCATCTTTCTGGTGCCAGACAGTGACTCATGCGTCACAATATATACAGTACATATGAATTTCGCTGCTAGGTGTGTTGTTCGTATGGCATTCCCTGTTGGTTTTTCTTGCTGCTTATAAAGCGTGTTCTGTGATTTTTGTGATGGGTGATCATAAAGAACAGCGGGTCTGCGTTAAGTTTTGTTTTCCCTAAGCTGAAACTGTAGTGATGCTTGGAACTGCTTTTAAAGAAGAAGCTTTAAGTAAAACACGGGTCTACGAGTGGTTTTCACGTCTCTAACGAGGGGAAATGTCACTTGGTCTTTGCTCCGGGGGACTTTTTCTTGTTCCCGCATATGACAAAAGAACTCAAAGGAAAGTGTTTTTGTACCGTGGAGGAAGCTGAGGAAAAATCTCTGCAGGCCTTGGGCAACGTTCCTCTTCAGCAATTCCAAAATATTTTCTACCAGTTGGGAAAACCGTTAGGACAAGTGTAGTCATTCACATGGAGAGTACAGTTTGAGGTGAAGTTTCAGTAAGTAAAAATTATTATTTTTGGGTACCCCCTCTTTTATATACATACACACACAGGCTGTTTATATGGGTTATATTGTGATGTGGTCTGTCATGTGCAGAAATATCCTCTTATATAATACGCTACCGTGGCTGTTCGTTTGTCTGTCCAGGATTTTAAATCACCTGTAGCTTGCAAACCGTTTGACCGATTGACCTGAAATTTGGTACACATATACTATATGACCTCTATCATCTGCTTTCGGTTTGATGATTTTTATTACTCTTTTTATTTTATTTTATTTTTCGAATCGACTCTCTGCAGTGGGCAGCAGGACGATGGTGCAGCACATGCGTATGGGCGCCATTCTCATCCCTACCACCTTCGCCGTCACTTCCCCTACCTCTTCATATCTTAAATCATTCTTGAGGCAGATTGAAGACTTAAGTGCCTGTGTAAGTGAAAAATTAAGAAAAACGTACTAAGTAATTGCAACACAAACACCGACTTAATCAGTTTTAATGCGAAAAGATGCCAACAGAAGAAGAGAAGAAGCGGGCCGCTAGGGTGGAGAAAACGAGAAGCAGCAAGCGCATCAACCTCTGAGCAAACGAATGCTAAACGTATAAAGAAAGAGTCTGAAAACTATAAGTCAAGTGTATTCACTGCACGTTATCATGCAGTGCGCCGTTACTGGTCTTTATATATGATACGCTACTGTGGCTGTGCGTTTGTCTGTCCAGGATTTTAAATCACCTGTAGCTCGCAAACCGTTTGTCCCATTGACCTGAAATTTGGTACACATATACTACGTGACGTCTACTGTCCGCTTTCGGTTTGATGATTTTTATTACTCTTTTTATTTTTATTTTATTCTATTTTCAGAATCAACTCTCGGCAGTGGGCAGCAGGACGGCAGTGCAGTGCATGCGTATGGGCACCATACTCATCCCTACCACCTTCACCGTCACTTCCCCTACCTCTTCATATCTTAACTCTATTTTTTCCAAACAACATACAGTAGTTTCTGAAAAGCAATGGTTTCACACATAAATCAACATAAAACGTCTGTTGCTGCATGCTGTGGCTGCCAGTTTGCCAAGAATGTGCGGCAGGCTTGCTGCCAGGCTGTCTTCACTGGTCACTGTGTATTGCAATCTGGTCTCTACCTCTTATCATTGTTAAGTGGCAGTCCTCCTGGTGAACATTGTCGTAGGCATGTCAGCTACATGAACCTGTTCAGCACCACAATCAGCTGGGGACCAGTCATTTGTTTTCGATCACTTGTATCAAAATTGAAGTCTGAATAGTCATAGTCCAGTTCAGAGAGAATAGGCAAAACTTCATCCACAGAGTATTTTTGCTTTACGCATTTACTTTGATCTCTCGCCATTATGTCAGTGCCATTTTTGCCGGTGTTTGCGCCTTACTACTCACACGAGCGTAGCAAACCTCGGTCAAACCAATGAAACTAACTTTCCTTCTAGCAACGAGAGTCCAACAAAAACATAACAGTTGGTTTTGTCACAGTTTACAGCTGATTACCATCGTCCACTCATCCTTTTGACAAAAGTCAACATCAGCCCTAAAAGAGTTAAATCATTCTTGAGGAAGATTGAAGACTTAAGTGCCAGCGTAAGGGAAAAATTAAGAAAAAAGTAATTGCAACACAAACGCTGACTTAATCAGTTTTAATGCGAAAAGATGCCAACAGAAGAAGAGAAGCAGCGGGCCACTAGGGTGGAGAAAACGAGCTGCTCAGGAAGCAGCAAGCGCATCAACCTCTGAGCAAACGAATGAATCTAAACGTATAAAGAAATAGTCTGAAAACTATCGTGCAGTACGCCGTTACCGGTAGTCAATAATTAGGAAGCCTTTGTGATTTATGCTTCGATTGATGGTGCACTGATTATGGGATGCAATGCTTTAATCAGTTCTATGTCTCGCACTTAACTGAATTCAGTTTCCTCAACTGCAGACGCTTTATATAAATTTGCATCTCGGATCCAATTATGAAAATTGTATTTAACCTTTCATATCTTTAGACTCCCACTATTTTTATATTTCCAGACAGTGACCAGGGAGTTTTTAAAGCAATGTTAGCTGTTGCATTAGATCATCTCGGCCTTATTTTTATTTTTTTCCATCCTAACTACAGCTGTCACCTCACAGCTTGAAAACAAATTACATATAGCAACTGTGTCAACCACAAATTACTATCTGCTTCAGGTCCAGGTTCCATAATCCAATGAATGCATTTTCTTCAGTCCAGAGACACACATTAGTGGTGCGCCTCCCACTTTCTCCTCTGAATCGGCATCGCTCACTGCAGTCCAAAGTACCTCTAATTTGAAATCCCAAATTATTTCACCCTTGGACTGTGATTGGTGACAAAGATCCAAAGGAGCAACCAGGCAAGCAGGGATCCCTCTCTAAATGTTTTCATCTGGAGATCTCTGACATGGCATCAAGACCTCTCCATCAGAGCTCATCTAATGTCTGCACATAAGGCATGTACTGTATGTGTAAATAGAAATACATTTAACAGTTTTACGGTGGATTCACAAACTATTCAGACCCCTTCACTTTTTGCAGACTTTATGGTGCTGTAGATTTCATTTTAAATGGATATATTTGCCATTTTTGCCCATCAATCTGCACTCGATGTCCCATAGTGATAAAATGAAAATATCTTTTGTGGTAAAAATCAGGTAGCTGAAAGAAAAAAATTTAGAGATGGCCATCCCGTATACTGAAAAATGAGCAAAAGGAAAAAAAGGTTGAGTCTGCCCTATATAGGGTGGTCCAGATCTAATTATGCAATTTCCATTATGCTATAACTTATTAAGTTTATTACACAGAGAATTGACAAAAATTCATTTTGTTGCCGATAGATGCCCTGCATTCCAAAATGGCGGGGAGACGGTTGTCAGTCAAACAACGGGTGCGATGTGTTCGCCTTTTCATAATTGCATAATTAGATGTGGACCACCCTGTAAATATGGTGGATAGGAGGAAGAGGTGGAGTCAGGGCACCCCGAACAGGAACTGATGTGGCAGGAGGAGAATTCTGGGTACTGGAAATGATGTCATCAGGGTTTGCCGGAAAGTGAAGTCAACAGTGGTTGGACCGATGGTGATGTCATGGAGAAACAGGGCCTTCGGCTGAACTGCAGAGAAACAAGAGGAGAGAGGATCAGGGGAGAGCGCCACCCCCTGGTCTGGCTGACAAATAACACGATTTCAGCCCGTATACTGTCCCAAACATTCAATTGCTAAAAATTGTTCTTGGTTGAGTTGTGTCTGGTGTTCAGGACGCCCCCTGGTGTCCACAAAATAACTTTAAAAATCTGCAGTGTTGATCTCACTACTCTTCAGCCATTTGCGGCTCCTTTATTACATTAGCAGAATAATAGCCATTATATTTTTGGATACATAATTTATGTACAATAATTATGCAATAATTTAGGTGCCTTAGTGCATAACAATATTTTCCCAATTGCTCCAGTATCCTAAAGTATATTTACTGAAGTGCATTGCTGTAATTAGATGCCTAAATGACTGCTATAAAGTTTTCTTCCTTGAAAGTATGTAATTTAAGTAAAATATTCCCTTTACTTGCATAAGGATGATTGGCAGCCGACCGTGCTGTGTGCGGCATTTTTGCCTGTCACTGCTTACAGCAATCAGGAGGCACTCAAAGATAGGTGGGTGAGTGAATGAGCCTGCAGACTGGCATCTCTGGCAATGTTACTCCCAGCAATGAAAGTCAATTGAGTGGTGAGTGAGAAATTCATTTTCTGACAAGAGTGTCAGGAAGACCATAAGAAGCTGATGGCAACAAATCCATATGAAGGAAAAAAATTAAATGACAAGGCTGAACACAAGAGTCCTTTGAGGTGAGCCCTGCTTTACCATCTGTATCCCTTGAAGATTTTCATGATACGATTTCTACCTTAATAGTTTTTCCCAGTTTCAATACACCCTGGATGTTTGTCGGTATCGTTTAGAAATCTTTGGTAAGTAAGAAAATTGTCGTTGAAATCAATATTGTGCGATTTATGAATTGTGGTCTCAGGAAAGCTTACACTATATATATATATATATTTTTTTTTTAAACTCTGGGCTTAGCAGAATTATACTATTACTGTCGACTTGAGGCCAATGGTGATCTATGGTAATCTTATCACTGCTATTCTCTTTTAATAAAGTTATTGCATTCAGTGTAGATTACTCTGACAGCAACAACTAAAGAATCCATTCCTGTATGACGCGTGCCTCCCATCTTGTAGTAGCATTTTGCACTTTTCGACACCTAACTCCATTTTCCTGGTGTTTGCCCAGTTTAAAAGCTTGTCCAAATCATTTTGAATTCCTTTTGCTGCTGCCTCCTCAGTGACTGACAACCCTCCAATTTTAGTGTCATCTGCAAATTTGACAGGTTTCCTAACTATACCAGAATTTATGTCATTAATGTAAATCAGAGAAAGTAATGAGGGTCCAAGGACAGACCCCTGAGGGACTCGCTCCATGTGGGGCATTCTCCTCTTATACTCTTTGTCTCTTGTCGGTAAACATTAGAATTCATGAAGCCTATTAAAAAACCCGGCCCACCTTAAATCCCTTTGCACCTCTACCATCAGCGTCTTTTGTTTTTTAAATGCGTCGATCAGTGACGTTCACATGGTACAACGAACTTGCCTCTCCCTCTCTGGCATTTATGTCTGTTCTTTTCACAAGAGTGGCGCTGTGGCTGATGCCTGCTCAGACCTATTTGTTGTACCGACAATCAAAGATACGATGTCCTGTGACCGCTATCAGACTGGACAAAGGCAGGACCGTAACAACAGACAGCTTCTTCACAGCGCTTTCACTGGCTAATAGACTGATGCACCACAAAGCAACTCTGCTTGGCACCATAAAGTAAAATGGGACTTCCACCCGCAGCTAAAGTCACTTCAGGACGCGATCAATACGCCACGCTAGTGTTTAGATCTGACAGCGCCGTGCTAATGGTGTATGAGCCCAAAAAGAAGAAGCCTTTGATTTCAGTCTGTAACAGCCGGGGTAAAGTTTGGGTGCAAGGCAGGCGATGGGAGAGCAGGCTTTGCTTGTGCTGATCGACACATTTACAAAACAAAAGACGCTGATGGTAGAGGTGCGATGGGATTTAAGGTGGGTTGGGATTGAGAGTTTTTCGTAGACTTCAGGAATTCTGGTGTTAACCAACTAGAGATCAAGTTTTGTAAAATACCTCTCATGCCTACAGCTTCTACTTTTAGAATTAATCTTTGGTGTGAGACACATGTATCAAATGATTTTTGACCGTTTAGGTAAATTATGTCTTATTATTTCTTTTCTCAACTATCCCAGTTGCTTCTCCAAACGAATCTAAAAGACTGGTTTGGCAGGACCTTCCTCTCATAAACCCGTGCTGGCTACTGTTTAGAATATTATTTTATTTTTGGTCATTTTCTAATTTACTTCTTATTATAGCTTTGATCATTTTTCATGGCACAAATGAAAGTCCAATTGGTCTGTAATCACTAGGATCCATTTTATCTCCCTTCTTGAGTCACATTTGCAACTTTCCAGTCCTCATGTAATTCTCCTTTCTGAAATGACTGCTGAAATATGCCTAATAAATGTTGAGAAATGACATCATTCATTTCTTTCAATACGATTGGTAAGATCCCATCCCATGATGTCGGATTAGGAGTGTCACATGTGTGGGACAGCTGAAGGGCTCCAGTGATTATAATTATACCGTCACACCTGTGACTTAATGCCTTCTGTCTTTCTCCCTCTGCAGACCGGATGATTGACAGCTCAGATATCGCTGACATCACTTCTGGTGTCCGTCCACCTGGACCCTCCTCTTCCTTCTGGGAGGCCTGAAAGCTGAACGTCTCGCCATTTTTGCCAATTCGACCTTGAACTCTCATCTGAAAAGATGTTTTGACTGGGTATTTGATTTTTTTCAAGTATACAGGGTGTCGGGTTGAACCCCCAAATCTATTTCGTTGTCTTGTCATTCTCTTATAGCCGCAATGCCTGGGAAACTGAATTAGAATGAAAAAGTTCAGAAAAGAGATGGCTCGATATATTGTATAAAGCACACAGGGAATCTCTTTTCAGCTAACTTTTAACTGTGCTGATAACAGGAACGCCTGTTCAGTTTTTAAATTCTGTAATTTCTTTCTTTTCCAGAGTATGTCTTTTATGCGGCCTTTCAAAGAAATTTCTTGTTAATATGAAATGAAAAAAAAAAGTAAGCAAATATAAACCTGCAGCAATCACATCGAAAGCAAGACTCAGGTCTCTCTAAGCACCTTACCCCCTGTTAAGCGAGATGCTTGTGTGTTTAAATGAGAAGCTACAGCATGGCGAGGGACCCTAGACTACCTTTCCCTGCTGCTGTGTGAGTCTGTGTTTATGGTTCCAACAGCGGGTTGCTGATGGCACTCCACAGGTAACCGAGAACAGATAGATACATTGTAATTATTCAATGAAATGCAATATGGAGCCTGGGGTCCCAATTCTCTGAAACTTTTAGCTGAAACAAAATAAAAAAAAAATCTTTAAAATACATTCAATTTGAAGTTCGGCATATAAAGCTATGGTTGGAAACATATATAGTCTTATTTTTCTGCTGTTTTAGTTGTGGGTGATATGGAGTTGCACTGGTTAACTCCGCAACTTACACTTCATTTTCCTGCTGAATCGCAATGGGAATGTCATCCTCCTGCCAGTGTGGCCTTTACCCGTGTACTGCAGGATCCGCTCCCGTGTTTAGGATCTGCAAGTGCAATTCATTGCAAACTCTAAGCTACCCCAGTATGGAGGAGGAGAACATGCCTTTTGACACCCAGGAAGAATTTCAGTGTGCTCCTCACCCCTAATGGTAAAGTTGATGGACTCACGTCCTCTCCAGGGATGGTTCCTATTTCCTGCGCTAAAATGCTGGAATGTGTTTTTGCTCCCAATGATTATGAAATCGCTAGGTGTTTAAAGTTCTTGTTCTTGTTTTCTATATTACCTTTACTTATTTCTGCCTAAAATGTGAATTTTATCACAGGGATTAGAGTGGAGGATGCTCCACGAGGCTTATTGTCAAAGCTGGCAGCTCGCTAGAAGTAAACGGGAAGAAAGAGAGAAGTAGAGGTGGAGACGGCATCCTCAGATCCAAGATCAGCCTGGACAAACAGCGTCAGTGCAAAATTAGTGGGTCCCCCGCCGGCTACGACATTGTAATACACACGCTTTGGAAGGGGACCCATAGCCCCTCCATCCCACCCTTTGAAATTGTTTACAGGCACATCTACTTCCCCTGTGACTTGCGTTTCCTGGTTGTGATGTGTACTGATTATTCTAGAACTATCTAATCTAATATTTCAGCAAAAAAAATGCATGCATTTTGCACATTTTGGGCACACAACTGGATCAACGACACGTTGATTATATAACATGAATAAAGTGAAATTTTCATTTTCCTCTTTCCAGGGATATTTTTCAAATATTTTGACACTGCCCAGCATTATCATCACTGTTTTATATTATATTAATATTATATTATGCTAGCCGTCCATTGCGGCTCCACCCATGTAGTAGCGAAATAGGACAATGTGGAGGGCCCTGACCAGCTCCCTACTCCTGACATGATGCTTCCCACTTTCCCCGGCCCACAGCCTCTGTCTTGGATAAGCGCAAAAATATCGCTCCTGCAAGCGAACTATGATTATTGGTGCAATGAGATAAGTTGCAAAATCAACCAGAATGTTCAAGCAAATTCGAGAAAAAAAGCCTGATCTAAATCTGTTAATTATTTCTCTCGTTCGCTAGCTAAGTGGAGGTAAGGAACACTGCAAGGCTGGCGTGTGAGTGAGGATGGCCCCGCCCCACTCCCCACGGCCCGCTGTGTATCTCTCGGATTTGCACAAATAAATTGCCATTGCAAGCGAACAATAGGGTGGTCCAGATCTAATTATGCAATTTTCATTACGCTATATCTTATTAAGTTTATTACATAGAAAATCACCCGAAAAATCCTGGACCATCGAAAAGTGTGCGAACTGACGACATGAAGAATCGTCTTCGCACCGAACTGGAATCGTCCCTGCATAAATCAAATTCATCCAAACGATCTGGATCTGCATAATTAGATCTGGACCACCCTGTATGATACATCGCACAATGGGGGAAGTCACAAAATCAACCAGAATGTTCAAGCAAATTCTAGAAAAAAACCCGATCTAAATCCCTGAATTAGTTCTCTCATTCGCTAGCTAAGTGGAGGTAAGGAACACCCTGAGGCTGGTGCGTGAGTGAAGATGGCCCCATCCCACTCCCCTCGGCCCGCTGTGTGTCTCTCAGATTCGCACAAATAAATCGGTATCGCAAGGGAACTATGATACATAGCACAGTGAGAGAAGTTGAAAAATCAGCCGGAATGTTCAAGCAAATTATAGGAGAAAAATCCAATCTAAATCCGTTAAGTAGTTCTCTTGTTCACTAGCTAAGCGGAGGTAAGGAACGCTCCAAGACTGTGAATGAGGAGGGCCTCGGCCCGCTGCGTGTCTCTTGGATTCGTGCAAATAAATCTGTACCACAAGCGAACTATGATACATAGCGCAATGAGAGAAGTCGCAAAATCAACCAGAATGTTCAAGCATATAATAGAAAAAAACCCGATCTGAATCCGGTAAGTAGTTCTGTCATGAAAAGCGGACAGACTACAGACAGACAGACATTGGATTTTACACAATAGAGAGAAATACGTTTTATTATTCGTCATTTTGCACGAGATTACAAATTTTTCTCGACCATCACTAAGTAACCAATAAAAGAAATATTATTTTTCGGTGGGTATTCCTCTAATATTAAAGTGAAGGATATTTATGCTAAGTGTTCCATATGCACTATCCATCCATCCATTATCCAACCCGCTATATCCTATCTACAGGGTCACGGGGGTCTGCTGGAGCCAATCCCAGCCAACACAGGGTGCAAGGTAGGAAACAAACCCCGGACGGGGCGCCAGCCCACCAGAGATATGCACTACTGGATTAGATTATATTATATTAGATTAGATACAACTTTATTAATCCCATGGGAAATTCAAATGCATACAGAAGCAGAACTTTGATAAACAAGAATACAGACTCATAAGAGAGATAATAGAGCCAATCAATCAATAAACTTAATGACTACCTCAGGTAGTAAATCAGGTGGAAGAATTGAATTGCCTGATAGCATTGGCAGAAAAGACCTCAGAAGCGCTTCTTAGCACACCGTGGTGGAACGAGCCTGGGGCTAAAAGTGCTCCAAGACAGTGCCACCTAGTGGGGATTTTGCCACCATCCTCTTTTCCATAAGAGCCTAAGAGTGTGTCCAAGGTTGGCCCTGTGATGGAGCAGACCTTCCTGATAAGTTTATTCAGGCCGTGCGCTTCTCTTGTGCTCAAGTTGCTTCTCCAGGAGACCACACTGGCTACTATGGACTGGAAGAAGATTTCCAGAAGTTTGCTGCACACATCATTAGAACCGGAGTCTCTTTGGCAAGTCCAGTCTGCTCTGCAACTTCTTGTCCAGCCATTGAGTTGTCAGACCAGTCCAGTTTGCTATTTATACATAAAAAGCCTGGGAACAGCATCTTCCTCTATGACATTTTATAAAGGTTTAAAAAGTAGAAATGTTAGTCTCACATACTACTAGCATAATATGAAATAACTGATCATTTTATTTGCACAGGGAAAGGAGAAAACAGATTGCATTTACTAAACAAGCCAAAGTAGCAGGTCCTTATTTTAAAAATAAAGGCTTTAAAGTAAAGGGAGTTGTTTTCGTAATTTTTTCATATAAAAATCTCTTTATGTTCATTCGTTTTAATGATCGCATTTATTGTCAGTGCTCTGTTTTCCTAAAAACCCTACCCAGTCAATATTCCTGTTATTTTATTTCTTTGTTTCGATCCATTCGATATCTCATCGCATTTATTATGGAGGTTATGCTATAGAACATTTTAGTCTTATCACAAAGCTTTTAAACAACTGCTGTTTTCCCTTGCAAAGAAAGAAAATGGACTACCAGCCTTGAAAATCCTCCTTCTGGACAATTCAAGAAAGGAAACCGTCTGCTGGGCATCTTCCTGTTTCACTTATGTAAATGGCTGGACACTTCCGATATGAAATTCACAAAATAAGATCTTTTGTCTGGCAAGAGTTCCATTATTTAATATTGAATTTACCTTGCAACATGATAAAGACCCTAGACATGCCAGTATATCCACCAAAGAATAGCGGAAGAGAAAGAAATGAAGGATTCTGGAAATGCCAAGTCAAAGCTCAGATCTGAATCCCATTAAGATGCTGTAAGGGGAGGTGATTTGAAACAGGCTGTGCATGCAAGACACCCCTCAAACATCACACAGCTGCTTGGGGGAGTTGGAGAAACCTTCTAACCAGTCCATAGACAATGGACAGTTAGTGGATACGCCAACTTGAGGGGGCAATGCCAGTTGTTATTGCCACATCACTTAACGTGAACATATAAATGAGTGAAAAACGTGTGATCAAGGCCCACCGGACAACATTAACACGATAGAGTATACAATGTAAAGTGCCGTATTGGATGGAAAGGTGTCCCAACTCGGATAGAGAATGGTGGAGAGTATTACCTGGGAATCATGTGGATGGAGATTCAGACCCGCTGGATTATTTTCCAGTCCTAATCCCAACTAATCCATCCATCCATCCATTTTCCAACCCGCTGAATCCAAACACAGGGTCACGGGGGTCTGCTGGAGCCAATCCCAGCCAACACAGGGCACAAGGCAGGAACCAATCCTGGGCAGGGTGCCAACCCACCGCAGGACACACACAAACACACCCACACACCAAGCCCAATTTAGAATCGCCAATCCACCTAACCTGCATGTTTTTGGACTGTGGGAGGAAACCCACGCAGACACGGGGAGAACATGCAAACTCCACACAGGGAGGACCCGAGAGGCGAACCCGGGTCTCCTTACTGCGAGGCAGCAGCGCTACCCACTGCACCACCGTGCCGCCCCCCAACTAATCATGAATGTATAAATGAGTAAAAAACGTGTGCTCAAGGCCCACCGGAAAACATTAACACGATAGAGTATACATTGTAAGTGCCGTAATGGATGGACAGGCATCCCAACTGGGATAGAGGATGGTGGAGACTATTACCTGGGAATCATGTGGATGGAGATGCAGACCCGCTGGATTCGTTTCCGGTCCTAATCCCAGCTGGGGAGTCGGAATTGTGAATGGATTGAGAAATTCTGGCTGAAATAGGATGATCATCATCCTGGGTCTTGTGCTTTTTTGATGGACTGGCTTCCCATTCAAGTAAGAAACCTGGCGCCATGTGTGGGTAACGTCACCCCGGGATGCCTCCACCGAGCATGTGTGAGGGGAAGCCAGGTTGTCCCCCCAACACAAGTCCTTCCACTACTCTGGCCTCCCGTTTGCCCTTAATTCCAGTTGAGGTGACAGTCCACCCCTTAGCGCCCTTACACTTGATAAACATAACGGGAGCTTCCTGTTTTATTTCTCCTTTTTGTCACAAATGAACGTGCTAACAATCGCAATGCCTACTAAAAAAGACTACAAAAAAAATGCTAAACTTTTTTTTTTTTTATAGACTTTTCAGCATTTGTTCTGCACACTTACCTACATGCACTCTGAGGACCGAAGTGACTAGGGTCCCATTTTTAGCTCAGCATGGAACGGGTGATCTTCTCAACTGTAAAATGAAGCCATCAGAGCACAGCATGAAAATGTATTAGCCGCAGTTAGATAAGGGAGACCTCAGTGAGGCATACGCGCTTTCAATTGGTAAAATAATGTCTGTACAAATTGTTTTTGGTACATTAAGTACCTGTTACTTTATTTCACAGATGAAAAACAATAACATAGACTCCAGGGGTGGAACCAGGATTGCATATGAGCTACAGCCTGCTTGGTTTTTTTTTTTATGCAAAGTAATTTCTTGAGGACTTTTTATTCACCGAACTCACTAGATTGACAAATATAGCATATGATGATAAATGACAAACTGCCAAGCAAGCAGTCAACAGGCTGCTGAGGGAAATCATATGGAATATCTACGTTAACCACAAAAAAAAAAAAAAAAGGCCCAGTCTCTAAGCAGAGGGTTTTTCAATTAATAATCATGCAGGCTTAGCAGAGCCACGTAAATTAAATGAGCATGTCAGTTCTGAGATGATTTATACATTTGTACTGATCTAACAGCTTCGTGGAGCAGCTATGACATCCTGACAAGTTAACAATGGATATGAAAAATGACCCAATACTGCAATGCTAAATGTGAGATTTTCAAAGCAAAATGCCGAGATATACGCATCATGCTTTGTATGTAACATCGAATATCCCCACTAGATTTTATTCTTTCCAAATCTCTGCACTAGACAAAAACCTAAACAGAAAAATATATTCATTAAAACGCTGGATTCCGTTATTTTTAATTTTCATATCATGAAAAGGAAAGGCAATTATCTATTCCTCTGTTATAGCTTCTTACATATTCATCTGCCTGTGATGGACTGGCGACCTGGTCCAGGGTTTCTTCTTGCACTAAGAGGGTTTGAAAATGACCTGGGCTCTCATTGGAGTAAGAATTTGATTCGTATGCAAAGACCCCCATTCACAAACGAGCACGCAATACAGACTGCAGTTGTTCAGACTGTTTTTTGATGAGGTACCGAAGGAATCTGCAAATCCTTGTGCCCTATGCTGGCTGGGATGGGCTCCAGCAGACCCCCCAACTACCCTGCTCAGGACTAAGGGGGTTTGACAACAACCTGGGCTCTCACTGGAGTAAGAAGTTGATTCGTATGCAACATTCACACTCACTTGATGAAACCGGAATACAACTAAGAGCACGCAATAGAGGCCTGCTGTTTTTCGATGAGGTACTGACTGACTCCGTGAATCTCGTCTCTTTCAGATAACTGTTATTTTCTGCGGATATCCCTTAATATGGACCAACAACAACAACATTTATTTCTATAGCACATTTTCATACAAACAGTAGCTCAAAGTGCTTTACATAATAAAGAATAGAAAAATAGGTTCGCTTCCCGGGTCCTCCCTGCGTGGAGTTTGCATGTTCTCCCCGTGTCTGCGTGGGTTTCCTCCGGGCGCTCCGGTTTCCTCCCACAATCCAAAGACATGCAGGTTAGGTGGATTGGCGATTCTAAATTGGCCCCTGTGTGTGTGCTTGGTGTGTGGGTGTGTTTGTGTGTGTCCTGCGGTGGGTTGGCACCCTGCCCAGGATTGGTTCCTGCCTTGTGCCCTGTGTTGGCTGGATTGGCTCCAGCAGACCCCCGTGACCCTGTATTCGGATTCAGCGGGTTAGGAAATGGATGGATGGAATAGAAAAATAAAAGACACAATGAGAAAACAAAATAAGTCAACATTAATTAACATCGAATAAGAGTAAGGTTCAATGGCCAGGGAGAACAGAAAAAACAAAAAAACTCTAGACGGCTGGAGAAAAAATAAAATCTGTAGGGATTCCAGACCATGAGACCGCCCAGTCCCCTCTGGGCATTCAACCTAACATAAATGAAACAGTCCTCTTTGGATTTAGGGTTCTCACGGAAGGACTTGATGATGATGGTCACGTAGACTTCTGCCTTTTAATCCATCCATCATTGTTGGAGCATCATGAAGCTTTGAGTAGGTGGAGGTGGCGCAGGCCACCACCACAAAGAAACCGGAAAAAGAAACAGAAGAGAGAGTAGGGGTCAGTACGGATTTTAGAGCCACCATGAATAGTTATTATGAGGAAATTGAACATATAGAGTATCAGGATTTAGTTAAAGTGAAGTTATAAAAAGGCCATGTTAAAGTAATGTGTTTTCAGCAGTGTTTTAAACTGCTCTACTGTATCAGCCTGGCGAATTCCTATTGGCAGGCTATTCCTGATTTTAGGTGCATAACAGCAGAAGGCCGCCCGCCTCACCACTTCTTTTAAGTTTTGATCTTGGAATTCTAAGGAGACACTCATTTGAGGATCTAAGGTTACGATTTGGAATATAACGTGTCAG
Organism: Polypterus senegalus; assembly: GCF_016835505.1. NCBI lineage: Eukaryota > Metazoa > Chordata > Cladistia > Polypteriformes > Polypteridae > Polypterus > Polypterus senegalus. The sequence continues at coordinate 135,210,899 of NC_053168.1, forward strand.
ACATTCCAATATATACGATGGGGCGAGATTATTTAAGGCTTTGTAAACTATAAGCAGAATTTTAAAGTCAATCCTGAATGACACAGGTAACCAGTGTAGTGACATTAAAACTGGAGAAATGTGTTCGGATTTTCTTTTCCTAGTTAGGATTCTAGCAGCTGCATTCTGCACTCGTTTCAAATGATTGATGTCTTTTTGGGTAGTCCTGAGAGGAGTGCGTTACAGTAATCTAGTCGACTGAAAACAAAAGCGTGAATTAATTTCTCAGCATCTTTCAATGATATAAGAGGTCTAACTTTACTTATGTTTCTTAAGTGAAAAAATGCTGTCCTAGTGGTCTGATGAATATGTGATTTAAAATTCAGATTACAGTCAACAATTACCCCTAAGCTTTTTACCTCCGTCTTGACTTTTAATCCTAATGTATCCAGTTTATTTCTAATAGCCTCATTGTTTCCATTATTGCCAATCACTAAGATTTCAGTTTTCTCTTTATTTAACTTGAGAAAGTTACTATTCATCCATTCTGAGATACAAGTCAGACATTGTGTTAGTGAATCAAGAGAGTCGGGGTCATCAGGTGCTATTGATAAGTACAGCTGTGTGTCATCAGCATAGCTGTGGTAACTCACGTTGTGCCCTGAGATAATCTGACCTAGATAGATAGATAGATAGATAGATAGATAGATAGATAGATAGATAGATAGATAGATAGATAGATAGATAGATAGATAGATAGATAGATAGATAGATAGATACTTTATTAATCCCAAGGGGAAATTCACATAATGGGCACCTAACGGAAGCATGTAGATTGAGAAGAGCAGCGGACCCAGGATAGAGCCTTGTGGAACACCATATCAGATATCATGTGTCTTCGAGTTGTAATTTCCACAACTAACAAAAAACCATTGCAGTATGTACCAGAAACGGTTATCATAGAACGCACAGCGACGGGTAAATATATATAAATTTGGAAAGCACGCGATCGATTATACAATTATTTAATATTTTGTCGATGCCACCAGCAGTTATCGTACCATCACAAAAACAGTCCTGGTTATATGAAATAAGGAGTTCAAGCACCATTTAGCTGTAAGCTGATAATGTCAGTTCACTACAAAAATAATCTGCAGATAATATTTAAGTTCAGTCATATCCTTACATTTGTTTCCAGGGAAGTGACATATTATATACTCTGTTAGTTAACTTGTCTAAAATGGCACTGCTGTGTGAGCTGCTGGTGTGCTCTGCTCATCGTCTGACTGACTTGCATTGGGAAGCCGAGTTTCATATAATGAAAAAGAAATGCAATTATCTATTGTTCTATTATAGTGTCTTACATTTTGATCCCCTTGCGATGGACTGGCGCCCTGTCCAGAGTTTCTTCCTGCCTTGTGCCCTATGCTAGCTAGGATAGGTTCCAGCAGACCCCAATGACCCTGTTCAGGTCTAAGGGGGTTTGAAAACAACTAAGCTCTCATTGGAGTAAGAATTTAATTCGTATGCAAAGACCCACATTCACACTCACTTGATGAAACCGGAATACAACTAAGAGCACGCAATAGAGGCCTGCTGTTTTTCGATGAGGTACTGACCGACTCCATGAATCTTGTCTCTTTCAGATAACTGTTATTTTCTGCGTATATCCCTTAATATAACCATTGCAGTATGGAACAGAAACAGTTATCATAGAACGCACAGCGATGGGTAAATATGTATAAATTTGGAAAGCACACAATCGATTATACAATTATTTAATATTTTGTCAGTGCAACCAGCAGTTATCGTACCGTCACAAAAAAGTCCTGGTTATATGCAATAAGGAGTTCAAGCACCATTTAGCTGTAAGCACGCAATAGATGCTGTAGTTTTTCAGACTGTTTTTCAATGAGGTACTGAAAGAATCCGCGAATCTCATCTCTCTCGGATAACTGTGGTTTCAGATAACAATGGACAATTGTAGAATGTACCGGAACCAGCTATTGTAGAACGCACAGCGACGAGTAAAAATATACAAATTTAGAAAGCACACAATTGATTCTACAATTATTTAATATGTTGTTAATGCCACAAGCAGTTACCGTACTGTAGATCTTCAGATGGTGGTCTGCTTATAATTCCAATATCCAGGCTTACAAGTGTTGAGACTGCATTTTGTTGTTATGCACACAAAATCTGGAATACTTTACCAATACAAATTTGGCGAGCTAATACTGTGGAGCACTTTAAAAAAAAACTGCTTTGGCAATTGGCCCTAGTGTGTTCTTGGCATGTGGGTGTGTTTGTTTGTGTCCTTGTTTGGGTTGGCACCCTGCCCAGGATTGGTTCCTGCCTTGTGCCCTGTGTTGGCTGGGATTGGCTCCAGCAGATCCCCCTTTGACCCTGTATTCGGATTCAGCGGGTTGGAAAATGGATGGATGGATGGATGGATGGCTTTATCGTAGCTACATTTCAGTTATATTCCTAATAGACTATATGGGCACAGAATTATATTGTTCAGGGATCCACAATTTGTACTCATCCCCGCTATTCTCTGTTGTCTTTTACGGTTCTTCTATGGTGGCAATTTGCACCACCACTACCTGAACAATCCTGATGCTTATGGCATCTATTATACTGTATATATATTATATATATTTACTTATATATATTGTGACCACTCTCGTAGGGGGACATGGCAGCCCTCTTTGTGGAAGCAGCTGCTAACTTGCTGCGTGACGTTCTCCTCATGCGGGGCTGCGAACATTTAAAAGATTTAACCATAGCCATCCTGAGGTCTCTCACTCTTCTTTCTCTCTTCCCCCAGACTCCCTCTGCTCCGGCCGCTGCTACCAAACCGCTGGATCCCCTTAGATAAAGAAATCTTTGTGTTCTTTTGAGCAGGAGTCGGGACCGAGGTGTCAAGCTGTTCCTTGTGAAACCGGTTCGCCTCTCTAAGAGACTAGTGTTTCTATCTGGCAGAACAGCAATAAAGTTTCTACTCCTTGGAAAACCTTCCGAACTCTCCTGTGCAACTTTGTGACCCAAGCTTGACAATATATATATATACTACTATATATATATTACTATATATATATAGTAAGTGACCATGTGGGAAGCCCCAGGCAGATGAACAGGCGTCCCGACCAGATGTACTCTACAATACCTTCCCTAGCTGGGATAAAAGTGGAGGACAAGGAAGGACTGTCTGTAGGAACTATTAATTCCCACTAGGAAGCTAGATGACAGCAGCCCTAGATATTGATACCCATTTCGACACTAGCAGCGGATGCTAGGAATTGTAGTCCAATAGCACAGCCCTGCTGGGCTCTGTGCGTGCCACAAGAGGGCACTGCAGGGAGTTACACTTCCTACTATTTTTTTCCTTCCGTACAACCTGAAAGTGCTTCCTATGGGTGAAGACCTGGCACTGGAAGAACTCCCGGGTCCTCAATAAAAGGTAACATAACTGCCTTGTCCAGACGAGTTGGCGCTGGGAGGACGGAGTGGTGGCTCTGAGGCTAAGGATCTACACTGGTATCCAGAAGGTTGCCGGTTCGAATCCCTGTCACTGCCAAAAGAGATCCTACTCTGCTGGGCCCTTGAACAAGACCCTTTGACCTGTAAGTGCTCTGGGCTGTACAATGGCTGACCCTGCACTCTGACCCCAAGGGGTATGTGAAAACGAACAAATTCCTAATACAAGAAATTGTACAAGGTAAAATAATGAACAAAAAAAAAAAAGGAATGCAACATTCGACTGGAGGATTGGTAGTGTGGAGAGAATGAGAGTTGCCATATACATTCTTTATATAAGGTATTTTTGCAATAAACAACCCTCTGGTTTGAACCAGGTACTTGTTTGTGTTTGGGATTTGGGGCTCGGTTGCACCCCCTAGGATTCACAATATATATATATATATATATATACAGTATATACTTATGTGTGTGTGTGTGTGTGTGTATGTGCGTGAAAGAATATATAAAGTAAGTAAATGAACAACGTACATATCAGACAAAATAACAAAGCCTTAAAATGTGTTCTTGACCTCAGAAGCTATGAAAAATTTAACTTTTGCCAAAATCTCGATTGTCCAGCAAAGCTCAAAGACACCTTAAATATTTATTTTAAGCAATTCCCAGACGATTTTAATATAAAATGTGCAGCCCCTCTTCTAGTGCAAATAGAATCACAGAACTTTGTCTGACAAGTGCATGCTTAATCAAAGTAAAGGAAGGGCACTTTGCAGTGTTTGTTTGGCTTCATACTGTGCTGATGCAGTTTCATTGTGCCGCGCAGCAGGAGGCCATTATGTAATGTCTATGGAATCTTTCATGCACAGTAGTTCCTATCTGAGCTGTCCAATAATTATGCACATTCATAGCATTTGGGGGCAGTTGAGATTTTTTTTTTACTCTCCCTGGAGTTTAGTAATAATTCAGGAACTTGTATTACTTTACATAGAAATCTGTTTACTATCACACAATGATTACACACAATTTTCAAAGATGCACAGAGGCCCGAATAGAGTGATACCATCATACAGAAGTGCAATCATGTTCGGACGAGATTTTTTTAGAATATACTCAAATGGCAGGCATGGCTCACCTTTATGAATTATGGCACACCATTCTAATCACAAGTAAAGTATAACTGGGAAGCACGCAATGGTGATATATTAATGAGGTGATTGCTCCGTTTACCCCACTCGCAACAACAACCACACTGTGTCATCTACACACTTCTGTCTCTTTTCAATTCTTCTATGGGTCAGAGGACCTCCTCACAGCAGGGACGTCTTAAAGGCATTATAGGCTCCGGGGCAACTACTCAACCACTCAGCAAGTCACAACATACATAGTTTAGCATGGGGTCCGATGCTCGTGGGGCCCCAGTGTGCCCATGTGTTAAGACGGTCCTGCCTCACAGGTTCTTCTGAGGTATGTAATGACCCGCCTGGGATGAGAGAGGGCGCTATCGCTAACACTGTCACACCTCCTTCTTTCCCTCACAGTGCTGAGAAACCTGCCCAGTGAGGACAACTGACTCCGCCCCTTCCAGTTCAGCCTCTATAAAAACCTGAACCTCCCATAAGGAGATGTCATTTCTGGCACAAATGACCCACCAGATAGATCTCTGTTACCACTGTGTACAGAATATTGGCTAACCAGTCCAGTTATTTTTGTTTTGCTTTTTTGATTCCTGGCATAATCAGAAGCCCATGCCAAAGAGCATTTTATTTTATTTTTTTACTTTTGTTTTTTTGTTCCTTTATTCTGTCCTTGGACACTCCAAATTTTCTCTGTTCGCAGAGCTGCCATTCTTTATAATTGAAAGTTTAATAAGATGTCAGGGTTCAAAAGGGAAGTCATTAAAACATGACAACTCAAACTTTATTGCAATATTGTACCGGGAACAATACTTTTTTCTAGTACCTTTCGAGTGGACCCAAGTATTAATTAACCCTGGTTGATTTTGCCAGTTATTCTCTTTAGAATCTTCATTGTAGCTTCTAAAGATATTGCTTTATATTTTTGTGGCATACAGAGAAAATAGCATTTATTACAAGTGCTTAAAGTGGGCCGGGTCCTCACTGGTACCCACTACTGGCAACTCTTCCGATTTCAACTTTGACTACTGGCATCATTTCTTAGTTTAGCTTTGGGCACCTCTTTGGGAATCTGCATGAGGTTATCTTAGCCAATGTTGACATATCTCAGTGCTTGAAGCTTAAAAGGGACCACCCACCACTCCAATCTTTGATTTGACGTTCAGTTTATCGGCGCCAATCAAAGTCACCATAATGGCACCATTTCTTATTGTATTGGTGAGTTTTGACACTTCTTCGGGAAACTTCACAAGGAGTCTTAGCCATGTTCTTGAATCAAATGTTGATGTATCTCAGTACTTGAAGCTTAAAAGGGATCACCCACCACCCCACTCTTCAATCAACTTTCAGTGTATCGACACCAATCGAAGTCACCATAATGGCACCATTTCTTGGTGTATTGGTGAGTTTTGGCACCTCTTTTGGAATCTTCACGAGGAATATTAGCCATGTTCTCGGATCAAATGTTGACATATCTCAGTGCTCAAACCTTCTCAGAGACTACTCACCACCTCACTCTTCAATCGACTTTCACTGCATTGCTGATGAGTGTACGTTTTCATAGCATACTGGAAACTTTTTGTTAGTCTTCATGGAGTACCTATGTTCAATTGAATATTGACAAGTCCCACGAAGAAGCAACTTTTTGATTGAACGTCACTTGAGCGCCATAAAACAAGTCCTGCCAGTAATGTAGTTCTATTTTGAGTACTGTTTATTATTATATTAAAATATGAAAATAAGTACAGTATGCAGTATACCTCTTCAGGAATCTTCACAAGGAATTATAACCATGTTCTTGGTTCAACTGTTGACATATCTCAATGCTTGAAGCTTCACAGGGACCACCCACCACCCCACTCTTCAATCACCTTTCATTGTATTGGCAACAATCAAAGTCTCACCATAATGGCACCATTTCTTAGTGTAGCGGTGAGTTTTGACACCTCTTTGGGAATCTTCATGAAGAATCTTAGCCATGTTCTCAGATCAAATGTTGACTTATCTCAGTACTTAAAGCTTCACAGGGACCATTCACCAACCCGCTCTTCAATCAACTTTCACTGCATTACGAACAATCGAAGTCTCACCAAAATGGCACCATTACTTTATGTAGCAGTGAGTTTTGACACCTCTTCGGGAATCTCCATGAGGAATCTTAGTCATGTTCTTGGATCAAATGTTGATGTATCTCGATGCTTGAAGCTTAAAAGGGACCACCCACCACTCCAATCTTTGATTTGACGTTCAGTTTATCGGCGCCAATCGAAGTCACCATAATGGCACCATTTCTTATTGTATTGGTGAGTTTTGACACTTCTTCGGGAATCTTCACAAGGAGTCTTAGCCATGTTCTTGAATCAAATGTTGATGTATCTCAGTACTTGAAGCTTAAAAGGGATCACCCACCACCCCACTCTTCAATCGACTTTCAGTGTATCGACACCAATCGAAGTCACCATAATGGCACCATTTCTTGGTGTATTGGTGAGTTTTGGCACCTCTTTTGGAATCTTCACGAGGAATATTAGCCATGTTCTCGGATCAAATGTTGACATATCTCAGTGCTCAAACTTTCTCAGAGACTACTCACCACCTCACTCTTCAATCGACTTTCACTGCATTGCTGATGAGTGTACGTTTTCATAGCATACTGGAAACTTTTTGTTAGTCTTCATGGAGTACCTATGTTCAATTGAATATTGACAAGTCCCACGAAGAAGCAACTTTTTGATTGAACGTCACTTGAGCGCCATAAAACAAGTCCTGCCAGTAATGTAGTTCTATTTTGAGTACTGTTTATTATTATATTAAAATATGAAAATAAGTACAGTATGCAGTATACCTCTTCAGGAATCTTCACAAGGAATTATAACCATGTTCTTGGTTCAACTGTTGACATATCTCAATGCTTGAAGCTTCACAGGGACCACCCACCACCCCACTCTTCAATCACCTTTCATTGTATTGGCAACAATCAAAGTCTCACCATAATGGCACCATTTCTTAGTGTAGCTGTGAGTTTTGACACCTCTTTGGGAATCTCCACGAGGAATCTTAGCCATGTTCTCAGATCAAATGTTGACATATCTCGGTGCTCAAACTTTTTCAGAGACCACCCACCACCCCACTCTTCAATCAACTTTCACTGCATTACGGACAATCAAAGTCTCACCAAAATGGCACCATTACTTGGTGTAGCAGTGAGTTTTGACACCTCTTCGGGAATCTCCATGAGGAATCTTAGTCATGTTCTTGGATCAAATGTTGATATATCTCGATGCTTGAAGCTTCACAGGGACCACCCACCACCCCGCTCTTCAGTTGACTTTCACTGTATCGCTGACAATCGAAGTCTCACCATAATGGCACCATTTCTTAGTGTAGCGGTGAGTTTTGACACCTCTTCGGGAATCTCCATGAGGAATCTTAGCCATGTTCTTGGATCAAATGTTGATGTATCTCGATGCTCGAAGCTTTACAGGGATTTTCAAATGACTTTCACTGCATCGCTGACAAACGAAGTCTCACCATAATGGCACCATTACTTGGTGTAGCGGTGAGTTTTGACACCTCTTTGGGAATCTTCATGAAGAATCTTAGCCATGTTCTCAGATCAAATGTTGACTTATCTCAGTACTTAAAGCTTCACAGGGACCATTCACCAACCCGCTCTTCAATCAACTTTCACTGCATTACGGACAATCAAAGTCTCACCAAAATGGCACCATTACTTGGTGTAGCAGTGAGTTTTGACACCTCTTTGGGAATCTTCACGAAGAATCTTAGCCCTGTTCTCAGATCAAATGTTGACTTATCTCAGTACTTGAATTGAAGCTTCACAGGGACCACCCACCACCCCGCTCTTCAATTGACTTTCACTGTATCGCTGGCAATCGGTCTCACCATAATGGCACCATTTCTTAGTGTAGCGGTGAGTTTTGACACCTTTTCGGGAATCACCACGAGGTGAGGGGATCAAATGTTGACATATGATGATTTTATGTTTTCATAGCATACTGGCAACTTTTCATCACTCTTCATGGGCTACCTGTATTCAATTGATTGTTGATACACAGAGCTTGAAGCTTCACGGAGGAGCAACTTTTTGATCGAACGTCACTTGATCGCCATAAGACGAGTACTGCCAGTAAAGTAGTTCTATTTTAAGTACTGTTTATTATTTTGCAAAAATATGAAAATAAGTACAGTATGCCTGAAATGCTAAGTATAATACTGTAACTTTGCACTCTACAGTGCAGTTCTCATGATATCAATGGCAGACAATGACTATTCCATATGGCTCTAGCAGACAGGTACGTGAATGTACGTATGCACCATAGCACATTATATGCTGACTTTGTTCACATAGGAGTCATTAATTGAGGCATTACAGTCGTTATTTTTACAAAGGGTATTTGAAAAAAACAATAACATAAAGCCAACAAGCTCCTTTTAAAATAGTACACAGTAGCCATTTATCCAGATATGCTGCTAGTGATTATTCTTGCTCAGAGTTTGCTTATTTAAAAAGTGGAAGAGACGCTGAAATTCTCCTCGTATGAGGAGACCTTTTATTCATGGAGTGAGCGGAAAAAAAAAACCAAAAAAACCAGGCACCATATTTGACATCTTTCACTCCTCTCCATAATTGATTGCTGTCTCCTTATTTATGAGGCCAGAGTATTTTAATAGGAAAGGCCTACACATTAAATATAAAAAGTTAATCAATTGACTGTAATTGAATCTTTCAACATGGTAAGCCATTAAAAGGAAATTTGCAGGAACTCACAATGCTATTAAAATTTAAAGGGAATAATTACACTATCTACTTGCACAGCTAAATCATTCTTCTTGTAAATTCAGACACATAAACTTCATCATTGTCATCCCACCTCCCGCCACCCAACACTCATTTTTATTTTTAGACTAATGCACATCATAGCAGAAGAAGAAGGATGAGTACATGCAGTTTAAAATATCTCTAGTATGAGTTCACAACCTTCCTCATTTAGCTTGAAAATCACAGATTCTGAGAATTCTCTGACAGACACCCGTACGCCAAACAAAGTGCCAGTTTGTCATTGGGCATTCACTCACTGAAAGGGCAGAAGTTTGCTGATCATCACAGCGTTGTCCATTAACTGAATTTTCAATGTCCTTATTTAAGAAACAAGCACACGTCATTTTTCACGTGTGTCTGTTTTCTTGTGGATTTCCTCATTTATCAATCTGAATGGGACCACTCAGGAAGACCACCTGATTAGAATGGCTTCACGATTGAGTCCAAGCTTGTAAGGACTGGGTGCTGGGCAAGGTTGTGGGGTCCAGCGGCTGTGGGGCATCTGTTGGTGAAGAAAGGTTCACAGGTCTTGACCTTGCTGATGATGCTGTGATCTTCGCAGAGTCATTGGAGACTCTGATTAGGGAGCTCAAGAGACTGAGTGAGGAGTCGGAGTGTCTGGGCTTGCGACTGTCCTGATAAAAACCAACAGCCAGGCCTGTAATGACCTCTTGGGCACGGCCATCAGCAGTGTGTCTGTCTGCAGAGAGAGTGTCAACCTTGTCAAGAGGTTTATCTTTATTTTGTGAATTTCCCCTTGGGATTAATAAAGTATCTATCTATCTATCTATCTATCTATCTATCTATCTATCTATCTATCTATCTATCTATCTATCTATCTATCTATCTATCTATCTATCTATCTATTATATAGTGCCACTATCTATCTATCTATCTATCTATCTATCTATCTATCTATCTATCTATCTATCTATCTATCTATCTATCTATCTATCTACCTATCTATCTATCTACTTATCTTGGCAGTGACATTCATGTGTCTGGTGACTCTTCTATGAAGTCAGTAGACGGATTAGGAGAGCATGGGGGGTCATGAGGTCGCTGGAAAATGAGTGTGTGGTGCTCTCGATATCTCTACAAAAGGACAAAAGTCCAAGTCTTTAGAGTCCTGGTGCTTCCTGTCTTGCTATACGGTTGCGAGACATGGACGCTATCCAGTGACTTGAGATGAAGACTGGACTCCTTTGCTACTGTGTTTCTCCGGAAAATCCTTGGGTACCACTGGTTTGATTTTGTGTTGCTCATGGAGTCCCGAATGAGGCACATGACCTACATTGTGAGGAGGGAGCATCAGTTATGGCACAACAGCCATGTGGTGCTTTTCCCCTGAGGGTGATCCAGCTCATAAGATCTTGGGGAGCCGAGAGGCTGAACCAGACCCACGTAACACCTGGCTGCGGCAGATAGAGGGTCATTTCTGGAGGGTGGGACTGGACCGCGTGTCTGCCTGGGGGGTTGCCTGAGTTGTTTCGTCGTGTAGTGGGTGCGGCAACGTGCTGTACCAGTGCAGGCTCCCCAACTTGACTTGATAATTGATATACAGAATTGTATAGTGGCAGAAGAGCTGCCATTCTGATTTTGTTGGCAGGTACGCAAAACTCCCATTTTGGCTGAATGGGTCTGGAAGAAGTAAATGTGAAGCACGCTGATTTTCCAGGAACATATTAACCAAACACAGTCACCGGCGAACACAGCGTATTCACTACAAAAAAACGCTTTATCAAGAGTCGCCGATCAATATTAATTACACTAGGCAGTTTGTAGTGGCAGCAAAAAAAAATTTTAATGTTATGTTTTTGTGGAGAAAGGACATAACAAAGTTTGTGTGCAAAAGCAAACAATATTAAAAACATCCATGAAGAAAAACATACGTTACAGTGGAACCTCGGTTTGTGAGCATAATTCGTTACGGAAACATGCTTGTAATCCAAAGCACTCGTATATTAAAGCGAATTTCCCCATAAGAAATAATGGAAACTCAGATGACTTGTTCTACAACCCAAAAATATTCATATAAAAAATGATTAATACAAAATATAAAGTAAAAATACGTAAAACAAATTAACCTGCGCTTTACCTTTGAAAGGAATCGTGGCTGGTGTGAGGGACACAAGACAGAGGAGGATTATTGTGTAGGATGACTTTCACTCTAACTAATGGAATCCCTGCTCTCTGTCGGCTCACTGGAATCTTTTTCTTTTTTTGCGACTTTAACCAGGAGCCAATGTAATGACAGTTGCTTTTGCCTGAAGTGTCACTACACTTGGACACAAAATAAAAAAAAAATGCTTTACACACTGTAAGGTTTCTAAATCTTACAGGGCGACACGCGGAAGAGCGTCCCGACGCAACCGCAGGCTCCCAGCACTGTAGCAGTTCACCGTAAAAGCTAATCCAAAAAGATCACGGACATGCTTTAAGCGCCTTTCATCGATGGGTGGTCACGGCCCTGCCGGATTGCTGTGTCTGTGTATAGGAGAGTGGCAGATCCCACTACAATAAATAACCGCGCTGTTCCTGTTTCAAGCTGAATAAAGCTGGTGTCGCTAAAGTACTGAGACTCAGATTCGTGGTTTGGGGTGCAAGACATATGTTACAGCACACACACGTGGTCACAATGCTATAGTAAGCAGTATACGCTCGTATGGATGTTGACTATACGAGTGAGGCACGCCAACTGAGACCGAGCATGGGAGATGATTACCCACAATCCCGCAGTGAGAGAGAGAGAGAGAGAGAGAGAGAAAAGAACCATCAGCTCAGTTGTGATCATTTGACGCTCGGCAGACAAAGCGTATACGTACTACTCGTATTGCAAGACCTCACTCATTTATCAAGTAAAAATTTTAGCTCCTCTTGCAAAACACTCGCAGACCGAGTTACCCGCAATCCAAGGTTATACTGTACTTGTATTGTGTTACCCAGTGTGAGGGGTCTGAATACGTACAGAAATCAGAGATCTCAGATTTTGATTTTTATTTTGTCATTATGGATTATTGAGCGTAGATTGAGGGGCAAATATATTAAATGTAGGCATTTTAAAATTAAATCTACAACTCAATAAAGTGTGCAGAAAGTGAAGGGGTCTCAAGACTTTGTGAATCTGCTGTATGTTGGAGTTTTCTTCTGTAAAGACCTGCATCAGCACAATTTCTCAGAGCTGGTCCTGGTAGCTTCAGTCAGAACATTGTACCTCTGCAGGAAACATTTATGCCCCCTCACCTATTTAATTGTACTATTTTATGGATGTGAGATGAAAACCAGAACATCTGGGAAAGAAAAATACTCAGACATGGGAGAATATGCAGGCATGGGGACACAATGCTGAACCTGCAACCTTGAAGCCATGTTTTGCATTATTGTAACCTGTAAATATGTCTAAATATCTACAGGGTGGTCCAGATCTAATTATGCAGATCCAGATCGTCTGGATGACTTTGATAAATGCGGGGGTGACTCCAGTTCGGCGCGAAGACGATTCTTCATGTCGTCAGTTCGCACACTTCTCGATGGTCCGGGATTTTTCGGGTGATTTTCTATGTAATAAACTTAAGTTATCGTGTAATGAAAATTGCATAATTAGATCTGGACCACCCTATATATATTGGTTTTATTGATTTTATTAAAAACAAATAGCATTCAATACAAATCACACAAGTTTAACAAAAAAAGGTTTGAAGGAAATCAATCCCCACCCTGTAAATATATAAACTGCTCAAAAAAATTAAAGGAACACTTTGAAAACACATCAGATCTCAATGGGAAAAAGAAGTCCTCCTGGATATCTATACTGATATAGACTGGGTAATGTGTTAGGAACGAAAGGATGCCGCATCGTTTGATGGAAATGAAAATGATCAACCTACAGAGCCCTGAATTCAAAGACGCCCCAAAAATCAGAGTGAAAAAATTACGTGGCAGGCTAGTCCATTTTGCCCAAATTGAATTGCAGCAACTCCAAATTGTACGCAGCACTTTGTATGGCCCCTGTGTTCTTGTATACATGCCTGACAACATCGGTGCATGCTTCTAATGAGATGACAGATGGTGTTGTGGGGGATCTCCTCCCAGATCTGGACCAGGGCATCACTGAGCTCCTGGACAGTCTGAGGTGCAACCTGGTGGCATTGGATGGACCAAAACATAATGTCCCAGAGGTGTTCTATTGGATTTAGGTCAGGAAAGTGTGGTGGCCAGTCAATGGTATCAATTCCTTCATCCTCCAGGAACTGCCTGCATACTCTCACCACATGAGGCCAGGAATTGTCGTGCACCAGGAGCCACTGTACCAGCATAGGGTCTGACAATGGGTCCAAGGATTTCATCCTGATACCTAATGGCAGCCAAGGTGCCTTTGTCAAGCCTGTAGCGGTCTGTGTGACCCTCCATGGATATGCCACCCCAGACAATCATTAACCCACCACCAAACTGCTCATGCTGAATGATGTTACAGGCAGCATAATGTTCTCCATAGCTTCTCCAGACCCTTTCACTTCTGTCACATGCTCAGGGTGAACCTGCTCTCATCTGTAAAAAGCACATGGCACCAGTGGTGCATCTGCCAATTCTGGTATTCTATGGCGAATGCCAATCGAGCTGTATGCTGCTGGGCAGTGAGCTCAGGGCCTATTAGAGGACATGGGGCCCTTGGGTCACCCTCATGAAGTCTTTCTGGTTGTTTGGTCAGAGACATTCACACCAGTGGCCTGCTGGAGGTCATTTTGTAGGGCTCTGGCAGTGCTCATCCTGTTCCTCCTTGCCCAAAGGAGCAGATACTGGTCCTGCTGATGGGTTATGGACCTTCTATGGCCCTCTCCAGCTCTCCTAGAGTAACTGCTTGTCTCCTAGAATCTCCTCCATGCCCTTGAGATCATGGAATGTTGCATAGTTTACTGTCAAATAATGCAAAGAGTACGCAACACGTGTTTCGCCCTCATTTGGGCTCATCAGGCGTACACACTCTACTGCTCCCCTCTCGAGGATCGAACCTCGGATGTCTGCATCAGAGATGAAGCCCCTTTACTTTACAAGCGTGTGGTTTGTTTATTTGACAGCCTGTAGGTCCGAAGTCATTACATTCATTGCATTCGTAGTCTGAGTCCCGACCTGAATTATGTGGGTGATTACCTACCAGGTAACGCTATATTGTCACGCACATGCAAGTAGGAGGACGTTGCATAGACTAAGCGAATGTAATTCTACGCCAGGCCAGGGGGTGGCGGGGTGCACTAAACCTTCTCCTGTTGTCCCTACAGACCTATCTGACTCAACATTGAAGACGTCACTTCCAGTTCTGGCACCCAGAAAGACGTCACGTCCGGTTCCAGCAACCAAAAAGACATCACTTCCGTCCCTGGCCCTTAAGATGACGTCAAAAAAAGGTTACTTCCGGTTCCCCTTTGTCACTTCCGAGTTAATCACTTATAACCGCCATCTTTCCAAACCTTAGTCAGTTCATGTCTGTTCTCCAAACCAATCACTTGTCTGAAAACCTAACCCATTGCAGTCAGGGATATTATACGGGTGGCTGCCCCAAACCTTTTGAAGTGTGTCGGGTCTGATCAATTTTACAATATATATATTGTCACACACGTGCGACTAGGAGTGAGCTGAGTGGACCAAGTGGAGGTAATTACCCACCAGGCCAGGGGATGGCAGGGTGCACTAAGCCTACCTCTGTTATCTCTACTGGCCAAATATGGGAAAACCTGCCTGACTCAATGACACTTCCAGTTCCAACCCCCAGACTGACGTCACTTCCAGTTCCAGACAGATGACATCACTTCCGCCTTTCAGCTTATAAAGCCACCATCTTTCCACCACCAATTAGTTCAGTGGAGAACTCAAAACAGTGCACATGAGTGCTGTACAAAAACCCTTTTTCAGCCAGGGACAATATATGGGTGGCTGCTCCAAACCTTTTTGCGTGTGTCAAGGCTATTCATTTAACAATATATACTGTCACACGCATGCACTTGGGGAGCAACTTGCGCGCTTAGATGATAACAGTCTTACCAACTGAAGGTGCTAAGCAACTAGTGGTATCTCTTCTTCGTTCCCTTCTGCAGAAAGGAAGATTGACGTGCCACCATCTATGACATCACGTCCAGAGTCGGCCCATCTTTGTTCTCTTCCTGACAGAAACCACCATAAGCGAAACCATCGCCATCTTGGAGCCGATTCGACCAAAACAACAGGACTAGTCTCGACTTTGCATTTTCTTTAGCGCCTTTATGCACTATCTATAATATACACGGTCTGCCTTTGTGTGCCCCTGAGCCTTTATGAGCTTGTTTGTGTTTTATTACATTATATATATATATATATATATATATATATATATATATATATATATATATATATATATACAGTAATCCCTCCTCAATCGCGGGGGTTGTGTTCCAGAACCCCCCGCGATAGATGAAAATCCGCGAAGTAGAAACCATATGTTTGTGTAGTTATTTTTATATATTTTAAGCCCTTATAAACTCTCCCACACTGTTAACATTATTAGAGCCCTCTAGACACAAAATAACACTCTTTAGTCAAAAGTTTAAACTGTGCTCCATGACAAGACACAGATGACAGTTCTTTCTCACAATTAAAAGAATGCAAACAGATCTTCTTCTCTTCAGGAGCAGAGAATTTCAGAGAGAGAGAGAGAGAGAGCGTTCGCAAAGAAAAGCAAACAATCAAAAAATCAATACGTGTGCTTTTAAGTTTGCCGCGGCATTTTTAGAGGAGCGTCAGTATCTTCTAAGCACACAGCCCCTCTGCTCACATCTCCTCCGTCAGGCGCAGAGAACGTCAGAGAGAGAGAGAGCGAGATTAAAGCAAACCATCAAAAAATCAATAAGTGTGCTTTTGGAAGCACCGCGATAAAGCAGCATTTCTTAGAGGTGCGTCCGTATCCACTAGGCAAACAGCTTCTGTGCAAACAGCACCTCTGCTCACAGCCCCTCCGTCAGGCGCAGAGTGCTTACATTTAAAATCCGCGATAGAGTGAAACCGCGAAAGTCGAAGCGCGATATAGCGAGGGATTACTGTATATATATATATATATATATATATATATATATATATATATATATATATATATATATATATATATATATATATTGTGAACTTGAACCCGGACACAGGCAGACAGACATCGTTGGTTCCACCACACACTTGTTTTATTTACAATTCTATTTACAAAAGAAAGTCACGTGCACAAACCCCAGTGCCTCCAGCACCGACTCCCCCAATGTCTAGGTCTTACAATGCCTCTTTCTCTCTCTCTCTTTAGGCCTTACAATGCCTCTCTCTCTTTTATGGCCGCCTCCAGTCCTCTCTCCAGCTCCGACTCTCTGCCACCCGACTTCCGCCAATGACTGGAGGGAGACGGCCCCTTTTATAGGAACCCGGATGGGCTCCAGCTGGTTCCCGGCAATCCGTCTTAGCCACACCCCAGTGTGGCGGAAGTGCCGGCTGCGCACCCGGATGCCGTCCGGGTGTCCCCTGTCGTCTTCCCCCCAGCACTTCCTGGTGTGGCGGAAGTGCTGGGCTCCAGGATTCCCCAGGCACCTGGGCGCTGCCTGACGGTGGCCACGGGTCCCTACAGGGCTGGGCTTCCAAGCCCTGTACCCGAGGCCCCCAGCATAACCAGGACAGACGCCCCCTCGCGGTCTGGAGGAGGCACAAGCTCTCCTCTTGGGCATCCCGGCCGGGGACCACAATATATATATATATATATACAGAGGGGCTAAAAATGTATATGCACTTTAACAGTTATTGCTTCTGGACTTCTCCGAAATTGAATCAAATTATGGCAACAATACCATAGTATGACATATACAACATATGACTTCATAATCAAAATATGAAAAAGGGAGAAAAAAATCACAAAATGAAAAAAAGAAAACGGGAACAAAAATTTATATCACCACCTTTGAATTCTTTTATTTATTAATTTATTCTTTTATTTATTTATTTATTTATGTATTTATTTATTTCAAATCCCTTGAACTATCAATGAAGTTCCTCCATTTATCAAATTACACCTTAAAGTCCTTCTTCTGTTTGTTGTTTTTACGATGGCCTCCAAGTGCGTTTATTTTATTTGTCACCGGACTTGGTTCCCTCTTTTGCAGCTGCTGACTGTCATGCTCTGCTTATCACCTCTTGCTGTCACCTTATTGATGGGTCTTAAAAATCGTCATTTCCAGGTTTCTGGGTTCAGCTCTTCAAAAACAAAGACCAGTGAAAAAAGAAAGAATGCCTTTGATTCAGTACGTGTAGAAGGCGGCCATAGAAATGAGCCCAAATATATGGAGACAAATGTAATGACTGACTGGTTTTAAAGGATTACAGATGTCACTGGGTGTCACAGACAGAACATGAAATGATTATCATTGCCGTACGAGTTCAGTTTATTCTCTGAGAGGGAAAGCAGCTCCTAAAAGTTATTAGCTTACTGAAATTAAAAAGCTCATCTTTGCAACACTTTAATACATGAAGTCCCCGCTCCATTTTACGATGAGGAATAATCCGATTTAACAATAACTGATTGTAACTGATGCACGCCCAATTTGGGTGGGAAACATTCAAAATGAACTCAGACTGTCCTGATATCCCACCACCTTTAACAGTAACTAGCTCGTCTTTATGGTCTGACTGGTGCCCGGGTCAGAGAGTAGTGCTGGAGGCAAAGAGTCAGTAGAGGACACGCCTGGCATGGTCCATGGTCTGGCAGAGTGGCATATAATATGGTTAAACATTCATTAGTGGGTGGTTTGTTCCCTAGATGGGATATGAAAACCCAGCATAGTGGTAATTTTGGATTTATAGCCATTTGGAAGCTGCCTAACTCTAAGGTCTGTGAGAAGGTAAACCAACAGACCTGAGAAATGTACAGAGTGCCCATAAAGTAATTATGCTGTGGGTGCTAAGCTAAGAGAGGTGCTGAGGCAATTACAATTCCTGGAATTAGCAGATGAACTAATCACTTGGGGCTCCACAGACAACGAGGGGCCTCCAACTGGATTCCTTTAAAAATATGGCATTTATAATGTCAAATTATTGGCTATTAGATGTTTGGGGCCCCAAACTAATTATAACAGAAGCCGTTAAGAAGGCTAATAGAATGTCAGGTTATATAGCGCCCTAATGTGTGGAGTACAAGTCCAACGAGGTTATGATATAGCTTTATAACACACTGGTGAGGCCTCATCTGGAGTACTGTGAACAGCTTTGGCCTCTAGGTTTACGTCTGAATACACAATGGGAGGTCTGAAAATGGAAAGTCCACCTTATGAGAAGGATTTATGAGTCGTAGTGGACTTGACACTATAAACTACCAGGCAGTGTTCAGAAGCCATTAAGAAGGCATACAGAATGCCAGGTTATATAGCGTCCTGATGTGTAGAGAAGGCCATGAAGGTTCTGCTGAAGCTTTATAACACACTGGTGGGGCCTCCTCTGTAGTACTGGGGGACGTTTAGGCCTCCAGGTTTAGGTTTGAATACGCAATGGGAGGTCTGAAAATCGAAAGTACGCCTCATGAGGAGGATTTAGGAGTCCTAGTGGACTCGACACCATCAACTGCCAGATAGTGTTCATTAAGAAGGCTAACAGAATGTCAGGTTATATAGCGCCCTGATGTGTGCAGTACAAGTCCAAGGAGGTTCTGGTGAAGCTTTATAACACACTGGTGAGGCCTCGTCTGAAGTTCTGTGTACGGTTTTGGTCTCCAGGTTTAGGTTTGAATACATAATGGAAGGTTTGAAAAACGAAAGTCTACCTTATGAGAAACATATTTATATATATATATAAATGTATGTTTTCTCCCAAATGGAATTAATATGGTGTCACACACGCTCGCATAGGGGACCGCTTAAAGACCCAATGAGCAATGTAGCATACCGTGCCAGGGGACAAAGGAACGGTACTAACCTCTCTTTCTTTATTTCCACAGAAAGAACGAAGCACCGCCGCCTTGAATTCACCCATACATCCTAACAGCACTCAGCCACTTCCGCGTTCCTTCCTTCCTTCCTTCCTTCCCTCTGGTCCAATTCTGATGACGTCATGAATCCCATCCACCACCACGGTTCCATCCCAACATTCCATCTGCCTCTTTCCGGTCCCACCCCATAAATTGTTCCCCTGCACATACTATCATTGTCTGTTGTAACTTGGAAAAAGTGAACATTGACCTTGAATTATGCATCATATACGGGGCCGGAAACTCCAAATCTTTATGCTTGTTTGTGCTTTATTTTACAATGGATATACAGTATATGGTTTGTGTGCAAATGACAGAGTAATTAAGTGCTTCAATTTCAAACAATGGGCCGCTCACTATTATTGCAACACATGCCAGATTTAGGGACGCCAATTACCAGTCTTATGGGATCTTTTCCACAGACGCAGACACACACACACACACACACACACTGATCTGTTTCCATTACCTCAGAGGCCAAGTGGGCAGGCCTCCAAAGGGTTAATATATATTTTGTACGCACCCCCTCCCCTGGTTTCATTTCACAAAACTGAAAAAGTCCAGGCAACATTTTGTCAGAAAAAAACAATAAAGAATATGAAAAGCCCATCTTCACAGAACATTGGAGATCGCAAAACAACCTACAGCTATTATCGGATATATCAAAACTGACAAGTAAAACTTTGCCTGTTGATTGAACAATATTTCACATAGACAGGAGAGGCTCATCATTAAATGGAGCTGCTTATCCTGGAGAACTATGGGTAAGGAAGTTTATGAGCTTAATTGAATTGCTGGTATTTGGACGATTGAAAAAAATTGGTGACACTGCAAAACTGGTCTTTAGTTTTTCATCAGTGAAACAACTCTATAGATCTGCGCTCACCCACAGGGAAGTGGCAGGCTTTAAAGAGACATGGGAGCTTTAGGTTGTTACTGCGTGTTACCGGCCGGTCATCTTTTCATCATATTCTTGTGGACGTTCCGTTATCTAATTAGGATGATGGAGAGATTTCTGGTCAGTGTACATATTTAATGATGAGAAAAAATGCCTTCAAACTCTCATTAAAATGTACTTGATGTAGTGGAGGGATATATGTGTGAGAATCAGCATTGGGCACAAGACACAATCTGACCCTGGATAGCGTGCTAATCTGTCCCGGGACCCAATCCAGTTCATATTAAAACAGATCTTAAACATGTCCATGTCCATTTAATTGCTTAGAAGATGCAAGTGAGTTATAAAAGAGTTCAAGATGATGGAGTAAACATCAGTCTGGGGGATTATTTGAGAACAAGGGGACAGCAATGATTATCACAAGCGAGGAGCTCAAACCAAATGCCAGCTCATTACATTCCTTAGGCTGTAAAACTTAAAACCACAAAAATGAGTTAGACAGAAATTCACCAAACAACAGGGTCTTCAAACAATTCTTAAACACATTGAGGGAGTCAGACGTTCAGTTCATGGAGGTGGGTATCTCATTTTACCAGCTTGGAGCTACACATGAAAAGAATGTGGACTGAGGTTTAAATACAACGCAGTGGTGGCATCACCAGACGGCGTTCATCAGCAGACCCGAGTGGTAGAGCAGGTGCATATGACCTTACAAGTGTCTTCATATCTTCATATACAGTATATACAGTATATTGTGGTCTATGGCCGGCCAGTCATCCCGGCCAATACCCCCAGGCCGCAAGGCGCAAGGTGGAGCCCTCCCTGCACCATGGAGGTGCCCCGAATACCAGCAGGGAATTATGGACAATAGATTTTCATCCACAGCCTTGCTGGAAACCACAGGGGCCACTAGATGGAGCTGCAGGGAGGAGCAAAGAGTATTTTTCATACAACCCGGAAGTGCGTCTTACTCACATGGACAAAGGGAATGACATGTTTCCAGGTTGAAGAAGAGGAGTTTTGATCTGACCCGGAAGTGCTAAGAAGTGTTTTTTTTTTTGGAGAGCAGTGGCTTTCTCCTTGCAACCCTGCTATGCACACCATTGTTGTTCAGTGTTCTCCTGATGGTGGACTCATGAACATGAACATTGGCCAGTGTAAGAGAGACCTTCAGTTGCTTAGAAGTTACCCAGAGGTCCTTTGTGACCTCGCCGACTGTTACACGCATTGCTATTGGAGTGATCTTTGTTGGTCGACCACTCCTGGGGAGGGTAACAATGGTCTTGAATTTCCTCCATTTGTACACAATCTGTCTGACTGTGGATTGTTGGAGTCCAAACTCTTTAGAGATGGTTTTGTAACCTTTTCCAGCCTGATGAGCATCAGCAACTCTTTTTGTGAGGTCCTCAGAAATCCCCTTTGTTCATGCCGTGATAGACTTCCACAAACATGTGTTGTGAGGGGTAGACTTTGATAGATCCTGTTCTTGAAATCACACAGGGTGCCCACTCACACCTGATTGGCATCCATTTGGTTGAAAACACCGGACTCTAATTTCACCTTCAGACTAATTGCCAATCCCAGAGGTTCACATACTTTTGTCACTCACTAATATGTCATATTCGATCATTTTCCTCAATAAATAAATGACCAAGTATAATATTTTTGTCTCATTTGTTTAACTGGTTTCTCTTTATTTACTTTTAGGACTTGAGTGAAAATCTGATGATGTTTTAGGTCATATTTATACTGAAATATAGAAAATTCGAAAGGGTTCACAAACTTTCAAGCACCACTGTATATATAGTTACGGGAGTGCCGTTAGGGGACAGTTTAAGAGCTGCTGATGGCATTTCTCTTCCACTCCAGAGGTTGGCACTGTGTGTTCTCTTTATCTCACTATCCAGACCAGAAGAGTGGTCCACCACTGACATCACTTCCTGTGTCCGTCCTCCTGGACCTGCCTCTTCCTGCCAGAAACCATCATAACCAGAAGCTCCTCCATCTTTGGAGGAATTCCTGTCTGAAAAGATGTTACTTTAACACTTTGAATTGCATTTTTTTTATTTTCAAATTCAATTGTATTGGGCTTGCCCACGAACGTCTCAAACCTTCTTATTGTGTCCTTTTGTTCTTACCATATGTAAACTGCTCAAAAAAATGAATCCGAGTATAGCATCAAGTCACTGAAATGTCTGGGCTATTAATCTGGTCAGTGAAGTAGCAGAGGGGCTTGTTAATCAGTTTCAGCTGCTTTGGTGCACTAGAGGGGAAACAATGAGATGACCCCCAAAACAGGAATGAATGGTTTAACAGGTGGAGGGAGGCTACTGATATTTTTCCCTCCTCATCTGTTTTTTCACTCATTTTGCATTTGGCTACGGTCAGTGTCACTACTAGTAGCATGAGGCGATACCTGGACCTTACTGAGTTTGGTTGCACAGGTAGTCCAACTTCTCCAGGGTGGCACATCAATACATGCCATCGCCAGAAGGTTTGTTGAGTCTCCCAGCACAGTCTCAAGGACATGGAGGAGATTCCAGGAGACAGGCAGTTACTCTAGGAGAGCTGGACAAGGCCCCTTGTAGAAGGTCCTTAACCCATCAGCAACACCCATCGGTATCTGCTCCTTTATTATTACGTCCTCTATTGGGCCCTGTGCTCGCTGCCCATGGAGCTCGATTGGTATTTGCCATAGAATACCAGAATTGGCAGGTCCACCACTGGCGCCCTGTGCTTTTCACCGATGAGAGCAGGTTCACCCTGAGCACATGTGACAGAAGTGAAAGGGTCTGGAGAAGCCGTGGAGAACGTTATGCTGCCTGTAACATTGTTTAGCATGACCGGTTTGGTGGTGGGTCAGTGATGGTATATTTGGGGAGGCATATCCATGAAGTGACACACAGACCACTACAGGCTAGACAACGGCACCGCAGGACTGCCATTAGGTATCTGGATGAAATCTTTGGAGCCATTTTCAGACCCTATGCTGGTGCAGTAGATCCTGGGTTCCTCCTGGTGCACGACAATGCCCGGCCTCATGTGGTGAGAGAATGAAGGAATTGATACCATTGAGTGGCCGCCACGCTCACTCACCTGACCTCAATCCAATAGAACACCTCTGGGTGAGACATTATGTTTCGGTCCATCCAGCGTGGCCAGGTAGCACTTCAGACTGTCCAGGAGCTCAGTGATGCCCTGGTCCAAATCTGGGAGGAGATCCCCCAGGGCACTATCTGTTATCTCATTAGGATGTTATCAGGCATGCATACAATCACGTGGGGGCAGTACAAACTACTAAGTATGATTTGGAGTTGCTGCAACTCCACATGCACATGTGATTAGGGGGCCGCGTGAGGACCCAAACTGTAGCGTGAAGTCGCATGCCAGAAGGGAATGGAGGGGTACTAACCTCTCTCTCTTTATTCCTGCAGATAGAAAGACGCACCGTCGGCATGAATCTGCCACGACTCCCTGACCACGCATTACCACTTCCGTCTTCCCTCTGTCGAAGTCTGATGACATCAGCACTCCCAGCATCCATCTCGGTTCCTTCCCAGCATTCCTCTCTCTATCTACTTTCGGTCCATCTCCATAAATGCTCCCCACTCCGCCATTTTGACTGTCCGTTGTACATGGAAACCGCTACACTGACTAATTGTTTTGCATATTTCTTACAGTATACGGGGCCGGAAAACCCCAAACCTTGACGACTTGTGTGTCTTTCTTTACCTATATATATATATATATATATATATATATATAGTGGTAGATAGGGGGCGCTCTCGCTCCCTTGAACCCCTGTCCACGACTCCAGACACCAGCTAAAAGTCCACAAGTTGACTTTATTAAATCTCCACAGTGCACAAAGCACCCTCTTCTCCACAATACTCATATAATAAATCAATAATCACTAAGAAACAATCCTCCGCTCGCAGACGCATTGCGACTCTTCCACCCAGCTCAGCTCGCCATCTGGGAGCTCCCTTAGTCCTTTTATATCTCCTGACCCAGAAGTGTTCTCCATCCCCAGTCCATGTGACTCTCAATCACTTCCGGGTCAGGTACAAGTTCTTTTCTTCACCCCGGAAGCAAGTCATTCCTCTTGTCCACGTGTGCTTCTGGGGCGTAGGGAAAATAGCCGTTATTCCTCCCTGCAGCGTCCCCTAATGGCCCCCATGGCATCCAGCAAAACGCTGTGTATAAAAACTACAATGTACATGATGCCCTGCTGGTCTTCTGAGGACCTCCATACTGCAAGGAGGGCTCCACCTGGCGGCTTGGGGGTATTGGCCGAGATAAACAGCCGGCCATCCACCACAATATATATATATATATATATATATATATATATATATATATATATATATATATATCTATATATAAACTGTTCAACAAAGTTAAAGGAACACTTTGAAATCACATCAGATCTCAAAGGAAAAAAAAGTCCTGCTAGCTATCTCTACTGCTACAGACTGGATAATGTGATAGGAACGCAAGGATGCCATATCATTTGATGGAAATGAAAATTATCAACATACAAATGTCGGAATTCAAAGATACCCCAAAAATGAAAGTGAAAAAATGATACGGCAGACAGGCGAGTCCATTGTGCCGAAATTTCATTGCAGCAACTCCAAATCATACTCAGTAGTTTGTATGGTCTCCATGTGTTTGTATGCATGTCTGTGCCTAGGGGGGCTATGATGTTGTTAAGACGGTCCTGCAAGAATACAACAACTATCGAGTATAGAAACTGACATAAATGTACAAGAATCAATCCTCAGTGTGATCAGTGTACCGAACCTCGAGAAACCTGAAAGTAAGCGACCGAGTTGAACTGCAGCAGACCTCCAGAGCTTCGCAAGTCTGATTGACAGTTATCCCTCCCCCTAGCAAACCAAGTGACATAAATGTGCAATCTAATTGGCTGTTTTGACAGAACTCCTGAATCGCGATTTTTGGGCCAAGAACAGAAGAACGACCCATACTTGGTTGCATTTTTTACTTTCTTGTATATGAAGTATAGGGAAAGTATTGGAATCGTCCAAAGATTCAATATTGAGATTTTGATGAATCTCGACATTTTAGACCTCCCTGATGTTCTCGTATATGAAGTATAGGGAAAGTATTATAATCCTCCAAAAATTCCATTTCAAGAATGTGATGAATCTCGATGTTTTAGAGCTCCCTGACTCCGAAAACACCATTTTTGGAATTATGTCTGTGTGTCTGTCTGTGTGTGTGTGTGTGTGTACACATGATAACCTGAATACGCTTTCACTTTGGTCAACCAAATTTTGCATACAAGTATTAGGTAAACAACGTAGATTTCTATCAATTTTGGGACTATTTCCACTAACTGAAAATGGTACTTTACTTTTTATTCATGCAGCTGCAGAGTCCGATTTATTCAACATTACTTTTATAATAATTGTTCAATATTTTATTAATTTGATTTGATGGTTCTTTAATGTACATAATATAAAAATATAATCATTATCTATCGGTTTACTCCTCACATATCCATCCCCTATCTGAGTATACGAGAAAGTTGAGGGGAGACCACTCCCGAATTTTTTATGAAAAATCACTTTGTTGTAATGAATTTTGCAGATAAAATGAACTATGCTGTAAGTTTTATAGGAAATTAGCCAAGTCCAAAAACAAAAAACTAACAACAGCGAGGATGGAGGTTGTTCTGACGGAATTTTAACTCTGTATGTATTTTATTTGTTGTAACAGAATTTAAATGCTGTGTTTATTTTATTTGTTTTGATGGAATTTAAACCGTGTTTTTATTTTATTTGTTGTAATAGAATTTAAACTCTGTATTTATTTTATTTGTTCCGACAGAATTAAACCCTGTATTTCTTTCATTTGTTCTGACAGAATTTAAACCCTGATTTTATTTTATTGCCCCGCCTCCTGTTTTTAGTATAAGTACATTTCTGTATTTTTATTTTTTTGATAGGGCACATACCCAGATTTAAGAGCAAAGAATCGCATTTTACAGTCAAACCCATATATTCGGCACGAGGTAAGGCTTCAAAAAGCATACTGTAAATCATTGAAAATGAGTTTATGATGGGGTACAGTGGTTTTATCATCAGTTCGATTCCCAGTCTCGAGTTTTCTAAGAGGCTGAGAAAAGGAAACTGACAGGGAGTTAAAACCACTTCAGCAACAGAAGGCCGGCCAGCCAGCACAGTGATTGAATGATCTCATTTCAGGCTTTTTGTTAGACAACAGGCAGCACTCTATGAAGATTGATACAGAAGTGTTGGGCTTCGTTTGCTGGATCATCAAACGGATTGATATTATACTCCAGCAGTGGATGAAGACAAAGTAACTGTTATCATACTCAATACAAGGGCTTGTCAGAAGCGGAAAATCATCCCATGTCACTGATTATAGGAGCGTTTCACAACTGTCATGTGAATTTATTTCAGAGGTGTCGTGCCGGCTGCTGCATCACCGCTGAGTTCATAGGGAAGCTTGTAATATAGTAAAGATATCTCGACACCTTGCAAAGCATGAAATACAAGGCCACTTAGGCATGCATTTTTTTTTTCTTTTCTTCTTTTAAGCATTTTGCACAGCAGAATTCTATTGTTTGCTGCTCTGCAGGATGAAAAGCAGCATTATTTCAGTTCAGTGTATTTGCACACATATACACACCTTATTAAAATACAGGGTGCCCACATAAACACCCCTTGATTTTAAATGGTTACAAAATCAAAACTTATTGGAATATGTTTTTAAATAAGATGAGAGCAAATACATTAACTCAAAACGTTCCTGAGGTAGGTGACTACCTTTTTCAACAAGATGGGGCGCCACTGCACTGGCATCTCAATCAGTCAGTCAGTCATTTTCCAGCCCGCTGAACTCTGGTCCTAATCTGGATCCTGAGTTGGTTTGTGGTGGATGCGGCAATGCACTGTATCAGTGCGCGCTCCTAACCTAACCTATATCCTAACTACAGGGTCACGGGGGTCTACTGGAGCCAATCCCAGCCAGCACGGGGCGGGGCGCAAGGCAGGAACAAACCCCGGGCAGGGCGCCAGCCCAACAATGGCATCTCGCTGTCTGTAATTTTCTCAACGAGCGCCTGCCAAACAGATGGATTGGTCGTGCTGGACCAAATGACCCGGAGTTCCTCAAGTGGCCCCCGAGATCACTGGACATTACTGTTTGTGACTTTTTTTTCCTTTTGGGGGGTACGTGACAGACAGAGTGTACGAGGCAGGGCGCCAGCTCACCGCCAGGCACGCACACATACACACCCACACACCAAGGACAATTTAGAATCGCCAATCCACCTAACCTGCATGTTTTTGGACTGTGGGAGGAAACCCACGCTGGGTGGACCCGGGAAGCGAACCCGGGTCTCCTAACTGGGCTGCCCACTGTGCCACCGTGCCGCCGAAATGAATAATGTATCTGTAAAATGTAACATGCATTTCATCATGAAAGTGATATCAAGTATAAATCTAAGGATTCTAAATTTGCAGAGAGTTGGAATATCAGACATTCAATGTGTTCTCTGTGGTGATCTATTGCTGCTTGCCGCTCCTGTCAGGTCAGGAGGAAGTCCCTGAAGCTCATAGCGATTAAAAACTGGGATGACGTTTACGACAGTCTGCTTTAACGATAAAGTAAACTATGAGGTTAAAGTGGACATTTCGAGATTAACGCTGAAATGTCCACTTTAATCACAAAATACACCTTTACACCATGTACTTCATTTTTTTCTCCGTGGCTCAAGTACAACGCTGTACATTATGTTTGCTGTTGTGAAGTTCCAAAAAAAAAAAAACCGACGGCACAGAAGAAGGTTCTTTTAAACTGTATCGTGTCATTGCGATGGGGAATATGCGACGCTTGAATATAAAAACACCACGAAAGCATCTGCATGTTGACATTTTGCTTCACCACATCGAACCATTCATCAAACATCGAAGCGCGCACATCGATCTCGTAGGATCCGCATAGGGAGTAGTAAACGGAGACTCTGACGTCACATTCCGACTTTTATCACACTGTGGCCCCCGACTTTTCGTTGGTACTGCAACTCGCGCACGTGTCACGTTAATTTCTGAGGACCTGCTCAGAGGACACATCAAGTGAACGCTGGGAACGCGTGGCAGCCATGATACGCATTCTGAACGTGAAGTATAAATGGGCCCTAAGAAGTACAATATGGTTAAGAACACATTTCATGTGTGGGCCATATTTCATTATATTTTTTAGAATTTGCTGCGGTACAATTAAAAATGGACCATGGGCCACAGCTTGGACACCCCTGGCTTACTTAAAGACTCAACACCCAGTAAAACAGGGCAGTACAGTGGCTTGTGCTTCATCCCGGGTTCAAACTCCGTGTCTAACTGTGCTTGTCCCCAAAGATGTGCTTGGCGGGTTTAATTTGGCGAATCTTAATGATTCTCGTGGACCCTGTGATGGACTGGCACCTTATCCAGGGCTTTTCTTGCTTTGTGCCCAATGCTGTTGTATTGGATCTGTCCCCCCTCTTTGAGACCCTGAAAAAAAATTAAGAAGGTTTTTGAATAAGGTTGGGAGCATGTGCCGACCAACCATGTTAGGTAGGTTACGTTAAATAGACTGCTGTGTGTGTGTGTGTGTGTGTGTGTAATGACCTGGCACCTTAGCTAGAACTGTTGTCTGCATTATGACCGATGTAGTCTCTGCAAAGCAAGACGTAGGACACATACATTTGGAGACAACTGTGAGTGAATTTGGCATGTAAAAGTGGGTGGGAACAATTACTCAGTTGGAAATTTCGAAACCAATCCAGTGCCTCATGGAGGTGGAGCTTGGAGTCAGGGCGGGGATTTAAATAATAAAGAGTGAAGGTGCTCTTGCTATCCTGCTCCCACTGACGGCAAGCCTGCGGTCACGATGGATAGACGTTCTGTGCCTGTCTCCTGAAAAGGCTGCATGCTCTTATGAGTTGAGAGTCCCCAAAATACTCAAACCTACCCCAGTACAGGATCTACAGCCAAACCCCGGCTAGAAATGCAGGCAAACACATCGTCTTTATAAAATGAAAGGTTTGCTCTCACAAAAATGCTCACCAAGAAGAATGATGCTCCATAGAGCACAAAAGGCAAAATGGAGATTGCCTAAAACAAAAAGGCAATCCAATACAAGAATTCAAAGAATGGTCAAAAAGACAGAATTTCAGTGAATCAGAGCAGAAAACACAACAACTCACCAAAACGCCCCCAGAAACTGCATGGAAACCTTCACCTTTAGAGCGGTGGTGGGCAGGTGGTCCTGCCTTTTGGCACGTAACAAAAGCATGGAGACACAGGCAAAATCGAATACAGTGAAACCTCGGTTTGCGAGCGTAATTCATTCTCGGAAACGTGATTGTAATCCAAAGCACTCGTATATCAAAGCGAATTTCCCCCTAAGAAATAATGGAAACTCACAACCCACAAATATTTATATAAAAATGATTAATGCAAAATATAAAATAAAAATACGTAAAACAAATTAACCTGCACTTTACCTTTGAAAAGAATCGTGGCTGGTGTGAGGGATTCGAGACAGAGGAGGAGGGTTATTGTGTAGGACGACTTTCACTCTAACTAACGGAATCCCTGGTCTCTTTCAGCTCACTGGAATCTTTTTCTTATTTTGTGACTTTAACAAGTAAACCCATCCAGTGACAGTTGCTTTTCCCTGAAGAGTCACTACATTTGGACACAAAATAAAAAAAAGGTTTCTAAACTCTTTTGGAATTCCCCCCCAATGGGACGACACACGGAAGAGCGTCCCGAAGCAACCACAGGCTCCTGAAAAAAGTGAACCACAAAAGATCGCGGTCAAGCCATAAGGGTGATACAAGGAACATTATAAATGTAAGGGCACAATATTACTTGGCCACAAACCTGGTCACGACCCTGCCGGATTGCTGTGTCTGTGTATAGGAGAGAGGTAGATCCTGCTACAATAAATAACCGTGCTGTTCCCGTTTCACGCTGAATAAACTGGTGTTGCTAAAGTATTGAGACTCAGCCTGACTGGGACTCGCATGTTACAGCACACACACACACGCGGTCACCATTCTATAGTAAGGAAGGAAGAAGGACTTGGGAGTCATAGTGGACTCTAAGCTATCGACTTCCCGACAGTGTTCAGAAGGCTAACAGAATGTCAGGTTATATAGCGCCCTGACGTGTGCAGTACAAGTTCTGCTCAAGGTTTATAACACACTGGTGAGGCCTCATCTGGAGTCCTGTGTGCAGTTTTGGTCTCCAAAAAGGACATAGCAGCACAAGAAAAGGTCCAGAGAAGAGCGACTAGGCTGATTCCAGGGCTACAGAAGATGAATTATGAGGAAAGATTAAAAGATCTGAGCCTTTTCAATTTAAACAAAAGAAGATTAAGAGGTGACCTGATTGAAGTGTTTAAAATTATGAAGTGAATTAGTCCAGTGGATCGAGACTTGTATTTTGAAATGAGTTCACCAAGAACACGGGGACAGCGTTGGAAACTTGCTAAGGGCAATTTTGCGAATTTCGCTCGCAAACCAAGGTTCCACTGTATTTGATTTTGCCTGTGTATCCATGCCTTTATTATGGGCCAAGAGGCAAACATTAGGAAGTTTTTCTTTTCACAAAGAACGACAGACACTTGGAATAATCGATCAAGTAGTGTCGTAGACAGTAAGACGTTGGGTACTTTCAAAACTCGACTTGATGTTTCTTTGGAAGAAATAAGTGGATAGGACTGGCGTGCTTTGTTGGGCTGAATGGCCTGTTCTCGTCTGGAGTGTTCTAAACAGTTTACGCTCATATGGATGTTGACTATATGAGTGAGGCACGCCGACTGAGAACGAGCAAGGGAGATGATTACCCACAATCCCCACGTGACAAAGCATATACGTACTACTCGTATTGCAAGACCTCGCTCGTTTATTAAGTTAAAATTTATTAAACATTTGAGCTTGTCTTGCAAAACACTCACAGACCAAGTTACTCGGAATTCAAGGTTTTGCTGTACAAAGACAAATGCAAATAAACACAAATACAATGAACACAAACAAACAAATCAAAAATGAAGAAAGAAGACGTAAAACCCCTGGCTGACACATATAAATGCATTTCGGAGTGACTTTGTCTTAAGTCGAAGGGGCAGGTTCTGTGTGGGTGAGAGCTGAGAGCCAATGAGGATTCAGTCGACAGTACGACGCATATAATGCAGTGACGAGGAATAAGGAAGGCGGGTGTTTAAGACCTCGCATGGGGGGGGGCTTGACTATCCGAAATTACCTGTTTTACATACCACAACAAAATGGAACAAAGAAAGAAAAACAGGGAAGAGGCTGCAGTCAAGCTGACACAAAAGGGGTGGGGTCACAAATATTTTGGAAATGTAAAACGGTGCTATAGGTTCTAGGCAGGAAGGGGTGGATCCAGGAAGGAGGATAATGGAAACGATGTCAATGGCAGAACAGTCAATCTTCCATTTTGCAGGTTCGGAAAAATGACTGAAAATGCATTGCATTGCATTCCAACGGATGGTGCACCTGTTATATGCCATTTGGAATGGGAGTTGTGAAAGCAGTGCGAATGTTCGTGACACAATAACTCACCAAAAATGAACGAACCGCCAGGAACTGCAGGAAACCTTCACTTTTATAGCGGTGATGGGCAGGTGGTCCTGCCTTTTGGCCCTTAACAAAGCCATGGATACACAGGCAAAATCAAATACAAAGACAAATGCAATTAAACATAAATACAATGAGCGCAAACAAATGATTCAAAAATGAAGAAAGAAGACGTAAACCCCCTGGCTGACACATATACAGTAAATGCACATTGAAATTATTTTGTCGTAAGTCGGAGGGGCAAGTTCTGTGTGGGTGAGAGCTGAGAGCCAATGAGGATTCAGTCAGCAGTACGACGCATATAATGCAGTGACGAGGAATAAGGAACGCGGATGTTTAGGACCTCGCGCTATGGGCTTGACTATCTGATGTTACCTGTTTTACATACCACAACAAAATGGAACAAGAAAAGAAAAACAGGGAGGAGGCTGCAGTCAGACAGCCACGTAATTGGCTGACACAAAAGAGGTTGGGTCACAAATATTTTGGAAATGTGAAATGGTGCTATAAGTTCTAGGCAGGAAGGGGCGGATCCAGGAAGGAGGATAACGGAAGTGACGTCAGTGGCAGAACAGTCGTCAATCTTCCATTCTGCAGGTTCGGAAAAAATGACTGAAAATGCATTGTACTGCATTCCAACGGATGGTGCACCTCCATCCATCCATCCATCCTCTTCCGCTTATCCGAGGTCGGGTCACGGGGGCAGCAGCTTAAGCAGAGAGGCCCAGACTTCCCTCTCCTCGACCACTTCTTCCAGCTCTTCCGGGAGAATCCCAAGGCGTTCCCAGGCCAGCCGGGAGACATAGTCTCTCCAGCGTGTCCTGGGTCTTCCCCGGGGCCTCTTCCCGGTTGGACGTGTCCGGAACACCTCACCAGGGAGGTGTCCAGGAGGCATCCTGATCAGATGCCCGAGCCACCTCATCTGACTCCTCTCGATGCGGAGGAGCAGCGGCTCTACTCTGAGCTCCTCCCAGATGACTGAGCTTCTCACCCTATCTTTAAGGGAAAGCCCAGACACCCTGTGGAGGAAACTCATTTCAGCCGCTTGTATTGGCGATCTCGTTCTTTCGGTCACTACCCATAGCTCATGACCATAGGTGAGGGTAGGAGTGTAGATCGACTGGTAAATTAAGAGCTTTGCCTTACGGCTCAGCTCCTTTTTCACCACAACAGACCAGTGCAGAGCCCACCTCACTGCGGGTGCCGCACTGATCTGCCTGTCGATCTTACGCTCCATTGGGGCACCTGTTATATGCCATTTGGAATGGGAGTTGTGAAAGCGGTGCGAAGGTTTGTGATGTGCTATGAGTTTGGATAACAGAGCAGTTAGATGGACACACAGATGCTTATCATTGTACTAAGGTGGGTTTGTGGTAGGCCTGGTGGCCTGATTGATTAAACCTCAAAAATGAGATCAAAATGCAAAAGCAGGAAAACTAGAAACTGTCACAAGTGTTTTGGTTTGCTCCCTTAGTCTAAACACATGCAGGTTAGGTTGGTCTGTGTGTGTGCGTGTGTGTGTGTGTGGTGTGTGTGTGTGTGTGTCTCCAGGCTTTGCTCCTGCCTTGTGCCCTATGCTAGCTGGGATCGGCTCCAGTACATCCCCTCGTCTGGGTTAAGCAGATTTGAAAATGACTTGACATACAGTATAGTCATAAAAAAGGGATTGGGATATTTTTTCTTGTATTTTATTCTTCTCTTTTTTAATAGAGTCTCTACTTTATATACTGTACCCCATCGTTAATTAGCATGTTAGCTCCTAATAACTCATGAATGGGGTCCTCCTACAGAATTCCACGCCGTACTCAAGGATGATATGTGGAAAGGCAGTAAAACACAACTAATCTCAGAAGCCCCAGTCACTGATTGTTTCTGAAAGATGTCACTTTATCATCATTTGGCTTCAACGTGACCTTGTTTTCCACTTCAGAATTTTATTTTTTTTCCTTTTTTTCACCACACTACAGGGCAAAGAAAGGTCTCTCTGAATTATAGG
This sequence comes from Polypterus senegalus, assembly GCF_016835505.1. Taxonomy (NCBI): domain Eukaryota; kingdom Metazoa; phylum Chordata; class Cladistia; order Polypteriformes; family Polypteridae; genus Polypterus; species Polypterus senegalus. The sequence goes on from NC_053168.1 coordinate 135,244,881, forward strand.
TGGGTTGTAGATTCCTTTTGATGGCACCGATAATTTCATAGGTCCTTTTAATTTTTTTTAGATAACACGATAAAGAGAACTCCGCTTTATCCATTTTCGCCTGGCCATAATGCGGTTCCAGCCGTATCGGCCGGTAATGAACCAGAGACAGCGAAGCGAGAGGAGAAACAAGCAGCAGAAACACCCAACAGCCGCACTGTGTATTGTCCACGTGAAGCAGAACAACGTGCAGTAATTCCCCAAACAAAACGAGACAAAATCAATGACACACTGACCCATACGAATGTTGCCCCTAAACGAACCGTTCTATAACTCTGCGCAACAAAATCCCTTAGGTCAAGTGAATATCAAATATATTTTCCTCACTAATTTTAAACCCTTTATTTTCTTGAATGCACTTCCCCTGGTACGGCGTATCTGATGAAGCAGTCGTGCGGCTTGAACGTTATGTTTGTGATGACTTTTAAAACAAATCTCAGAAGGATTACTGGAGAAACTTTGCTTACTACTGTATTATTAATATTCTGATTTATTCAATTTATATTTATCAAGCAGATTTAAAAAAAAATATTCAGATCCCCTCACTTTCTTCACACTCTATTGTGTGGCTGATTTAATCTTAAATGGATACATCAATCTACAGTATGCTCAGTAAATCATAATGACAAAGTGAAACGTGTTCTCAAATCTATTAAAAATCAAAAATGAAAACCTCTCATTCAAATATGAAAACCCTTATTACATTACCTTGGAGAAGACCTTTTAACAGGAATTCTAGCTTCTAGTCCTCTTGGCGAAGTCTCTACAAGCTTTGCACACCTGGATTTGGCCAGCGTATTCCACTCTTCCTGGCAGATCCTCTCAAGCTCCTCTAGATTGGATTGGAAGTGTTGGTAAACTGCCATCTTTAGGTCTCGCCACAGATGTTCTACTGGGTGGAAGTCTGGGCTTTGGTTGGGCTACTCAAGGACACCCGGAGACTTGTCCTGAAGCCACTCCAAGTGGTCTTGGCTGTAAACCCCCAACACATGTTCTCTGGGGTGTAACTTTGGGCTCCTGCTGGGCCAACCAAGAAGAGTCAGAGACTTGTCTCAAAGTCAAGGGGGTCTGAATACTTTCGGAATTCACTTTATATTTGCCCTTAGATAGATAGGAAAGAGACTATATAAAATAGATAGATAGATAGATAGATAGATAGATAGATATGAAAGGCATTATATAATAGATAGATAAATAGATATGAAAGGCACTATATGATAGATAGATAGATAGATAGATATGAAAGGCACTATATAATAGATAGATAGATAGATATGAAAGGCACTATATGATAGATAGATAGATAGATAGATAGATAGATAGATAGATAGATATGAAAGGTAGTATTCAGTAGATAGATAGATAGATAGATAGATATGAAAGGCACTATATAATAGATAGATAAATAGATAGATAGATAGATAGATAGATTAGGATAACTGAGGGAGTATCCACTTCCACTTGGCAAGCCGAGCTGTAACCTTGTCCAACAGACCCTCCCAGTTCTTTTGGATGTAGTGGTCATAGATAGATCCAGTTGACTGCAGACCCCTTCATCGAGGAGGACTACATCCTTTCCAGTTCCCAACCAACACTGCACTACTTTTGTTCCAATTCACTTTAGCCGAAGAGTAATTCCTCAGACAATCAGTTAATTTGTCCAAATCCTTCTGGCTTGTGATGACCACAGCAAGATCATCTGCATAAGCAGTGACTTTCACAGGGTCCATGTTGCAGTTGGGGATGGAGAGACCAGTCAGCACCTTCCTCAGGTGCACCAGGAAAGGCTCCAGCGCCAGAGCATATAACATGCCGGACAAAGAACATCCCTGTCTGATACTGAAATAGATAGATAGATAGATATGTTTAATAAAAGACCCCCAAACCCAAACGCCTTCATGGCATTCCATAAAAATGAGTGACTGACCCTGTCAAAAGCTTTTCCTGGTCAAGAAAAATAAGACCAGTCTGAAAACCAAACAGTTCTGCAGCAGCCAAAATGTCCCGAATTAAAAAAATGTTATTAAAGATGGACCTGCCAGCCACGCAGTAATTCTGATCAGGATGCACCACTCTCCCTAAAACTTGGACCATCCTGTTAGCTAAGGCTTTAGAGAGAACTTTATAATCAGCGCATAGAGAGACACAGGCCGCCAGTTCTTAATGAGACACAAGTCTCCTTCTTCGGCAGCAGCGTGATCACGGCTCTACGGCAGCTCTGTAACAAGCCAGTTTTAAAACTCCATGGAACACTTCCAATAAGTCCAGGCCGATGACATCCCAGAACTCTTTATAAAACTCCACTGGTATTCCATCGATTCCGGGACCTTCCCTGTTTTCAGCTGTCCCAGGGCTGTGGTGAGTTCTGCAAAGGTCACCTCTCTATTTAGATAGATAGCAAAAGGCCTGTTGGTCTTCATGCCACCATCTCCATCTGCAGCAAACAGAAGTTCATAAAATTCGCGGACCACCTGCCTTATTTCACTGGGCTCTTGTGTCTCACTGCCATAGATAGATAGATGAGTTGGTGCATCCATCTCAGATAGAGCCCCTGAGTCTCAAGCAGGTAGCCAACCCCAGTTTAGCAGAATAGATCATTTGGATAGAAGCTGTTGATTCAGCTATTTTAATTTCTAAAGCTGCCATTTCTGACCGCAATACTTGGGTGACAGGTATACTCCTAGATGTATTCCCACCACTGTTGTAAGCTGGTGAACTCCTTCTTCAGCCTTCCAGCCTAGATAGATAGAGTGTGTTAAAATGATAGATAGATAGATAGATAGATAGATAGATAGATCCAGCCCAATGTCCTTAATTATTTTACCTAAAGCTCGTGCTGAGCGAGGTGCGTTCCAGCCCATGAAAGGCACTTGTTAAAGAAGTATATAATAGATAGCAAACTTCTACTTGAATATAAAATGGCCATAGATATGTCCCCTTCCAATCTCTGCTCCACTCCCACTGATTTTGCTCATCAAGGTTTCTTGTAGAAAGGTGATTCAAGTCTTTTGTCTGATAAAATCAAACAATGCGACCCTCTTATCTGGATCCCACCGATAGATAGATAGATAGATATGAAAGGCTGTGGAGTAGATTTAACAGGGGCTTACTATATAATAGATAGATAGATAGATAGATAGATAGATAGATAGATAGATAGATAGATAGATAGATCCTCTATATGAAAGGTAGATCTACCGTTTCACTATCATTCGGCTCATCTCTGGGCGGCAGATTCTCCTGCCCTTAGATAGATAGATAGATAGATAGATACTGATAGATAGATAGATAGATATGTTTTAAATCAGGCGATTTACAACCTAAAGGAATGTGCCGAATTTTCGATACCAGACGATAGATAGTTTCATGAAATTGTTATAGTCGGAACTAAATCCACAGAGCTCAAAAACCACGATATTCCCGCTCATTCGTGAAGCTGACTTAATATTGTCACATCCGACCACTTCGCCTAGCCAAAACCCCGCCTCTAAAGGAACAAACTCCTCCGATAGTTTAATCCCATGGCGGCGGCTCAAATCAAGATTAGCAGCCATTGCGGCTGCCGTGGCCTAGCCACTCAGTACAAAAACAAGTGTAGCTGTTTTCACCAAAGAAAAGATAGAAATAAGAAACTAGAAAATTAGAAGAAAAAGAATCACCACACTCACCTCAGCGTCCACCACCAGTTCCAGCTCACACTCAAGACAACCACCCAGCATGCACAGCGACAGCAAGAACAGGAAGGAGATAGATAGATAGATAGATAGATAGATAGATATGAAGGCATTATATAATAGATAGATAGATAGATAGATAGATAGATAGATAGATAGATAGATAGATAGATAGATAGATATGAAGGTACATAGATAGATAGATAGATAGATAGATAGATAGATAGATAGGTAGTATATAGTAGATAGATAGATAGATAGATAGATAGATAGATAGATAGATAGATATGAAAGGCACTATATAGATAGATAGATAGATAGATATGAAAGGCACTATATAATAGATAGATAGATAGATAGATAGATAGATGAAAGGCACTATATGATTAATAGATAGATATATAGGCACTATAGATAGATAGATAGATAAAAAGATAGATAGATAGATAGATAGATAGATAGATAGATAGATAGAAAGCACTATATAGATAGATAGATAGATAGATAGATAGATAGATAGATAGATAGATAGATAGATAGATAGATAGATAGATAGATAGATAGATAGATAGAAAGGCACTATATAATAGATAGATAGATAGATAGATAGATAGATAGATAGATAGATAGATAGATAGATAGTACTTTATTGATCCCTGAGGTAAAATTCACAAATTTCCCTCCCCTCCTTCTGTTTCTAAACCTGCCTAATAATAATCTGCAAATCAATGGTCGTGCCAGCGTTATCTGTCTAAATTTGACTCCTGACAGTAAGCTGGTGGCAGTTTTCAGGATGAGTGAGCAGCCTCTGTGTGGCCTAATCATAAACAACTGCATTCAAATTCCAGGCGGCCACATTTTACTAAACCCCTCAACGTCTGCTTCAGTTGTGCTTTTTCCCCCCTTTGTTTATTTTATTTTGACTCCTGAATTGACTGCAGCAGCATATTCAATTTTTTCATCATTATAAGCAGAGTACTGCTAGAGTGATGTCAGAAACAGCTCAATGAGAGAGAGATTAAATAATTTTACTAGGCCCCAATGGCACTAAGATTGAAAAGTAATGCACAGCGGTGATGTGTACCAGAGATTTAAAAACATGTACTGCAGGCACCAGCCATTGATATAAACCATCAATTGAAAATGACAAAAAAAAGGAAAATACAGCAGATAAAGTGCATGGGCTGTGCTACAAATTATTGTCTGTCTGTTGAACATGGATGACAAATGATTCAGGCCGTTTGTTCTGTGGAGTGATTGAGAACTTATGGATCAGATGCCCATCATTTCATAAAGTGCCTTTCATGGAGAGTGTTATATTCACAGGTACTCACATATATATTTAACTGTTCTTTTCAAAGTGAGCGTAGGCAGGATAGATGACTTACTAAGGTCTCACAATAATAATAAATCTGTCATTCTGTGTGGTCCGTAAAGCAAAGTTTGCACTTGCCTGTCACATCTAGACACAGTTATTAGGAATTCTTACATCATTCGATGAGATCTTGGCCACCTTCCTTGCTTGGTTTGCTCTTGTTAAACATTTCAGTGAGAGAAAAGTGCAAACCACCCACTGTTAATTTTACGTAATACTCACATGCTATAAAAAGAATGTAAAGTCACAGTTAGCCACCAGCGCCTGACATCTTCAGGATGGCTACACTTCCTCACCAGATCACCACCTTATATCTTTTTCTTGATCTTTACACCTCCCCTCTATTGTCTACCCTCTCTTCTTCCATTCTTTCAAGTCTTTGTCTACACCAAACCTCCTCAACTCCATGCTCCAGGAGCATTTTATTCGTGCTAATCCGAGACAGAGGCTGCGGGCTGAGGGATGGGGGAAGAGGGATGTTAGGAGTGGGGAGCCAGGCAGGGCCCTTCTCAGTGTCCTGTTTCACTACTATGTGGGTGGATCTGCGGGGCACGGCTAGTTTGTCTATAAATAAATTCCAACATCTGTCTATCTGTCTGTCTGTCCGCTTTTTACAAGAAAACTACTTAACAGATTTAGATCAGGTTTTTTTGTATAATTTGCATGAACATTCTAGTTGATTTTGCGACTTCTGTCATCGTGCTAAATATCATATTTCGCTTGCAGGAGCGATATATTCATGCTAATCTGAGAGAAAGGCTGTGGGCTGAGGGGAGTGGAAAGTGTGACGTCAGGAGTGGGGAGCCAGGCAGGGCCCTTCTCAGTGTCCTGTTTCACTACTACGTGGGTGGAGCTGCGGGGCACAGCTAGTCTATATATATATATATATATATACAGTGGAACCTCTAGATACGATCACCTCTGTATACGAGAAAAGCAAGATAAGAGGAAAGTATGAGCGAAAAATTCGGATCTAAGTATGAGCATTGGCTCGCATAACGAGCCACGAGCCAGGCTGTGGTTATGCGTGACGCATTTCCCGATCCGCCTCGACTCAGGGATTCACCCAAGCTGACGCTGCCAGCCTGTCAGCTCACTCAGTGTTCCTTGTTCTCCCGTAGCGTGAGGATCTACGCGTTTGTGCGCTTGTGATTTCATTGGTTTGCTGTATAAGCGTATCCAAAAATATCGCGGACATGCAGACGGAGAATAGGAGACGATTGCCCTCAAGAGGAGAGAGAGAGAGAGAGAGAGAGAGAGAGAGAGAGAGAGAGAGAGAGAGAGATAAGGAGAGAGAGAGAGAGATAAGGAGAGAGAGACACGTGCGCGAGCGAGAGAGATAAGGAGAGAGAGAGAGAGACTTGTGCGCGAGTGAGAGAGAGAGAGAGAGATAAGGAGAGAGAGACGCACACGAGAGAGAAGAACCATCAGCTCAGTTATGCTCACATGACGCTCAGCAGACAAAGTGTATCCATACTACTTGTATTGCAAGACATCTCGTTTTATCAAGTCAAAATTAATTAAAATTTAGCTCGTCTTGCAAAACACTCGTAAACCAAGTTACTTGCAAACCGAGGTTCCACTTGTATATATTATTTATCAGTGTTATTTGTTAGGAAAATTGATTTTTATGTTGATATTTTTGGGGGTGCGGAACGGATTAACTGGATTTCCATTATTTTCAATGGAGAAGTTTGTTCTAGATACGAGAAATTCGCTATACGAGCTCAGTGCTGGAACGAATTAAAGTCGTATCTCGAGGTTCCACTGTATATATATTGTGATGGACAGCTGGGTCCCATGCCCAGCCAGGACGCCTCTGCTGCATATGTTCTGGGGGAGCCACCATGGGCAGCTCAATACCTCCACCGGGACGCTTGGTGGCAGCCTCCCTGGCCGATGTTCGCTCCCCAGTCTCCCGCATGGCTCCATGAAACATGGAGTCCTCCACAACTTGGGTGGGAGCTAGGGTGGCCGCTAGGAGGTGCTGCAGAGACTCAAGAACCCGGCTGGACGAGTCATCAGCCCCACCCGGAGGTGCAATTGGGACCAGGTGGTCAAGCACCTGGATCACTTCCGGGTGGGCTATAAAACGGGCCAGCCTCCACCACTAAAGGGCCAGAATCGGGAGAAAGAGGACGAGGTTGCCTGGGAGGAGTGGTGGGCCGAGGTGGAGAGTTGTTTGAGTTTTGTGTTAAGTGCTTTTGGGACTGTGTTGGGCCTGTGGGACACGGGAGAAGACGTGCCCCATGGCTGAAGAAAACTAATAAAGCCCGTGTGATTTTTACACGTGCCTCTGTGTAAGTCTGTGCCAGGTCGGGCGCTGTATAGCGTCTTTCACTATATATATATATATATACAGTATAAAATCTGTCTGTCTGCTTTTCACGAGAAAACTACTTAACATATTTAGAATTGATTTTTTTTTTGTACAATTTGCTTGAACATTCCGGTAGATTTTGTGACCTCCCTCATGGCACTAAGTATCATAGTTCGCTCTACCTGTCACCACTTGTTGGAGCGTACCTTGCCCCCGCTTAGCTAGCGATACCTGTTTGTTTATTGGTTTTTAAAGTTTGTCCTGTTTCACTACTACATGGTGTCACAAATAAACACACCAGACATCATGAAGGTTTGGGGCAGCCACCCGTATAATGTATCCTGGCTACAAATGTAGTCATTTTTAAAGAGTTATTGACAAGACTGAGTCCAAAACAGAGCTGATCACATATAATAAAGATGGTGGATTTAAAGGCCCGTTCAGGAAGTGACATCATCTTTAGGGCCGGATCCGGAAGTGATATCATCTCTGGGGCTGGACCCAGAAGAGGTGTCATCAGGACCGGAAGTGACATCATCGAGGGTGCTGGAACCTGGCGGGATTTCCTGGGAATGGTCTGCCAGTAACTGAGAAAGACAGTCAGTACACTCTGCCACCCCCTGGTCGGTGGTGGTATTACAACTACTCAGGCCCTTCAGCTGCCTCCTACTCGCACGTGTGTTCTACCTAATGAAGCAACTCATTACATTTCTTTTGAACACTCCACTAATTTTATTTTTGAGAAAGACACTGTCTGGACTGTCCTGTCTTACTGAATAAACTAGCAGACAATTTACTATTATTTAATATGGATTTTCCATAGTTTCATAGTGGATGTCAAATATAAAACAGGATCTATATATATAATTCACTAAGGCAAGACAACCATGGAATGCACGCCGGAAGGGGCGTGGATTCACGGAGCTGCCGACAAGCAAGACACCTATGGCGCACGCAGGAAGGAGCCACGCCCACCAACTCCTGGCACCTCTGAGCCACCTTGACTGTTCATAGAGGCATGTTTCTCGCGAAGGTGAGTCGCCATATGCAGCGTGTAAAACGGTTTGCGAGGGGTATCCCATGGGATCCTTAAAACAATCCTTTCCAACTGAGGTTAAAACACAATGAAGTAAGCAGTCTTTAAAAACCAAGTTTTCGGTTACGACGCATGACCTTGTGCACCATAGCAAACTGTTTTACGCGCTACATACAGCAATTCGCATCCACGACAAACATGCGTCTTCTTCACTCACAGACAATTATATGTTGCTCTCTCCAGAGTTCCATCTTTTCATTCACTTTCTGTTGTATTCTCACACCCTCCCTTTTTAGACAACTGTGTCTTTCCAGAAGTGTTCAACCATTGTAAGATATGGCCGGCCATGTACCCCGGCCAATACACCCAAGCCGCCAGGTGGAGCCCTCCTTGCAGCATGGAGGTCCCCAGAAGACCAGCAGGGCATTATGGACCATGTAGTTTTTATGCACCGCCCTGCTGGATGCCATGGGGGCCACGAGAGGGAGCTGCAGGGAGGACCAAAGAGTTCTTCATGCCCTATGACCCGGAAGTTCGTCATAGGAAGAGCGACGGGCTTCCGGGGTGAGAAAAAACATTATTTACCCTGACCCGGAAGGAATAAGGACTTGTGGACTGTTGGGAAGGAACACCTCCGGGTCAGGGAATATAAAAGGACTGTGGGAGCTCCCAGACGAGGAGCTGAGTTGGGAGGCAGGATGGCTAAGCGTCTGGGAGTGGAGGATTGGTTTGTTGTATTTGTGATTTATTGTTTATTGAAGAATTGTGGAGAGGAGCGTGCTTTGTGCACTTTATTATTATAATAAAATATCATCATTGGATTTTACCTGGTGTCTGACATATAGTCGGAGGGTACAAGGGTGCGAGAAGCATCTTATTCTGTTACACCATCAATAAATAATTATACGGCGTTTGTTATGCCGCAGGTTCACTATTGTGTTGTATTTTGCACTCACCAGAGTTCCATCTTTTCATTCACTTACTGTTGTATTCTCACACCCTCCCTTTTTAGACAACCGTGTCTTTCCAGAAGTGTTTAGCATTCAATAAATAATTTATGCATGACATTGAGCGTGTGTCTACCCGGCACAGAGAGGCGTGGGTAAGCCGTTGAACCCCATTCGGGCTGCAAACCATGGAATTCCCACTAAGTGCGACTCATCCACTCCCACTGGTTGCGTCCCTACCCTTTGTGCACACCCCCCTCCCACCTCGCTATTATCGTGGTCGGGTGTCTTGGTGGATTATATATAGAAAAGCAGCCAAAACCACACAGAGCAATGAAACGTCTACGTGAGTCACAGGTGCATCTGGACTGTGTAACGACGACAAGCTGGTGGTGGGCACATGAGCGGGCAGTGCATACTGAACGAGAAATCAGCAGACTAGCATGACGGAGGGAGCTGAGTGGACGTCCTTCTCCTCTCCTCCCGTTCCACACTCCGCGCCTGAGTGCCGTGCAACCCCATCCCTCCGTCTGGCAGGAGAAGGCGCGATGGGAGTCCGCCAGTTTTCAGTCACGGACGATTGTGTGTTGGTTCGTTCCGTGCATTGTTACAATGTTGCTTTTCTTGCTGATTTATTACATTACCGATTTTTCAAATGTTAATTTTCTCCCTGTGCTTAAAAATCATTAAAAAACCGGCCTGATTATGCGGCGTATGGTACGCCACGGGTTGGCTAGTAGTAATTAATATGCTTATATAAATATGCTGCATACACATACATATACAGTAATATACACAGTCAAATGCTTTTAATCCAATTCCTAATTATAGGGCACTTATCCCATCAGCATCAGGCACAAGGCAGACTTTAAATATAATTTCTTTTAAATGTATTTACTTTTTTTTTTAGACAGTAATCTATCCTATTCTGTCCAATCACATAAATGACTAAATGGTTTCCTAATCTGTAACATCTATGGCCCAATAAATCCAAAACTTTTGCAAGTGTGGATTTCAAATGCGCACAACTGATGAACCCGTCTCCGGCGTGCACGTCAAATATCTAACATCCTGCAATTTAATATTTTTCCCTTTCTTTCTTCACTCAGACAAAAGGACATTTCCTGGGATTGAAAGTCTTTGCTGCTTGAACAAAGAGAGTAGGTGAGCAGTGCCTGCCTCTCGTATGACCGTGTCCTGTCATCCGGTGACCCGCATGAATGAAGGGGTGATTGCTTTGGTGCTGGCCTGGTATCAGGGGACAAAGCTATGATGCTTTCGGTGAATACTTCCACTAGAAGCCAGATGACCATCTATCTCCCTTTTTAGCTGGTGTCAGGCCTGGTTTACTTGATGATGATTTGATGCCCAGCAATTGCTCCCCTATGCCCACTGAAAATGAGTGATGACAGGAAGCTGAAAGTACCAAATGCAGGCTGGGATAGGCAAATCCTAATAGCTCGGCTTTATTAAAAGCAGATATATTTTTTTGTTTTACGTACAATGTGTCCCAGTGCAGTTTTATATAAATAATTAATTTAAAAAAAAATGTATGTGTTGTGTATGGAAACCATCTCTGATGTGTCCTTGTGTCAAGATTTAAGGAGCATAAAGCACAACAGTAAACAGTGGAGATCCTTAAAAAAAAGCCCCTGTGTCTTTTATTTGATCAGATTGTGAGATTTTCAATCATTGGTTAAAATTTCATAAGCAGATTAAATTGTGGGATATCTCTCGGTGAATTGACAGCAGGTCTTATTCTCATTGCATATTGCGTTAATGTCACTTAGCGTAATGATGTCCTTAGTGAGCTCTCCTACATGGAAGATGATTTCAGGAAAATTTCAATATACTGAATGGTATCCTTCCATCCATTTCCTAAATCCATTTATTCCATTACAGGGTTTGCCGTTTAAATATAAATGCCTCTGAAGTGATATTTGTTTTACACAAGTCAATAATCCAATTTCATTTATTTTTTCACTACCACTCTTCGCTGAGCGCAGGCGCAAAATAACAAATATGGTTTTTGAGACGTTCTTGTCTGAGATAAACCAGACGCCGCTTTAAATATTTACATGATGCTGAAGTCACAAATCTTTCTGTTACTTTTTAAGAGTATATAATTAAATGTCCATTAGCTGTATCAGGTTTTGTTTTACATATTGGGGAGATACTTTTTAAGTAGGTGTCATTTTCGGCAAAAAATCAGAAAACCTCTCACTTCACAGATCAAATGGAGTGCTTAAAATGCGACACTTGGATCAATTGGCCGCCTTCTTCGTGTATTTTGTTTTATAGCATCTTTCATAATGAGTGAGGCCACAAACAAACTCTTTATGACACTTAACGTTGGATCAATGCAAAATAACTATTTGTGTTTTAATCTTCATCCAAAAATAAATTCCAAGCAGGTAAGCCAGGATGGAGCACCATACACTAGTACAGCACGTTGCCGCACCCACCACATGACTGAATAGCTGAGGATGCCTGTTGGCAAACCCCCAGGGCAGACACGCGGTCCAGTCCCACCCTCTAGAAATGACCATTTATCTGTAACAGTCAGGAGTCACATGAGCATCCCCTTGGCCTGGTCCAGCCACTCGGGTCCTTAACAATGAGCTGATCATCCTCGGGTAATCGTGCCAAATGGCCGGAGTGCCATAACTGATGGTCCCTCACAATGCAAGTAATGTGCCTCATTTGGGACCCCGTGAGTAACACAAAGTCAAACCAGCGGGAAGAGACACAGTACCAAAGGAGTCTAGTCTTATTCTCAGGTCACTGGATAGCGTCCTTGTCTCGCAACAAGGGAACACCAGGAATCCAAAGATTTGGACCTTCATCAATTTGCAGATAGTGGGAGCGCCACACACACCCGTTCCAGTGACCTCATGATCCCCGCCATGCTCTCCCAATCCATCTATTGACATCATAGGAAGAGCCACCAGAGGCATTAATTAATTAATTAATTTTGATGTATTGTTCATTTATTCGACAACTCCCTTGTATAGCTTCTGGGGCGCGCCCCACAGTTTGAGAACCGCTGTCAAAGGAAGAGCCACCAGAGGCATGAATGTCACTGCCCAGGTTAAGTAAACCTCTCGACAAGGTCGACACTCTCTCTGCAGACAGACACACTGCTGTGCCCAAGAGGTCATTAAAGGCCTATCTCTTGGTTTTTATCCAGGACACTTGCATGCCCAGACACTCAAACTCCTCACTCAGTCTCTCGAAAGCTCCGATCAGAGCCTCCATTGACTCCATGGAGATCATAGCATGTGTGACAACTATAGGGGCACGCCAGCCACCCAACCCAACACAGACAGACGCAGCAGGCACACTGATAAAAGCACAAGTGATTTAATTTTTTTTCTTTACCTCGTGGGAAACGCCTTCTTCGTTTCCCACAGGCACAACACAGTCCAAAGTACAAAACACTTCACAATGCTTTCCTTCCTTGTGGTGAAAGGATCAGCCATATTGGCTCTGGAGCAGCTGCAGCGCCCCCTGGTGACTCCATCTCCCATGAAGCACTGAGGGAGTCTGAGGCACCGCTGCCACCCAGGGGGATGCCATCTAGTGTTCCAGGGGAGGTAATGCTCTGTCCACACTTGTTCCTCTGGTCCTTCCAAGGAGGAGGCATCCCAGCTGGTCAAAGGCCCTGGCCATCCATGACACATCCATCCATCCATTATCCAACCCACTATATCCTAACTACAGGGTCACGGGGGTTTGCTGGAGCCAATCCCAGCAAACACAGGGCGTAAGGTAGGAAACAAACCCCGGGCAGGGTGCCAGGGTGCAGGGCACGCACACACACACACACACACTCACCAAGCACACACTAAGGACAGTTTAGAATCGCCAATGCACCTAACCTGCATATCTTTGGACTGCGGGAGGAAACCCACAGACACGGGGAGAACATGCAAGCTCCACGCAGGGAGGACCTGGGAAGCGAACCTCCATGACACATGTTAAAAAAATATTCATCTATTCCCTTTTTTATTCTGTTTATTTATTTACTTATTTTTCCTACTATTAAAGTTTTACTCTGTTGGCCTAGCTCTGCTTCTCATGGGTGAGGGTTGATTTGATTCAAACCTGGTTTTGTAAAATTTGACTTGCTTGTATGGAATGTTATTTGATTTTAATAAATTCAATAAAATGTTTAAAATGTATATATATATAAAGTAAATATGACACAGGTACACTGCAGATTTTTGCCAAAATGATCTCAATGGAAATTTTTGGAAAATAATTTTACTATGATGGACTGGCAGGATGGCACAGTGGCACAGATGTAGGGCTGCTGTCTCGCAGTATGGAGACTGGTGTTTCCATCCCAGGTTCTCCTTGTGTGGAGTTTGCAAGTTCTCTCCATGTCTGTATCGGCCTCCTCCAGGTGTTCTAATTTCATTCCATAGTGAAAAAAGTCAGGCAGTGTAGGTGGATTGGCAACACTAAATCGCCCCTTGTGGGTGTTCCTGCCTTGTGCCCAATGCATGCTGGGATAGACTGAAATCTCCCAATGATGAACTTGCATCCCATCCAGAGCATGTTTTTGACACATGCTTGAGTCTGCTGAGGTAAGTGGGTTTCAGAATGACATGGGACCACAAGGTGGCATGGTGCCCTACTGTTCCATGAACCTAGGTTAAAATCTCAGGCTGGACATTGTCTGTGTGAAGTCTCCCTGTGTGTGGATTTCCCTTTTTCGCTCTCTGGCATTCCTACCATTGCACAGTTTAGTGGACATTCTGTATTAACCCTTGAGGTGCTAACATGGATAGCTCCTGCACTGAGCCCTGCACCAAGAGCGGTGTTTAGGGGTGGCAAGTGGGGCGACCACCCCAGGCCCCACGCCTAAGAGGGCCTCGCTTTTGAGATCCTCGTGTCCCGTTTGAGCGGATTTGTCAAGTTATATTCTCCACTATATCTTCTTATATACTGTAATACGCTACCGTGGCTGTCTGTTTGTCTGTCCAGGATTTTAAATCACCTGTAGCTCGCAAACCGTTACGCCTATTGAGCTGAAATTTGGCTCACATATACTACGTGACGTCTACTCTCTGCTTTCGGGGTGATGGTTGACCTCCACGGCTATTTTTCTTTTTATTTTATTGTATTGCAGAATCAACTCCTGGCAGCAATCGGCAGGGTGGCCGTGTGGCACATGTGTATGTCGCTGTGCTCATCCCTACCACCTTCGCCATCACTTCCCCTACTTCTTCATATCTTAAATCATTCTTGAGGCAGATTAAAGACGTAAGTGTCAGCTTAAGTGAAAAATGAAGGAAAATGTACTAAGTAATTGCAAGACAAACACTGACTTAATCAGATTTAACGTGAAAAGATGCCAACGAAAGAAGTGAAGAAGCGGGCCACTAAGGTGGAGAAAAGAAGAGCTGCTCAGGAAGCAGCAAGCGCATCAACCTCTGAGGAAACGAATGCTAAACGTACAGAGAAAGAAGATGAAAACTAGGAATGCTCAAGTCAAGTGTATTCACTGCACGTTATCGTTATAGCAGTGAGCCGTTACGGGTATATATATATCTGAAATGCTTCTAAGAGGAACCCTTTTAAAATCCCTTTTCAAGGTCAAATTCCATACATGTCAGAGTATACACACAATCTGGGGACTTTTCTAGAAGAGGCTCTGCTAATTTCCACATGACACCGCATCGCATTTCGCACTGTCGTGGTATTGTTATGAATTATAAATTGCACTTTTTTAATAAATTATATTGTTATATTTTGATAAAGTCATCTTGCAAAAATTTAGCTGAATACTATAATGAGAAAATCTGGCGTATGTTAACATTATTTTTATTAAATTCGCACACAAGTTTATACAGTCCACACATACTGGTAACAGCGGTTGACGTAACCGGCCCCGTGTGGGGTCGTTCAGCCCTAGGACAGCACATCCCTAAGGCTGCCTCTGCCCAGCATTTGTTTTCATTTGTTTTGAAAATATATGGAGGTCATTCTCTTTGAAAACATTTATATATGGGGATTGGGGGGTTCAAAAAATTTCCAGAATTGTTAAAAAAAGTATAAAACATTCAGAAATTCCCTTTAAGTTGCCTTCAAATACTCTCCTTAAGATGCAATACTCTTGTCTTTGTGTTTTTCCCATTCATGGAGACATTTCCTTTACTCATCTTTTATTACCCTGTCTAGAGCTTCCTGCGCTTTCTCCTGGATTTCTTCCATGGTAGCAAATCTTCCCTTCAGTCTCAGTTTTAACTTAGGGAACAAAAAGATGTCAGCGGGAGGAAGATTTGGAGAATATGGGGGGTGTGACGTGACAACCATATTGCTTTTGGATTAAAACTCTTTGACAGTGCGGTGGGTGCAGGTGTTTTCACGGTGCGAAATCCAGGTTTGGGTGTGTCGCTTCTCCAGATATTTTTTCCGAATGCTTTCCTGTAGACACCTCAACAGTTCATTATAATGTTGCATATTAATGGTCTGTCTGATTCAAGAGTTGTCCTCTGCTCCCCGACTTTGACTCCCTAAGCTAAGGCCAGAGTGCTCCTTTCAATCCAGAAAATAGAAGTACTTCTGGTGTTTGAGGAAAGTCTGGAGGAGGTCTTTGGGGTCACGTCATAATGTAGGGACGGTCCATCCCTGCAGCAGCATCCATGACACTCAGCAGGGCTGTCAAACAGAACTAAGACTCTGTGTGGTGGCAGTGTGGTGCGGTTAAGGCTTTGGATTTCAAACCCTGAGGTTGTGAGTTCAAATCCCACTGCTGACACCAACTGGAAAGCCAAAAGAAACATAACCAATTGTTGTAAGTCGCCTTCGATAAGGGCGTCAGCCAAATAAGATACAATGTAAGATTCCCAGCTTGCCTTGAGGTCTGGAAAAAATGGAAGCAGCAACACATGGAGCATGTCAAGTGAGTATATATTTCAAACAGATACTCTCCTGGTCCTTCTGTGATTCTGGCCTCACTTCCAACCTGATCAGGACGCCAAGTCCCTCCCTGGTCAAGTTCTACCTTTCTTCCCGGATGGGCAATCCCATATGGTACTTACTGTACACCAGATTATTAAACAAATCAAAGAAAACAACCAGGTGAGAGATTTGAACCTGGGACACTGACGCCATTCGGCCGGCACTCACTGTGCCACTATGGCATCTGTAAAAATCCGGCGTGACAAATTTTTAAAACAACTCCCTTTACACGCTGCTTATCTTATTGAGATATATAAAAAAAAATACATCAATGAAAGACTTTAGTGCAAGCAGAAAAGAGAAAACATTATATGATAGAAAAAAAAAGATATAGTGTCAAGGGTAAGGGGTTTACAAAGAAACATTCTTTTTTTTTATTTATTTTATAGCCTGAAGAATTTTTCCCCTATGAAACTAATAGAAATGAGCAATAGACATAAAGCTTTAGCTTGTGTAAATTAGATGGTTCTGCTGCATTAACTTCATAAAACCATAATCCTTTCCCCATAAACTATTACATGCGCTGCAACATTGCTGATTTATGGGGTGGAGAATCGATGGGAAAAAATTAATGCTTGCAAAACATATTAGAGACAATATTGAACAGATTTTAATTGTGATTTGATTCCAGTGCCCCTTATCCACATGATTAATGAGACCCCTACCCCTCCACTCCAGCAGGCAGTAAAGAGAGTCTTTAATATGACAATTAAGTATCTGTCTTTAGATTTTATTGTAGCTTTCTCTGCAGATCACTTCATCAGTACAGTGTGGCTTTTGTGCAGATTAAATTGAGACTCAATTTTCTCCATTTTCCAGCACTTACTTATGTTTTATGACAAGCACTAAATCAATTTTATGCTATTATTGATTTTTTTTTTTTTTTTTACTTAAATGGACACAAAGCATTTTGTTTTTTTTTTTTTTTTTGTACCTCTTCTGTTTCTCTTTTCGTCTCTTATGACCTAATGCTCAATCTGATGTAAAGATTGGAAAGATCTCAAGATATTTCCTTTTTTTTTCATAACAGCTGTTTTATTATACACCCCTGAAGTCGGTAGCATGTGGCTCACATGCATGCTAACCAAGAAAATAAATAAATGAATAAAAAAAGGAGTTTAACTCTACACTAGGAAGGCATTTTGGAAAAGCGCCATCCGGCCATATTGAACACTGTTTGACAAAAATGAGACATCAACGCTTCAGAATTGGGGCCTGGTCAGACCTGCTGGTCCTCATTCCTTACCAATTTGTACTGTAAACTGGACCCCCGGCAAAATTTAGTAAGTTGTGTGGTCAAAATTTAACATCTGCCTATTATAATAAAACAATTCTGCAACGAGACGAGACTTCTTGGAAGATTTTTCTCAAGTCCCATGAGATTTTTGTCCATGCGATTTTTTCAAGTCCCGTACTCCTCTCAACCATTTTCAACCATGCACACAATCCTCTCACTTCTCATTCGTGTGAATGCTTTTGACAGACACAGTTTCTGCTCTCTCTGCTCTTAGAAATTTTAACGTTTTCCTCACTTTAAGTTCCCAATTAAAGATTATGTCCAAATCTTATTGAAGAATTTCATCCTGAAGGGTTATCAACAGAAAAAAATGAGGACACAGGCAACAATGAAGTCAAACGAATTAACGGCAAAAATGTCAATCGGTTACACGGCAAATTGGTTAAATGCGTATCAATAGACTCTGCTGAAACAGTTGGTGGTGATGGTGCGCAAGATTAAAACATCTACTTACAAAATGACGAAGAATATCCACAACCGTTAACACAGTCCAGTCTTCCACCACACGAATTACTATAGAAAGAAGGGTGTATCCAAGAAAGGTAATGTAGTCCGCGGATAACATTAGACACCAAAGGAGATCTTGATATGCCATTCGTATTAAAACATTAACAGATTCTCGTTAGAATAACTTTTGCAAAGACAATTAACAAATATCAGTGCGAAACATTCGAAAAAGTCTTTTTATTTAATAGAGTGAAAGAAACAAAATTCAATCACGGGCGGGTATACGTTGAGTTGTCACAATGTACTGTAAGTCCAAAGACAGAATCAAAATTCAATGCGATTTTGACAAAAATTTAATTAAAAACACTGCTTTTACAGTAAAAATTTAAGTTTTAAAAAGTATTGGCCAAACAGAACGAAATTGTATTGCGCAACGAATAACTCTAATGCATCAGGAAACATAATTTATTTTGAAATGATTATGTTTTACTCTTTTTTTAATATGGCTAATTACTCACTGTAATGTAAAATAGTTACTTCTATTATGCATATGTAACAATTCCCAGGAAAATAAAAATCTGTTTAAATTGTACAACCGCATCCCCATACGCGAGCAACAGAACTGCAAAGAAGCTAGCGCATAGTGCAGGCGCTGGGGTTGGTGAGTGAAGCGAGCAGAGGGCAAAGCCACCTAGTCTTATTTATAAAAAGAAACATCCTCGAACACACTGTCGGGCAATCGGTGCGCTTTTCTAGGGGCGCCGCGAAAACTTTTGTAAAACATTTAAAATTGCTAGTGTTTTTGAACTTTTGGTTGATTAAAAAGATCCATCCATCCATCCTCTTCCGCTTATCCGAGGTCGGGTTGCGGGGGCAGCAGCTTAAGCAGAGATGCCCAGACTTCCCTCTCCCCGGCCACTTCTTCCAGCTCTTCCGGGAGAATCCCAAAGCTCCCAGGCCAGCCGGAGACATAGTCCCTCCAGCGTGTCCTGGGTCTTCCCCGGGCCTCCTCCCGGTTGGACATGCCCGGAACACCTCACCAGGGAGGCGTCCAGGAGGCATCCTGATCAGATGCCCGAGCCACCTCATCTGACTCCTCTCGATGCGGAGGAGCAGCGGCTCTACTCTGAGCCCCTCCCGGATGACTGAGCTTCTCACCCTATCTTTAAGGGAAAGCCCAGACACCCTGCGGAGGAAACTCATTTCAGCCACTTGTATTCACAATCTCGTTCTTTTGGTCACTACCCATAGCTCATGACCATAGGTAAGGGTAGGAGCGTAGATCGACTGGTAAATTGAGAGCTTTGCCTTACGGCTCAGCTCCTTTTTCACCACGACAGACCGATGCAGAGCCCGCATCACTGCGGATGCCACACCGATCCGCCTGTCGATCTCATGCTCCATTCTTCCCTCACTCGTGAACAAGACCCCGAGATACTTGAACTCCTCCACTTGGGGCAGGATCTCTCCCCCAACCCTGAGAGGGCACTCCACCCTTTTCCGGCTGAAGACCATGCTCTCGGATTTGGAGGTGCTGATTCTCATCCCAGCCGCTTCACACTCAGCTGCGAACCGATCCAGAGAGAGCTGAAGATCACGGCCTGATGAAGCAAACAGGACAACATCATCTGCAAAAGCAGTGACCCAATCCTGAGTCCACCAAACTGGACCCTTCAACACCCTGGTTGCGCTTAGAAATTCTGTCCATAAAAGTTATGAACAGAATCGGTGACAAAGGGCAGCCCTGGCGGAGTCCAACTCTCACTGGAAACGGGCTCGACTTACTGCCGGCAATGCGGACCAAGCTCTGACTCCGGTTGTACAGAGACCGAACAGCTCTTATCAGATGATGTTAAAATGATAATGTTTAAAAAAATATATTTTATGTTGGAAAAACAGATAACGGAACACTTACGGAAATGAAGTCTAAGAAACACGAGAGACTTCAAATGGTCGACAAGGCAATGCGCGTCTGTCTTTCGAAAATTGATCCTCGCATCAATCTCATATGTGCTGAAAAACAATCTCAACGTTCACATTAATTCAATTTAAGATTTATCCTTTGATTCCTTTATTTATTAAAATGTCTTTCAAATGTAAAATTAATTGTTTTTATTGGCGATTGTCCATAGATCGTGTTGTCACGACTTTATTTATGGGCAGTCCCTCAGGTGCGCCGCAAAAGAAAATTTTTGGACTTAGTGCGCCGCAACTCGAAAAAGGTTGCCTTTCACTGCTATAACAGGACAATTCAGTAATCAGGCTGGAGAAAAGCTGTTTATGGTATCTTTTAATGACTCCTCTGCAAAATGCCTTGGAGGGACATTCTTCAAAAGCAGTCCGTTACAGCCTGTTCAGAATGATCAGAATCGTTGTTTTATAAACTACTGAATTTACAAACAGTGTCAATCAATGCATACATTTTACTTTTATTGGTTGGTTCATTGGTTTACACCCAAATGATTTAGAAAAAATCCATCCATCCATTATCCAAACCGCTATATCCTAACTACAGGGTCACAGGGGTCTGCTGGAGCCAATCCCAGCCAACACAGGGCGCAGGGCAGGAAACAAACCCCGGGCAGGGCACCAGCCCACCGCAGTTTATAAAAAAATAAAAGTCTATTATATTATATTCTGGTTCTTCTTATACCTTTTGAGTTGCGCCACCACCCTTGAAATTTCTGTGCATATAACAAGTGTCCATTATCGTTTACAGGGTATCTGCTGATTTCTTAATTTCCTTCAGTACATTTTGTATTTGACATCAGCCTTTCTTCTGGTACATTCTTTATTTACTTGACCATCTCAGTATTTTTCCTAAACCACTTCTTATGTTTATGTGTACATTTTGTTGTTAACTTGACCTTTATTTGGTTTCCTGGTGTGCCTGAACAGGTTTCTGACATGTATTAAGCCTTTATGATATTTCTGATGAATGCTATGTTACCCTAAAATTATTCTTCCACAGTTGTTATTTCTGTGTTTGGGTAAATTGTAGAAGTGGGCTTTGCCAAATTTCTATTGGAACGTTGCAAGTGATTATGTGCGTGACGCAAAGGTGTTTTTTTTTTTAAATTCTTGGATTTTAGGGATTTCCTTATCATCATCATCATCATCATCATCATCATTATAGTTGTTAGTCCACCTTTCCAGTTATTTAAGTCGTTTATTGCTGACGATTGCACGGGTGGGTGTGACCCTGAAGTTGCAGCAGTTACTTTTCATCAATCGGTGTCCATTGCTTGTACCTCTGTATCAATCAATGTAAGAGTTTTACAGGGCAGGTAAGTAGGCATCAATCAACACAAGAGGCTTACTGGGCAGGTAGGTTAAGTATTGTGTGTCCCATCCTTTCATAGCAATTTATGTTTAAGTTTTACTGCGTAGACAAGTGAGCATGTCCGGTCCTTTCATAAGAATCAACGTGAGAAATTTGCTGGATGGGTAAGTAAATCTGTATGTTGGGTACTTCCATATCAGTCAGAGCCAGAGTTGTACTGGGCAGATAAGTAAGTACGTATGTCTGGTACCTCCATATCAATCAACATGAGAGTTCTGTGGAGTAGATAAGCAAGTATGGATATCAGGTACCTACGTACCACTGGATGCAAGAGTTTTGCTGCACAGATAAGTGAGCCTCTGCAGGGGCAGCAACACCCAATCCCCACCACCCCACACGGTACAGAGCCGCAAGCAGAGACCAAAAAACCAGGAAGAAGGAACAAGCTCAAATGGCCCAAGGCGAACGAAGCAGAGGTATGGCACACGTTGGATATAGACCTGATAAAGATTCTGGAGGAAAGGCTGCGTGGAGGTGCCGAAGCCAAGCTCAATTTGTTTGGAGACGTATTATAAAAGGTCTGTAAAGACAGGTTTGGCGAAGCAATCTCCAAACCAAGAACTGCTCCAAGAGAAAGGGGGAGGAGGGAAAGGGAGATCACCCAGCTAGTGCAAAGACGCCGACAACTCCGAAAAAGCTGGAGGAAGGCACCCCAAGCAGAGAAAGAAGGTCTGAAAGTCCTGTGGGAGGAGGTGAGGCGAAAGCTTGCCAGTCTCCGCAGAGCGGAATGCATCCGCAAGCGGGGCAAGCGAAAGCAGAAAGAGTGAGCCAGCTTCTTCAAGGACCCCTTCAGACACGCTAGGCAATTGCTGGAGGGAAACAAGTCCGGGAAGCTCGAAATAACCAGGGAACAAATGGAACAGCACGTCAAAAGGCAGTGCAGTGACCGGTTAAGAAATATCCCACTAGGAACACCAGGGTACGTGCCCCGGCCTGCGCCACCGACGGCTCAGTTCAACATCATGCCCCCCAAGCTTAGCGAAGTCAGGCAAGCCGTGAAGAAGGCAAGGTCCTCATCAGCACCAGGCCCCAACGGAGTCCCCTATAAGCTATATAAGAACTGTCCCAAGGTACTGGAGCTGCTATGGTATCTAATGAGAACTGTCTGGAAAAAGCAGCTCATTCCATCAGAGTGGCAAAGGGCCGTAGCGGTCTTCATCCCAAAGGAAGCAAACTCCAAGGACATCGGCCAATTCAGAAACATCGCCCTGCTGAACGTGGAAGGCAAAATCTTCTTCTCAGTGCTGGCCAAGAGGATGACCACCTACCTGCTAGAGAATGGCTACATTGACACCAGCTGCCAGAAAGCAGGGGTTCCAGGTTTCCCAGGGTGCGTAGAGCACTCTACGGTGATCTGGGACCAGATCCAGAAGGCCAAGCGGGAGAAGACCGACCTGCATGTAGTTTGGCTCGATCTCGCTAATGCATATGGTTCAGTCCCACATCAGCTGATCAACTACGCCTTGGAGTTCTTCCACATGCCCCCTTGCATCAAGAACCTGGTAGCGTTATACTTCAGTGACCTGCAGATGTGCTTTGCCCTCCAAGACTTCACCACTGGGTGGCAGCAGTTGGAGGTGGGAATTGCAATGGGGTGTGCCATCTCTCCAATCTTGTTTGTGGCAGCCTTTGAGATAATCCTCATCGGAGCAAGACAAGTGGTTGGAGGAATCAAATTACCATCTGGTCAGAGGTTACCCCCAGTGAGGAGTTATATGGATGACGTAACCAGCCTCCTTCAGACAGCAGCATGTACATCTCGGCTGCTGGGAAGGGTGGACGAGTTGATGTCATGGGCCAGAATGAAGATAAAACCTTCCAAGTCTCGTAGCCTGTCATTTAGAAGGGGAATCAGAAATGACAACACCATCTTCACCATCGGGGGAGAGAAAATCCCCCTTCTGGCTGAACAACCCATCAGAAGCCTGGGAAGGCAGTATACCGCAGATCTGTCAGACAAGCACATGGGGAGGTCCGTCATGAAACAGCTCACGGATGGCCTGCGAAAGATCGATCTGAGCCAACTCCCCGGGAAGTACAAGGTTTGGTGCTATCAGTTCACACTCTTCAGGAGGGTAATGTGGCCCCTGAAAATGAGCGAGATCCCTCATCCGCCGTGGAGTAAGATGGACGCAAAAGCTAACTCGCTCATCCGAAAATGGCTGGGATTGCCACGGTGCCTTTCCAAACGGGCCTCTTTGGGAAGAACACACTACAGCTCCCACTGCAGTCCATCAGTCTGGGTTACAAGCAAGAAAAGTCCAGGCTGGTGCTCGAGCTAAGGGAATCCACCGACCAGTCAGTGAGGAATGCCAACGCCATGGTTTCCACTGGCCGGAAGTGGAATGCCCAAGCGGAGGTCGACCAAGCCATCAGCAGGCTGCAGCACCAGGAGATCATGGGCAGAGTCCAGGTCGGAAGAGCAGGGCTAGGATGGGGAGAAGCGCCACGGTTCTGGTCTAAGGCTAACTGCAAGGAGAGGAAGGAGATGGTGGTGGCAGAGGTGTCTAGGACAGAGGAAGAGCGCTACAAGATCAAGGCCGTGTCGCAGGGCCAACAAGGAGGCTGGACAACCTGGGAGGGAGTCAGCCGGAACATCAGTTGGTCAGATCTGTGGAGGATCCCACAGGCAAGGGTCAGCTTCCTGATTCGTGCAACTTACTGACACGCTTCCCTGTCCTCGCAACCTCAACCAGTGGTTTGGGAATGAGGAAAGCTGCACACTCTGCAACGCGCCCAATGCAAGTCTCCAGCACATCTTGTCAGGCTGCAAGATCGCACTTTCCCAGGGGCGCTACAGATGGCGCCACGACCAAGTCCTGAGGAAACTGGCTGAGGTGCTGGAGGGGCGTCGACAGGGCAGCACAGGACCACCACTATCAGAGGACTGCACCAGCTTCGTCACGGAAGGGGGGGGACAAAGTTACACCAGGCCAAGAGAGATGTCGAGGCCTTTTTCCCCCGACCAAGAGTGGAACATGAGGGTTGACCTCAACAAACAGCTGAGGTTCCCCACGGAGATAACAGCTACATCTCTCCGCCCTGATATTGTGGTGTGGTCCACCAAAGTAAGATCGGTGCACCTCATTGAGCTGACCGTTCCATCTGAAGGGGAGATAGAGGCCGCCTTCGAGCGCAAGAAGGCCAAGTACTCCGAGCTGGCTGAGGAGTGCAGGGAGGCCGGCTGGAAGACCACCATCTACCCAGTGGAGGTGGGATGCCGGGGGTATGTGGGGCTGTCAACCACACACCTCCTGAGGGACGCAGGGGTGACTGGAAGGAACCTAAGAAAGGCCATTAAAGATCTAGCAGAAGAGGCAGAGAAAAGCCGGTTTTTGGCTCTGGTTGAGGAGAAAGGACAGGAGCTGGGGAAAGAACAAATAACCCCAATAACAGCTGCAGGGGGTGACAGGGAGACGTCCCTGTCACTGCTCCGCCACCAGGAGGCGTTCTAGTGATTAAAGGAGCGAAACGTTGGTGAATGGTGGTTCCTAGCTGAAGACCCTGCAGCTGACCCATGGGCACCGAAGGAGGTGCGACAGGCAGCAATGCCAAGCAGGTTATACCACCTACCTGTACATCGACAGAATGTACCGTATATATTTACATATAAGTTGGGTCTTGAAACCCGAAACTTTGATCATAAAAGCAGACCCCAACTTATATGCCTGTTCAAAAATACGACACTTACATTTATTCTTTTTTACATCTTCTTGCTTCCTCCAATCTCGCATCAGTTTCTCAGACACATCAGACTTTGTTGCAGCAGCGCAGTCAGGGCCGGATTTTCCTATAGGCTAACTAGGCTTCAGCCTAGGGCCTCAAGATCAAGAGGGGCCTACATTCAAATTGTTAGCAATTTGAACAAACTTAAAAATGGGACGTGAAAGGGCCTCATAAGTGGAATAGCCTAGAGCCTCTTTTTATCTAAATCCGGCCCTGAGCGCAGTTACCAATTTCTTTCGCCACTTCAATGACTTTTAATTTAAAACCAGCTTCATATTTTGTTCTGATCAAACGCTCCATCATAGATAAGTGATGCTTTTACAATGAAGGTGTATGAGGGTGTGAGATACAAAAAACTCAAATCATTGCAAACGTAGTTTGGGAATAGTTCGGGTATCACTGAGTGGTCACGTAGGCACAATACATAGAAAAAAAGGCATTGTACTCCGTGGTTACTCTCTCAGGTGGGCGTTGGCATCTCTTGGACCAATACTGTGAGTTTTCTGCATTCCACTTATACGACCGACATTATGAAATACCGGAAATTATACGGTAAGATCAAGCCCCGACTTATCTGCGGGAGAACTTAAACACGAATATATACAGTATGTGTGGTACCTCCGTATCAATCAATGTAAGAGTTTTACATGCAGGTAAGTAGGCATTAATCAACACAAGAGCCTTACTGGGTAGGTAGGTAAGTATTGTGTGTCCCATCCTTTCATGACAATTAATGTGCAAGTTTTACTGGGTAGATAAGTGAGTATGTCTGGTCCTTTCATAAGAATCAACGTGAAAAATTTGATGGATAGGTAAGTAAATATGCATGTTGGGTACTTCCATATCAGTCAGAGCCAGAGTTGTGCTGGGCAGATAAGTAAGTAAGTAAGTATGTCTGGTACCTCCATATCAATCAACATGTGAATTTTTAGGGGTAGATAAGCAAGTACGAATGTCAGGTACTTTTGTACCTTTGGATGCAAGAGTTATGCTGCGTAGATAAGTGAGTATGTATGTGTGGTACCTCCGTATAAATCAATGTAATAGTTTTACAGGGAAGGTAAGTAGGGATCAATCAACACAAGAGCCTTACTGGGCAGGTAGATTAAATATTGTATGTCCCATTCTTTTATAACAATTTATGTGCGAGTTTTACTGGGTAGACAAGTGAGTATGTCCGGTCCTTTCATTAGAATCAACATGAGAACTTTGCTGGATAGGTAAGTAAATATGTATGTTGGGTACTTCCATATCAGTCAATGCCAGAGTTTTACTGGGCAGATAAGAAAGTAAATATGTCTGGTACCTCCATATCAATCAACATGGGAGTTATGTGGGGTACATAAGCAATTATTGTACCATTGGACGCAAGGGTTTTGCTGTGCAGATAAGTGAGTATGTATGTGTGGTACCTCCATATCAATCAATGCCAGAGTTTTACAGGACAGGTAAGTAGGCATTAATCAACACAAGAGGCTTACTGGGCAGGTAGGTAAGTACTGTATGTCCCATCCTTTCATAACAATTAATGTGCAAATTTTACTGGGTATATAAGTGAGGATGACTGGTCCTCTGGTAAGAATCAACTTGAGAAATTTGATGGATAGGTAAAAAAATATGTATGTTGGGCTCACCCATAACAGTTAATGCTAGAGATTTACTGGGCAGATAAGTAAGTATGTCTGGTACCTCCATATCAATCAACATGGGGTACATAAGCAAGTATGGATGTCAGGTACTTTTGTACCTTTGGACGCAAGAGTTTTGCTGCGTAGATAAGTGAGTACGTATGTGTGGTACCTCCATATCAATCAATGCCAGAGTTTTACAGGGTAGGTAAGTAGGCATTAATCAACACAAGAGGCTTACTGGGCAGGTAGGTAAGTATTGTGTGTTCCATCCTTTCATAACAATTAATGTGCGACTTTTACTGCATCGACAAGTGAGTAAGTCCGGTCCTTTCGTAAGAATTAATGTGAAAAATTTGCAGGATAGGTTAGTAAATATGTATGTTGGGTACCTCCATATCAGTAAATGCCAGAGGTGTACTGGGCAGATAAGTAAGAAAGTATGTCTGGTACCTCCATATCAATCAACATGGGAGTTATGTGGGGTACATAAGCAATTATTGTACAATTGGACGCAAGGGTTTTGCTGTGCAGATAAGTGAGTATGTATGTGTGGTACCTCCATGTCAATCAATGCCAGAGTTTTACAGGGTAGGTAAGTAGGCATTAATCAACACAAGAGGCTTACTGGGCAGGTAGGTAAGTACTGTATGTCCCATCCTTTCATAACAATTATTGTGTGAGTTTTACCGCATAGACAAGTGAGTATGTCCGTTCCTTTTGTAAGAATTAACGTGAAAAATTTGCTGGATAGGTTAGTAAATATGTATGTTGGGCTCATCCATATCAGTTAATGCTAGAGATTTACTGGGCAGATAAGTATGTCTGGTACCTCCATATCAATCAACATGGGGTACATAAGCAAGTATGGATGTCAGGTGCCTTTGTACCATTGGATGCAAGAGTTATGTTGCGTAGATAAGTGAGTATGTATGTGTGGTACCTCCATATCAATCAATGCCAGAGTTTTACAGGGTAGATAAGTAGGCATTAATCAACACAAGAGCCTTACTGGGCAGGTTGGTAAGTACTGTATGTCCCATCCTTTCATAACAATTAACGTGTGAGTTTTACCGCATAGACAAGTGAGTATGTCCGGTCCTTTCGTAAGAATTAACGTGAAAAAGTTGATGGATAGGTAAGTAAATATGTATGTTGGGTACCTACATATTAGTTGTACTGGGCAGATAAGTAAGAAAGTATGTCTGGTACCTCCATATCAATCAACATGGGAGTTTTGTGGGGTACATAGGCAAGTATGGATGTCAGGTACCTTTGTACCATTGGATGCAAGAGTTATGCTGCGTAGATAAGTGAGTATGCATGTCTGGTACCTCCGTATCAATCAATCTAAGAGTTTCACAGGGCAGGTAAGTAGGGATCAATCAACACAAGAGCCTTACTCGGTAGGTAGGTAAGTATTATAAGTCCCATTCTTTCATGACAATTAATGTGCGACTTTTACTGCATAGACAAGTGAGTATGTCCAGTCCTTTCACTTATCACTACTAAGCAGTCAGTTACCAATTGATGCACCTTCGTAGCCCCTATTTTGGAGTGTCTCTGGAGCTTTTTAAAACGTATTAAGACCAAATAAACCTTCGGTTAGGGTCTCGTCACATAGACATAAACGACTAATTCGATGCTCAATAAGCAGGCCATATGTTAATTTGTCATCACTGGTGCTTTGCAAGTCTTTTTAAAGATTAAAATAAAATCATTTATTATGGTCTTATTAAACACCAGTAACATACTAATAACTGTAGATTATCATATTTCTTAGAAAGACTAAGGGTGGCACTTAGCTCTTATGCAATCAGTTATTTTGTGTTTTATATCTGTAATTCGTTTAGCTCACTTTGCAGAGGACTGTTTTTAGTTTAATGTTAGAGGGTCTTTTTCTGATGATCAGAAGCTCAATTTAATCCACTGTGATTCAATGTAGAATAACAATAAAATGTGAAAACTTCCCAGGGGGTGAATACTTTATATCAGCACTGAATGAAGATCGGGCCTAATGCACTGTGCCAGGTTGGCTCCTGTTTTGGGCCTGGTGCTGCTGCAGGAGGCTCAGGCCACTAACAGCCATGTCTTGGACTAACTGAGTTTGAGATGTTATGTTCTTTATACCAGCTGGACTAAAAATGATGCTTGCAGATAACAGAGACAGGCAAGACGAGTTAAAAAAGTATTTTGTTGTTTCACAAGTTTCACTCATTGTGGCTTTTGGTGACCCAGTGGCTTATATAGCTCGTCAGCTTGTCACTATCTCTTTCAATTCTTACAGTTGAATATTTTATCCATGTCTCCCGTTTGTGTATTTCCGTGATGGCCTGACAAGAGAGTGAGAGCAGGTTAACGTCTTTTTCTTGTTCTCCATATTTGGTTGGTTGTTGCTTTTGCTCACCCGGCTTTTCCGGCTGTGACCGTGTCTTTCATTTCTTCAACTTGCATGTTGCATGAAGGTGTCCATCCATCATGTCTGCTGTCACCCACTCCCGTCTTTTTTCCCTTGAACTTTTCCATGCATGGGTGCCTTCTTTTCTCTTGATGTGACTGAAATATGTTACCTTCTGCTTGAGTACAGGCGACATGAGGTAATGAAAGAGCAGGTGCTCAAGTGAAATAACATAATCTAAGAAAATGAAGCCGATACTCCACACTGGGCCTTCTAGGACAATGGATAAATTTTTTTTTTTTTCAATACCATTTTGCAGTAAACATGCACTAAAATAACAGAAATGATACACTGCAAAAAAAATAAAAACTAAAGTGAGAGGATCTTCTATCAAGCCATTAAACCTTGTTTTCCTTATTGTAAGATTTATTGACTTACAAAGGAATTTGTATTTAAGATCATTTAGCTTATTTTAAGAGATCTTGTCAAGTATGTTTCGTTCACCCCAATGGCAGACGTTTTTGCTAAAAGAAAGGAAAAGAACTCCCGTTTTTCTGTTTTTTGCATAAGCATTTTTTGCAGCATGTACATCCATCCATCCATCCATCCATCCATTATCCAACCTGCTATATCCTAACTATAGGGTCACGGGAGTATTTACAATACAATACAGTTTATTTTTGTATAGCTCAAAATCACACAAGAAGTGCCGCAATGGGCTTTAACAGGACCCTGCTTCTTGACAGCCCCCCCCCCAAGCCTTTAAAAAGACAAGGAAAAACTCCCAAAAAAAACCCTTATAGGAAAAAAATGGAAGAAACATTGGGAAAGGCAGTTCAAAAAGAGACCCATTCCAGGTAGGCTGGGCGTGCAGTGAGTGTCAAAAATAAGGAGGTCAATACAATACAGTATAATACATAGAACAGAACAAATCCTCAATACAGTATAAAAATAAAAATATTACAAGTATGGAGCAGAATTTAACAGTAGATGATATCCCATAATATGATTTGGATTTGTTTAGAGTCCATCAAGCTGCCTCCCCCATTTGCCCATTCCACAGCTGAGACAGCACTGGGCCAACTAATCCGATGAAAGGACCCCACTACCCCACAATTCCTGCGATCTTCCATCAGGGATGACTTTACCTTTTACAGGCAAAACAACTTGGCAGGTGGGCATTGGCACCGAGTGCCACATTTGAGTACCAAGAAGAGAAACAGAATAGGTGAGGGTGAGTAACAAATACTAACTATCATGTTACTTATGTTTTAGTGCTAATGACTGACAACAGAGATGCAGTCTGTACAGTTAATTAGCAGCTCTAGTCAGGGTGTGCTAAACTGAAGTCGTGAGAGTTAAAAGCTGAGACCGAAGGGGCATCTCTTATAGTAGCAGGCAGACCACTGCACAGTTTAGGGTCCCTGTAACTAAAAGCTTGACCTCCCACTGTTATTTAATTAATCCTTGGAGTCATAAGCAGACCAGCATTTTGAGATCTTAATGTGCGCTCTGGTTTGTAAGTCATGATAAGTTCAGACAAGTAAGCCGGACCTTGGCCATTTAATGCTTTATATGTTAAAAGGAGGATTTTGAAATCTGCCCTAAACTTAACTGGGAGCCAGTGTAAGGATTTAAGAACTGGAGTTATGTAGAAGTTTGCATTAACTCTACATGTGCTACTTCTTAGGCCTCTAAATATAACTAATTTCCATCACTTCTTAGATGATTTTCTCGAATCCCTGGATATTGGCAGAAGTCTATAATAAGCAATCTAGAGTTATGAGCTCCTAGCTGTACCAAATAATCAACGTAGACCTCAGCATTAACATTTGCGTTTCACCCTGATGCTTGCCTACATAGTAGTCAAAGGGTCAGCACATGTGTGTTCATGTAGACCCTACAGAGGTGCTGCGCTCCTTGTTTTCTGTATGTATGAATTGGCGACTTTAATTTGCCAGGTCTGCCAGTGAACAGCGTCTGCTTTCAAATCTCAATCCTATATATACTGTATGTATACTGTATATATATATATATATATAATATATATATATATATATATATATATATAGCCAATATATACTAGCATAATCAGGCCGGTTTTTAATGATTTTAAGCACAGGGAGAAAATTAACATTTGAAAAATCGGTAATGTAATAAATCAGCAAGAAAAGCAACATTGCAACAATGCACGGAACGAACCAACTCACAATCGTCCGTGACTGAAAACTGGCAGACTCCCATCGCGCCTTCTCCTGCCAGACGGAGGGATGGGGGTGCACGGCGCAGAGTGTGGAACGGGAGGAGAGGAGAAGGACGTCCATTCAGCTCCCTCCGTCATGCTAGTCTGCTGATTTCTCGTTCAGTATGCACTGCCCGCTCATGTGCCCACCTCCAACTTGTCATCTTTACACAGTCCAGATGCAACTGTGACTCACGTAGACGTTTCATTGCTCTGTGTGGTTTTGGCTGCTTTTCTATATATAATCCACCAAGACACCCAACCACGGTAGTAGCGAGGTGGGAGGGGGGTGTGCACAAAGGGTAGGGACGCAACCAGTGGGAGCGGATGAGTGGCACTTAGTGGGAATTCCACGGTTTGCAGCCCGAATGGGGTTCAACGGCTTACCCACGCCTCTCTGCGCTGGGTAGACACACGCTCAATGTCATGCATAATTATTTATTGAATGCTAAACACTTCTGGAAAGACACGGTTGTCTAAAACGGGTTGGTGTGAGAATACAACAGTAAGTGAATGAAAAGATGGAACTCTGGAGAGAGCAAAATACAACACAATAGTGAACCTGCGGCATAACAAATGCTGCATAATTATTTATAGATGGTTGAACATTTCTGGAAAGACACAGTTGTCTAAAATGGGATGGTTTGAGGATACAACAGAAAGTGAATGAAAAGATGGAACTCTGGAGAGAGCAACATATAATTGTCCGTGAGTGAAGAAGACACATGTTTGTCGCGAATGCGAATTGCTGTATGTAGCGTGTAAAACAGTTTGCTATGGTGGACGCGGTCGTAAGGTCGTAACGAAAACTCGGTTTTTAAAGACTGCTTACTTCATTGTGTTTTAACCTCAGTTGTAAAGGATTGTTTTAAGGATCCCATGGGATACCCCTCTCAAACCGTTTTACACGTTGCATATGGCGACTCATCTCCACGAGAAACATGCCTCTATGAACAGTCAAGATGGCTCGGAGGTACATGAGGCCTCTACGACAGACGAATATAATAACGCCGTTCTTTCTGTGTTGTTGCGTCCGAGTTGGTGGGCGTGGCTCTGCGAGTCGTCGTCTTATCCAATGGTCTTGGAGTTGGTGGGCATGGCTCCCCCTGCGTGTGCCATAGGTGTCTTACTTGTCGGCGGCTTAGTGAATCCATGCCCCTTCCGGCATGCTTTCCATGGGTGTCTTGCCTTAGTGAATTAAATATATCGATATATACACACTAACAGTCACCCACGGCTCCGTCTGCATAGTAGTGAAACAGGACAAAGTTTAAAAATCAATAAACAAACAGGTATCGCTAGCTAAGGGGAGGCCAGATACGCTCTAAAACATGGCCAGAGGTAGACCGATTCGAGCGGAGGCTGGCACGTGATTGAGGAGGGACACGCCCAACTCTCCTGTCCTGACTTTGTCTTGCATTAGCGAGAATAAATTGATCCTACAAGTGAACTATAATGCTAAGCGCAAAAGTCGCAAAATCAACTGGAATGTTAAAGCGAATTATAGAGAAAAACCCGATTTAAATCCATTAAGTAGTTCTGTCGTTCACTAGCTAAGCAGAGGTAAAGTAAACACTCTGAGGCTGGCACGTGAGTGAGGAGGTCCTCACCCTCCTCCCCTCGGCCCGCTGCATCTCTCTCGGATTCACATGAATAAATCGGTACCGTAAGCGAACTGTGATACTTAGAGCGATGAGAGAAGTCGCAAAATCAACCGGAATGCTCATAAAAATTATAGAAAAAAACCTAATCTAAATCCTTTAAGGAGTTCTCTTGTGAAAAGTAGAAAGAGAGACGCTGTATTATATATATAGGGTGGTCCAGATCTAATTATGCAATTTTCATTGCGCTATAACTTATTAAGTTTATTACATAGATAATTCACAAAAAAATCTTTTTGTTGCCGATAGATGGCAGCATCTGCCCTGCATTCCAAAATATCAGGGAGACGGTTGTCAGTCGAGCAGCGGGTGCGATGTTTTCGCCTTTTCATAATTGCATAATTAGATCTGGACCATCCTGTATATATATATATATATATATATATATATATAGAGAGAGAGAGAGAGAGAGAGAGAAATGTATATCAAGGAGGGTCGCAAAAATAATGAGAATTTTTTTTAAGAAAATCATAAATTTCTCAGAGCATTTCCAAAATGTAATCACCCTCAAAATACTCTCCCTGAGATCCAATGCACTTGTCCCACCACTCTTTCCATTGTTCAAAACTGTTCTGAAATTCTTGTAAAGTGATAGCCTTCAGTGCCTTTGTCTTGACCTCGACTACATCCTGCAAACTCTTTCCTTTAAGGTCCCTCTTCATTCTTGGAAATAAGACAAAAATCACAGAGTGCAAAGTCCAGGGAGCTTTGGGGGCGGTGGAACCGTTGCCATCCTGTTTTTCATGAGAAACTGCTGCACACTCAATGCTGTGTTGTCGTGATGCAGAAGCCACTCACCCAATCGCCACAATTTGTGTTGTTTTATTCGCACTGCATCACACAATCGCTTCAGCATTGCAAAGACGCCGCTTGGCCAAATGATGCAGAGGGAAGTCTAGTACGCACATTTAGCAGTAAATTTCGGAACTAATGCCCCTCCAGCCGCCATAAAAAAAATCTCATTACTTTTGGGCCTCTCCCTTGTATACAGTAAGAACAAGAGGACATAATAAGAAGGTCTGAGGCAGTCAATGGCAAATCCTGTGTAAATGTATTTCAGAATTTACAAAATGTGACTCAAAGCGTTAAAGAAGCATCATTTCAGACAGGAGTCCGATATTAAAACGATTCAAAGAGAACAGAGCTTCCGGTTATGATGGCTTCCGGCAGGAAGAGGCAGATCCAGGTGGATGGACACAGGAAGTGATGTCATTGGTGGAAAATTCAGCAATTTCCTGGTATGGGAAGTGAGGGAAAGAGAAGGATATTATCACAGAGCACCAACCTCTGGAGCGGAGGAGAAATGCCATCACCAGCCCTTAAACTGTCCCCTAAGTGCACTATATATATATATCTATCTATATATATACTGTATATATATATATATATATATATATATATATATATAGTCACACACGCAGCATGGGAGGCAGCTAAAGGGCTTGAGTGAAGGCAGTTTGGAGGCATGCCAGGGTGTGGCAGAGTGCACTGACTCTTTTTCTCCCTTGCCTGTAGACCATTCCCGGGATTTCACCTGGCTCTCCTGACATCACTTCCGGGACTGAGCCAATGGAAGTCGGCCACACCAGCTCCAGTCCCTCTGATGTCACGTCCGGCTATGAACCAATGGTGGAAGACCACGTGCCGGATCCATATGACCTCACTTCCTGTCTCCCCCTTTAAAACCTGCCCCTTTTCTTTGTTTCCTCAGTCTTGTTTTGGACTCAGTTGAATGCACTTCAGTGCTGATTATTTTTTAAAACAACTTTTGCAGCCAGGATACCACATTATACGGGTGGCTGCCCCAAACCTTTATCTGTCCCTGGTATACATACATACATTGGCTCCAGCAGACCCCCGTTACCCTTAAGTTAGGATATACTGGGTTGGATAATGGATGGAAGGATTATATATATATATATATTATTATTATATATATTTTTCTGTCCCCCCTGGCCATTGGACATTACTCTTATTCGATGTTAATTAATGTTGATTTATTTTGTTTTCTTATTGTGTCTTTTATTTTTCTATTCTTTATTATGTAAAGCACTTTGACCTACTGTTTGTATGAAAATGTGCTATATAAATAAATGTTGTTGTTGTTGGTGGTATGTATGTATGTATGTATGTATGTATGTATGTATGTATGTATGTATGTATGTATGTATGTATGTATGTATGTATGTATATATATATATATATATATATATATATATTTATATTTATTTATTTTGTCACGCACGCACGCACGAGTAGGAGGCCACGGACTGATTCGACCGCACCTGGGAACATGTTCGCCGGCAGGGAATGGTGGGG
Source organism: Polypterus senegalus (assembly GCF_016835505.1). Classification (NCBI taxonomy): domain Eukaryota; kingdom Metazoa; phylum Chordata; class Cladistia; order Polypteriformes; family Polypteridae; genus Polypterus; species Polypterus senegalus. The sequence continues at coordinate 135,280,305 of NC_053168.1, forward strand.
TACTAACTTTCTCCCTCTGCTTTCTCATAGGAAAAAGGACCTCCCTCCCTCATAGCCGAGTTTGACCGCAGTGCGGCACTTCCGCCCTTCCTCCGCCATCTTGCCCTGACGTCACCCTTCCCAGCCTCCCTCACGGTCCTTCCCAGCATTCCTCCACTTCCGGCTCCTCCCCAATAAAATGGCCGCGACGCCATGGTTCGGCGTCGCGTTATGAATGTTTGTTTTCTGATAACTCGACTGCAAATTAATAATTTTCTGTACAATATATGGGGCTGGCGGACCCCAAAACTTTATGCTGTCTCCTGTTGCATATTTTACAATATATATATATATAAATATAACTGAAGACACTTGTAAGGTCTTATGCACCTGCTCTGCCACTCGGGTCTGCTGATGCCGCCTCTGCGTGGTATCAAGTCTCAGTCCACACTCTTTTCGTGTGTCGTTCCTAGTTGGTGGAAATGGCTGCCCACCTACATCTAAACTGCTGACTCCATCAATGTATTTAAGAATCGATCAAAGACCCCTCTGTTCTGTGAATATCTGTCTAACTAATTGTAAAAAAAACTTTGCTCTGTGCTATTTTATATTGTTGGTTAATTTGTTGTGACATTAAGTTTAATTGTTTCATCGATTGTTATTCTGTGATTGTAAATGTATTAGTTATTACAGTATGTCTTTTCACTTGTGGCAGTCAACTTCTCTGTTACCTCACCTACTACACTTGCTGAACAAACAAGCCCGGGCCTAGTGTTTCTCGATTACACTTACCTCTTTTGTAAGTCGTTTTGGATAAAAGTGTCCACCAGGCAAATAAATGGAAACGTAAAATGTACCCTGTGCTATAGAAATAAGTGTTGTGGGTGGTGGTGTTGAAATGGGAATGTCCAACCATCTCATGTGCTTTGGTGTCACCCGTTGCACGGCTCTTCTCGGGTCCTAATTTGATGGTTCATTGTGTGGTTGGTGCAGTGATGCGCTGTATCAGTGAATGTTCCTCCTCATACAGTAGAGGTGTGATGGCCATATAGTGTAACAATGAATTTTCCGAGTTAAAAAACCATGAAAGGTGTATATTTACATTTAAACACTAACCAAAGCACCCATAAAATGCCAATTACAACAAAAAATAATGTAAGTTAGTAACTTAAAAGGTGTTCACTTTCTACAGTTAATACGGTACTGTATAGGTAGAGTCACCAACTCCATGTTTGCCCTATGACGATTCATCTGTATTGTTTTTGGGAAAGATTAGGCATCCATAGGGAAGTATCCATTTTACCGTAAGTGCCTTTAAATGATAGAAATGAACCCCCCCTTCCCATCAACACGATTACTCAAATAACACTGCAGCCCCGACTATAGCGGTCCAATTTCAATTTTCATTTCTGTTATTACCTTAATAGCAAAGAGCTAACCAAACAAGATAATGGCTGATGACTGTCACCTGTGGCATACAAATATTAATCTTGTTGTGATCCCCCCCATCCCTAAAATCCCCCCCCGATGGGCGATCAATGAAAACAAAAGTGTCTTCAGAAATGTTCAGGGATTTAAGATTTTAAAGATGTTCCACTTGACTGAAGAGAGAAATTATTTCAGACAAATGTGAAATCAGAAGCCCGCTGCTTTGATGTTGATTGATCCAGCTGCACACTCAAAACCATTCTTGAACCTTCTCAAGTCTTCGATCGGGTGGTGCACAGGAACTTTTACTTAAATATTTTTGGCTTTTCACTGATTTCATATTAAGAAGTATTTCTGGGTATTTCATACCCAATCACTGATGGAAGCCATTTACTTTTTCTTTTCTTTTTTTTTTAATTTGTGGGCCTATATTTCACTACAGTACTATTTGTTATGCTTCCATCTTTTCTATTAAAACTCTCTCTTTCGGCAGCATGGTGTAAGGAGACCTGGGTTTGCTTCCTGGGTCCTCCCTGCATAGGATTTGCATGTTCTCCCCGTGTCTGCGTGGGTTTCCTCCCATTGTCCAAAGACATGCAGGTTAGGTGCATTGGCGATCTTAAATTGTCCCTTGTGTGTGTGCTTGGTGTGTGGGTGTGTGTGCCCTGCAGTGTCCTGGCACCCCGCCCAGAGATTTATTCCTGCCTTGTGCCCTGTGTTGGCTGGGATTGGCTCCAGCGGACCTCTGTGACCCTGTGTAAGGATATAGCAGGTTGGACAATGACTGACTCTCTGTTTTTTGCTCTTGTCATACATAATCTGCTGTCGCTTTCTTCTCAAACGATTTCCTGTTGGTTGTACGAATATCAACATAATATTTTCTCACCCACCTTTAAGGATTTTTAGGGACCAACAGCATATAGTTGAACCTGTCATAGGGGATGCAGGTTCAACGGTAATTTAGAGCAATCAGAGTGGCTACAAAACAGCACTGCAGATTTGCAATGTCTTCCGTTAATTTCCGTGCACCATCTCCACGGTTATGCAATGAATCTAGCATCCTGTATTCTTTGTGTCTGGCTACTTCCACACCACAAAGATATGCATGTTAGTTGAATTGGCGATTTCAAATTGGACCTTGCAATGAACCGCTGCCTGTTCAGCGTCATTTGTGGCAAGGCAAGATATCCCTATCGCTACAAGAAAGTGCCTTGCTCCTGTAACCCTTAACTTGGATTAAATTGATCTGAGAATGTTACGCTATGTTATCTGCTGTCAGTAACTGTTTAATGCCATGTCACATCACATGATTTTTCCAGTGATTTTCCATCGTAGCCTTCGTTTACGTAATCTTAGCCAGTTGCAGGCACCCCTCGGTGCGTTCACATGGCCGCCAATCACGTAATCAGCATCTGTAATCAGAATATAAGTTTAATATGTCACTGTGCTCTGTGCAAATATTTTAAATCTGCTTTTCTTTTCTTCTCACATATACAGCTAACATAAAGCCAGATTTAGTACGGGGGCCCAGCATTTAGAATTGCTAGGCAAGCATTTTAAGACCAGACAAGTTAAGAACAACTGCAAAATGGGCATTGTACTATTTCTGTGTGTACCTAAGTGAAAGCCTGCACATGGAGAAAAAGTATAAAGCTTTGAAACATTGCCTGGCACACCTTTGAAGCTGATGGATGAATGTGAGATACCGGACTATCCTTCCAGCGCAGCGACAAAAATGGCAGACTCTATACATTACGCTCCCACTTCGGTGATGATCTTGTCATGGATTCCTCGTCTGTTATACTGCGTAAACCATCATTAAAGAAAGCTAAGTCATTTCTCCAATATGATTTCTTACCGCCATATCACTAAGGGTGGGGTATTGCCTTTTTATATTATATCTACAGTGGTACCTTGAGATACGAGTGCCCCAACGTATGAGTTTTATGAGATATGAGCCGTCACAAGGTCGATTTTCTGCCTTGAGTTACGAGCCAAAATTTGAAACACGAGCCATCAAAGAGCTTGTCACCGCACATTCCGTTTAACTGACAACAGAGGACTTGATGGAACTACAGACGAAAGCAACATACGGAGGTTCTGCAGGAGATCGGTATCGCGGAGGAGGTTATCTCTTAAAGTAAGATAAAGGAAGTATTTGCAATGTGGGAAAGAGTTTCAAACTTTAAAGAAAAGAAACACCCTGAAAAAGTTACAACTGATCGTGCAGCGGCGCTATTTAATGACACTTGCCTAACGCATTTCAGAATCATTCTAAAGGGGAGGACTAAACAAAGCTACTTGGACAGGTTTCTATTGAAACGCCCTGTGAATGAAAGTGACAAAAGCGTGGCAAAAAAGAATAAAACTAATGAAGAAGAAAATTAAGTTAAGCAAAAATGAAGTGAAAGAAAAAAACATTACAATACGCTAATCGGCTTCGCCAACATCTGTTTATTTCTTTAGATTCTCTTATGTATTAGGTTTCATTTTGTTTGTATACAATATTTGTTCATTATAAACACATTTTTCTTATATTGAAAACATTTAACAAAAAATTGGGGTGGTTTTTTGGGGGCTGGCACGAGTTATTCTCATTTCAATTAATTTCAATGGGGAAAATTGATTTGAGATATGAGCATTTGACTTAAGAGCTTAGTCACGGAACGAATTAAACTCGTATCTCAAGGTATCACTGTATATCGTTTCGGGTTATGTAACATGCCGCAATTAAAAAAGAACTTATTTCAACCAGGGAGCTAGCACCCCCTGCTGGATTCAGTGCTCACTCCAACAAGTCTGCAACTCGGTCCAACAAAATCAAACAGGTTTGATTTCCTCTTTATTCGGATGGGGCGGATTCTGTGTTCCTGTGAGGTGACAGCCAATGAATGTTCATCTGGAAGTACACTGCATATAATGCGGCAATGAGAAATAAACTTTGCTTGAAGAAGGGGCCTGAACTGCCTCAAACGCTTGCATATTGTAATCTATGCAGTTATTCAATCGAAGGTGGCACTTTGCTTCACTTCACTATTGCATTCATAAAAGGTTAATATGGGACAACTCTGCTACTACAGACCTCACAAACAGAAGAGAAGCTCGTCTGTCTGATGTTTCGTGTTTTATGTACCGCAGTAGAATTGAAAAAAGTAAAAAGAGGTGCAATTGCGGCTGAACCTTCCATAACCTATAAACTCTTTGAAAAGCAGTGACTGCATAATATTGTCTCTCATAAAAAGAGATGAGTGAGGCTGTACTATAAAGTCATCATGCAATCATATCATTTGACATACCCAATGATTTTCAATTGATGATGAGGAGATCGGGAACTACAGTCTGACAAACCCCTCGACTAGATGTTAGGATTAGGGTTGTTGGGCCTGCCCATGGATACAGTGCTTATGAACAGAATTCTTCCCCTTGGAAATTTTCATATTTTACTGTTATGCAACATTGAGTATCCATGGATTTTAATTATGATTTTTTGATACCGATTATAAGAAAACGAATGTCAAAGTGAAAAGAAATCTGTGTAAAGTGATCTAGAATAATTTCAGATATAAAACCTAAAATAACTGATTTGCATACATATTCACCACTAAATCACTAAATCATTCCTGAAGCAGCCCATCCATTTTGGAAGTCCCAGAATGAGTTCAATTGTGGTCACTTTTGTCTGGGGTTTCAGTATGAATGCACCAAGTTGTGGTGAGTCAGTATGGCACAAAGAAGACAAAAGAACATTCTAAGTAACTCCATGAAAAGCACAAGTCCAGGAGATGGAGGCAAGAAAATATCTAAGTCATTCAATATCCTGTGAATTGAATCGTAAAGAAATGAAATGGAAAGAGTGTGGCACAAAAACTGAGTGTTAAAAAAAGAAGAAGACGAGAGAATGAGGGTGGCCAGCGAGAAACCTATGAGAACTCTGGAGGAGTGATAAGCTACAGCGTGTGACTTTGGAAAGATTGTGCAAACAACAAGTGGTCCTCGGTGGCTTCACCAGTCATAGATTTATAGAAGAGAGGCAAAGAGAAAAAACAAGACACAGGACATCTTGACTAGAGTTTGTCAGAAGACACACGTGAGACTCTGAATCCTCTGGTAACAGTTCCATGGTCTGATGAGACCAAAATTGACCTTTTTGATTAAACTCCATGTTTGAGCACTGCATATCATCAAAAAATGCACCATCCTCACCGTGAAGGATAGCAATGGTGGCATCAGGCTGTGAAGATGCTTCTCTGCAGCAGGCACCGGAAGCCTTGTGAGGGTAAAATGAATGGATCAAAAATTCTGTTGTGTCCCACTTAAAGTTTACGACCAATGTCATTAGTCGATTTTGTTGTCAAAAGAGTTGATGTATACTATGGGGGTGATGGTGTGCCTCTGTGTCTGATGTCATTTTCGCCACCCCGATTTTGAAATGCACCGTGTTCTGTGCCAGTCGCATGCATGCATGTGTACTCCTGATTTGACGTAACCTACCCTAAGAAATACCTAATCTAACATCACATAGTCAGTCAGTCAGTCATTGTCCAACCTGCTATATCCTAACACATGGTCACGGGGGTCTGCTGGAGCCAATCCCAGCCAGCACAGGGTGCAAGGCAGGAACAAATCCCTGGGCAGGGCGCCAACCCACCACAGGGCACACACCCACACACCAAACACACACTGGGGCCAATTTAGGATCATCAATGCACCTAACCTGCATGTCTTTGGACTTTGGGAGTAAACCCACGCAGACACGGGGAAAACATGCAAACTCCATGCAGGGAAGAACCGGGAAGCAAACCCAGGTCTCCTTACTGTGAGGAAGCAGCACTACCACTGTGCCACTGTGCCACCCTAACATCACATGTTAATAATAATTATTAAAACGCAGTAATAATAATACATTAATAACAATATTAATACTGGAACACAGCTGCTTACAATGGTGTTTTGATGCTATTGAATTTCATTTATTGTATCTCTATAATTAATAATAATTCTACAATTTATATAGCAATTTTTCTCACCACTCAAACCACTTTACACAGTGAATGTGGAGCCACTTCAAACACCACTTGAGATGATGCACAGGCAGCCATTTTTGCTCCCATACACTCACCACAAATGAGCTCTTAGGTGATGAAGTGGTGAGAGAAAGAGTCAATTAAAGACAGGGGATGATTAGGCCGTGATGGGCAATTTAGCCTGGACTTGGGATACACCTTACTCAGTACGAAGGATGTCCAGGGATCTTTTATGACCACAAAGAGTCAGGACCTCGGTTTAACATCCGTTCTTACAGCACAGTGTCTCTGTCAGTGCCTTGGAATCCACATTCTGATCACAGGGTAAGCGCCCCCTGCTGGCCTCACCAACACCTCCTCCACCAGCAACCCAAGCTTTTCCTAGATGGCCTCCCATCCAAGTACTGGCCTGGCCTGAACAGACATAGCTTCAAGTGGATGAACTCTTCTGAAGTGCATGTGGTATGGCTGCTGGTCGAAAGAACAGTAGACCTCCCCATCAGGGAAGCTATGGAAGAGCCATCGTTTAAGCACAAAGTTCATTAGTCGGGAGGTTGCAAACCGAGTCATGACTGTACAGGCAAATCCAACAGGAAAACCTAAGAAACCTGCACCTTGGCAGAAGATTTGTTTTCCAGCATGAAGACAACCCCAAGCATAAAGCCAAAGCTACACATAAATGGCAGAGTCAGAGTCCAGATCTGAATTTATTTGAGAATTTGTGGCTGGACTTGATGAAGGCTGTTCACTCATGACCCCCATGATACCTAACAGAGCTGGAGACGTTCAGTAAAAAGAAAGCGGAAAAAGTGCAGTGGCGATAGAGAGACCCATGCACGCAGACTCAAGGCTGTCATGACTACTAAATACTGCAGCTGGCTCGAGCTGCGGACCTCCAGAGTTTCTCACTATTGAGGAGGTTGCGTTTTATATCAGACATCAGGGATAACACCTGGATAAGACTGGGGTGGAGAGGGTTAACTGACTCAAGTCAAGTAAACCTAGTGACACAAACTCGCAATCCGATTGGCTGTCCAGCCAAGCTACTGAATCGCAGAGATGTGGAGGCTGGCAGATGGACCCATCTCAAATACTGACCTGATGGGGTTCAATGCTAACGTGACCAATTATTTTGTATTTAACATTTGCCATTCATTTAGATCGCTTTGCAGAGATCTGATTTCCTGAAAATGAGATGTGAAAACTTCCAAGGGGTTGAATACATTTAACGGCTTTAAGAAAAAAGCAGTAACAATACAGAGTGTTGGGGCACCCGTAGGCAAACCCTTGTATAACTGAGATTTCCAACAAAGGAAAAGCAAGTCAGTCAGTCAGTCATCTTCCAACCCGCTATATTCTAACACAGGGTCACGGGGGTCTGCTGGAGCCAATCCCAGCCAACACAAGGTGAAAGGCAGGAACAAACCCTGGGCAGGGTGCCAGCCCACCGCAGGGCACACACACCCATACACCAAGCACACACTAGCAACAATTTAGGATCGCCAATGCACCTAACCTGGCATTAAAGCGAACGTCCATTCAGACAAGAGTCTGGTTCTGACTGCTCAAGATGGTGGCTCTTCCGGTTATGACGAAGAGGAAGAACCAGGGGGACGGGCACCGGAAGTGATGTCAGTGACGGAAAAGCCGTCAACCCTCCGGTGTGCAGAGGGAGGAAAAGAAAAGGCCTCATCACAGAGCGCCAACCCCTGGAGCGGCCGAGAATTACAACCAACCAGAGTCCTTAAAAGTGTCCCCTTTGTGACAGAGCATTATATCATTTCTACTGTATTCTGTTTCCAACACAAATTCCTGACACTGATAAAATTATAATTGATGTGCTTACATTATTATCATTACACTCCTGAAGTAAAGTTGCTTAACAGGACAGTTAGAGGAAGCAAGAAATCAATCTGCAAGCGTGACGCATGAAATATTAAAGATGTATTTAAAATTATTTATTCATACTGAGTATTCTTTTTAACACTTTTGCTGCAAATGCATTTATTTCTGCATTTTGAAGTAGCAGCACTTCACCTCATTAAATATTAACAGTCCAGTCTCCAGTATATAGATATTCAGTCAATGCAGAAAATCCTGTGCAACCTGTCAAATCGATACTTTAGTCTTATACAATCCTGCGAGTTCAAATGCTACCAATTGTTTTCAATTTAAACGTCCCAATTATGGCTTGAAATGAATGACAGAAGAAGTGAGGACATTATTATAGACTAGGCTGGAATAGGATGTCAGATTTTAATTTGGCAGTCTTCGGGCTACTTAGTCCTTTTAAGTTTTAACAAACAGCTAGATTTCAGTTTTCAGCATTTATGATGAACATATGATTGTGACATTTCGGAAAGGTAAGAGTTGTAAAAGCGTGAAAGACTCTGACAGTAAGTCTTAGTCTTTAAGGAGTGTAGATGCCCCAGCGGATGGGTGAGAGTCCCACCCAGGATGGAGGAGGAGTCCTTATCCAACCAGGATTAGATAGATAGATAGATAGATAGATAGATAGATAGATAGATAGATAGATAGATAGATAGATAGATAGATACTTTATTAATCCCAAGGGGAAATTCACATAATCCAGCAGCAGTATACTGATACAAAGAAACAATATTAAATTAAATAGTAATAAAAATGAAAAGAATTAAAATAAAATTAATGTTCGCATTTACTCCCCCGGGTGGAATTGAAGAGTCGCATAGTGTGAGGGAGGAATGATCTCCTCAGTCTGTCACTGGAGCAGGACGGTGACAAAAGTCTGTCACTGAAGTTACTCCTCTGCCTGGAGATGACACTGTTAAATGGATGCAGTGGATTCTTCATGATTGACAGGAGTTTGCTTAGTGCCCGTCGCTCTGCCACAGATGTTAAACTGTCCAACTTTACTCCTACAATAGAGCCTGCCTTCTTAACAAGTTTGTCCAGGCGTGAGGCGTCTTTCATCTTTATGCTGCCACTCCAGCACACCACCGCGTAGAAGAGGGCACTCGCCTCAACCGTCTGGTAGAACATCTGCAGCATCTTACTGCAGATGTTGAAGGATGCCAACCTTCTCAGAAAGTAAAGTCTGCTCTGAGCTTTCTTACATAGAGCATCAGTATTGGCAGTCCAGTCCAATTTGTCATCCAGCTGCACTCCCAGATATTTAAAGGTCTGCTCCCTCTGCACAGTCACCTCTGATGATTACAGGGTCCATGAGGGGCCTGGGCCTCCTAAAATCCACCACCAGCTCCTTGGTCTTGCTGGTGTTAAGGTGTAAGTGGTTTGAGTCGCACCATTTAACAAAGTCCTTGATTAGTTTCCTATACTCCTCCTCCTGCCCACTCCTGATGCAGCCCACAATAGCAGTGTCATCAGCGAACTTTTGCACGTGGCAGGACTCCGAGTCATATTGGAAGTCTGATGTATATAGATTGAACAGGACCGGAGAAAGTACAGTCCCCTGCGGTGCCCCTGTATTGCTGCACACAATGTCAGACCTGCAGTTCCCAAGACGCACATATTGAGGTCTGTCTGTAAGATAGTCCACAATCCATGCCACAAGGTGTGAATCTACTCCCATCTCAGTCAGCTTATCCCTAAGGAGCAGAGGTTGGATGGTGTTGAAGGCGCTAGAGAAGTCAAAAAACATAATTCTTACAGCACCACTGCCTCTGTCCAGGTGGGAGAGGGTCGAGGGCATGGCGGACCTGTGGCCTCAGGTGGTGAAGCAGCAGCCGCTCCATGGTCTTCATCAGATGTGACGTCAGAGCAACAGGCCGGAAGTCATTCAGCTCACTAGGACGTGATACCTTTGGGACAGGAGTGATACAAGATGTTTTCCAAAGCCTCAGGACTCTCCCCTGTTTCAGGCTCAGGTTGAAGATGCGCTGTAGAGGACTCCCCAGTTCCAACTAAATGGGGGCTATACCTGATCGGGATGCCATATGATCCCCGTTCTGGGTGGGATGCCCAATGACTACAAGAACTGGCAGGAGAGCCCGGCAGGGGGCAGCTCATCCCCCACTTTAATAGGTGGCACTGTCCCTCATATAGAGGGCCAATTTAACCACCAGCAGGGCTGCACGGGAGTTGGGGTCCAGAGGATCAGCCCTGTAGGGATCCCTGGTTGACAACAGTGGAAACTGCCACCGGGGGGCTCTGCCTGGCCTGCTTGTAATCTGGAAGTCCTTCCAACACATCACCAGAAGTACTCCCAGGTCCTCAATAAAAGAGACCAGACGAGTTGGAGCTGGGAGTGGAGACGGGCAACACTCGACTGGAGGAGTGTGGTGGGGAGAGAGGGGGGCAGTGAAAGAAAGAAAGAGAAGGAAGAAGAGGCAACACTTGTTTATTTGTTTGTATGACGTATTTGTAATAAACCCCGCTTTATTTACAATAGAATACAAAAGAATTTATTTTTGTATAGCCCAAAATCGCTCAAGAAATGTTGTAATGGGCTTTTACAGGCCCTGCCATTTGACAGCCCTCTAGCCTTGACTCTCTAAGAAGGCAAGGAAAAACTCCCAAAAAAACCCTAGTATGGAAAAAAAATGGAAGAAACCTCGGTAAAGGCAATTCAAAGAGAGAGACGCCATTCCTGGTCGGCTGGGCGTGCAGTGGGTGTCAAAAAGAAGGCGGTCAATAGAATACAATACACAGAACAGAACACAAGTAATCCTCAATGAAATATAATGGTAAAATAAAAATTATTACAGCTACAGAGCAGAATTCAACAGTAGATGATATCCCATAATAGGATTTGGATTTGTTTAGAGTCCTGAAGACCTCGGCCATCAAGCTGCTTCCCCCTACTGGCCATTCCACAGCTGAGGCAGCCAATCTGATGAAAGGACCCCTCTACCTGACAACTCCTGCGATACTCCATCAGAGATGACAAAACAACTTGGCAGGTGGGCACCGAGTGCCACATTTGAGTATCGAAAAGAGAAACAGAATAGGTGAGGGTTAGTAACAAATTCTAACTATCATATTACTTATGTGCTAATGACTAACAACAGAGATGCAGTCTGTACAGTTAATCAGCAGCTCTAGTCAGGGTGTGCTAAACTGAAGTTGTGAGTCTCCAGCCAGGATATGAAAGTTGAGACCGAAGGGGCATCTCTTATAGTAGCAGGCAGACCAGTTCACAGTTTAAGGGCCCAGTAACCCAGGACTGTGTTTGTCTTTGGGGTTTGGGGCTCTCTGGTGCCCCCTAGCCTTCACAGTGGCTTTTTTACTCCACTGCTAGACAATATAGTAGACTTATCTGGGATGCTATTAAAAGTCGGGGTATTCTGAAGACAATAACTGTGCCACTCTTAACTCAATAATCACAAATGAATCCCACAATCACTCCATTTCTCCTAATTCAATTCAATTATTATTCATAATTGAACTGTATGGGTTGACTGCAGAGTGATAGACGTAAAAACCAAGGGTGGACTGGGCAATGGGGATACACACTGACACTGCAATAGATGGTGCAAGACAGTGCTTCATACTTTTATAATAATTATTCTTTGCATTTATATAGCGCTTTTCTCACTACTCAAAGTGCTCAGCAATTGCAGGTTAAGGGTCCAACAGAGCAGAGTCCCTTTTGGCATTTACAGGATTCGAACCGGCAACCTTCTGATTGCCAGTGCAGATCCCTAGCCTCAGAGCCACCACACCACAACACTAAAAAAGTGTTCAAAAACAGTTGATAAGGTGCCACATGACAGGTTGGGCATCAAACTAAAATAAGTGGCAGTTCATGGTGATGTTTTTAGATGGGTGCAGAACTGGCTCAGACACAGGAAGCAGAGGGTGATGGTGTGAGGAACCTCATCAGAATTGGCTGATGTTAAGAGTGGTGTTCAACAGGGGTCAATGCTGGGACCACTGCTATTTTTAATCTATATAAATGATTCAGATAGGAATATAAGTAACAAGTTGGTTAAGTTTGCAGATGATACCAAGATAGGTGGATTGGCGAATAATCTAGAATTCATTTAATCATTACAGAGGACTTGGACAGCAAACAGTCTTGAGCAGATTTGTGTCAGATGAAATTTAATGTCAGTAAATGTAAAGAATTACTCATAGGAAGTAAAAATGTGAGGTTTGAATACACAATGGGCGGTCAGAAAATCGAGAGTCCACCTTATGAGGAGGATTTAGGAGTCGTAGTGGACTCTAAGCTATCGACTTCCCGACAGTGTTCAGAAGCCATTAAGAAGGCTAACAGAATGTTGGGTTATATAGCGCCTTGATCTGTGGAGTACAAGTCACAGGAGGTTCTGCTCAACCTTTATAACACACTGGTGAGGCCTTGTCTGGAGTCCTGGGTGCAGTTTTGGTCTCCAGGCTACAAAAAGGTCATAACAGCACTGGAAAAGGTCCAGAGAAGAGCAACTTGGCAGATTCCAGGGCTACAGGGGATGAGTGATGAGGAAAGATTAAAAGAGCTGAGCCTTTACAGTTTAAGCAAAAGAAGATTGTGACATGATGAAAGTGTTTAAAATGATGAAGTGAATTAGTTCAGTGAATCGAGACAGTGACTTTAAAATGAGTTCACCAAGAACACGGGGACACAGTTGGAAACTTGTTAACAGTAAATTTCGCACAAACATTAGGAAGTTTTTCTTTACACAAAGAACGATACACGCTTGGAATAAGCTACCAAGTAGTGTGGCAGACGGTAAGACTTTAGGGACTTTCAAAACTCAACGATGTTTTTTTGGAAGAATTGAGAGGACAGGACTGGCGAGCTTTGTTAAGCCGAAGGGCCTGTTACATCTAGATTGTTCTAATGTTCTAAAAAAAGAGCAGTTTGGCTTCTTCCAGAAATAAATAAGAGTCCAGAATAAATAAATTGAGAATGAAATCCATTAAATACTGATGCTTATGTAAATGATGAAAGAAAATTTGAACTCTGTGGGGAGAATTCTGAGCATTAAGTCCGGCAAAGCCAAGGCACTGTTCATCACCTGCTTAACACTACCCCTATGGTGAAGCATGGTGGTTCCAGCATCATGATATGGTGGTCCTTTTCAGTGGCAGGGACAGGGAGACTGGTCAGAATTGAGGAAATAATGACTCTGTCCTACATTTTAAATAACGTATTAATCAGATTGCCAGGATGGCATTTTTTTCACTTAAGGAATATAACAAAAGTTAAATCCCTTATAACTTTGCAAGATGGTGAAAAATGAGTTCACACTTTTGTTTTCAGTCGACTAGATGACTGTAACGCACACGTCTCAGGACTACCTAAGAAAGACATCAATTGATTGCAACGAGTGCAGAATGCAGCTGCCAGAATCTTAACTAGGAAAAGAAAATCTGAGCACATCACACCAGTCTTAGCGTCATTACACTGGTTACCCATGCCATTTAGAATTGACTTTCAAATACTGCTTATGGTTTACAAAGCCTTAAATCATCTCATTCCATCCTATATTTCGGAATTCTCTGGCACCTTACATTACAAATCGTAACCTTAGATCTTCAAATGAGTGTCCGCTTATTATTCCAAGAGCTAAACTTAAAAGAAGTGGTGAGGTGGCCTTCTGCTGTTAGGCACCTAAAATCTGGAATAGCTGGCCGATAGAAATTCACCAGGCTAATACGGTGGAGCCCTCTAAAAAACTGCTAAAAACACATTATTGTAACATGGCTTTCTCATGGTTACGTATTAGTGTATCCCTGCTATTCTGTATATGCATTTATTTATCATTATCATTCATGGTGGCTCCAAAATCCATACTAACCCATACTTTCTCTGTTCTTTTTACATATTTTCTGTGGTGCCAATCTGCACCACAACCACCTGATCAGGGCACCATGCTGTCCCTACATTGATGGATTGAAGGCCCAAAGTCCACGTGAAGCCTGAAGACTATGAGGACTGATTGAGATCATTGATGTTAGGAAAAATGCCCAGTGGGAACTTGGTGGTCTCGTGGCTTCAGAACCCTTGCAGATTTTTTTTTTCCACAGCCTATCTGGAGTTTTTTTTTTTTTTATTGTTTGTGTGACCTTACTTTACTCTTTGTTACTTAGTATTGCCTAATCTCATTTTTGTTTCATCCAAACTTTTCTTTCTTCATCTTGTAAAGCACTTTGAGCTACACCATTTGTATGAAAATGTGCTATAAAAATAAATGTTGTTATTGAAATAAGTGCTTGTAAAGAAAATATGAATATCCTTGAAGTAAACCTGATCCACAGTGCCCACTACCTCAAACTGGAGCGACGCTTCATCCTTCAGCATGACAACAACCTAAAGCATACAGCTAAGACCACACTGGAGTGGCTTTAGTGACAAGTCTCGGACTGCCTCGACTACATAGATAGATGTGAAAGGCACTATATAACAGATAGATAGATAGATAGATAGATAGATAGATAGATAGATAGATAGATAGATAGATAGATAGATAGATAGATAATGTGAAATGCACTATAATAGATAGATATGAAAGGCACTATATTTGATAGATATGAAAGGCACTATATTAGATAGATAGATAGATAGATAGATAGATAGATAGATAGATAGATAGATGGCAGAGTGGGGAGCATTAAAGGAGAGGGACCAGAAGTAGATAGAGAGGAGTGCTGGGAAGGAACCGAGATGAATGCTGGGAGTGCGTCATCAGAAGTCGAC
This sequence comes from Polypterus senegalus, assembly GCF_016835505.1. Classification (NCBI taxonomy): domain Eukaryota; kingdom Metazoa; phylum Chordata; class Cladistia; order Polypteriformes; family Polypteridae; genus Polypterus; species Polypterus senegalus. Next base: position 135,295,380 of record NC_053168.1, read on the forward strand.
AGAGGGAAGACATAAGTGGTAATGCGTGGTCAGGGAGTCGTGGCAGATTCATGGCGGCGGTGCATCTTTCTTTCTGCAGGAACAAAGAGAGAGAGGTTAGTACCCTGCCATTCCCTTCTGGCATGCAATTTCATGCTACAGTTTGGGTCCTTATGCAGTCCCCTAAGTGCACGTGCGTGACGATAGATAGATAGATAGATAGATAGATAGATAGATAGATAGATAGATAGATAGATAGATAGATGTGAAAGGCACTATATAACAGATAAATAGATATCACAGACTTGAACCCCATTGGACGTCTGTGGAGAGAGCTGAAGATGGCCGTTTCCAGACGCTTCCCATCCAATCTAACAGTGCTTGAGAGGATCTGCCAGCAAGAATGGGGCAGACTGCCCGGCTGCAGGTGTGCAAAGCTCATAGAGACTTACCCAAGAAGACACAAAGCTGGGACTGCTGTCAAAGAGTCTTTTACAAAGTATTGAATTAAGAATGGCGTAAACTGGGCAAATCCAGGTGTGCAAAGCTTACAGAGACATACCAAAGAAGATCTGAAGCTTAAATTGCTACTGAACTTAGGGTCTGAAAATGCATATGAATGAGAGACTGCAGTCTTTGATTTCTGTAATAAATTTTGCAATCCTTTCTGAAAACCTGTTTCCACTTTATGGGTTATTGAGTGTAGATTGATGGGCAAAGAAAAATGATAAAATTAAAAGTAGAACACAATAAAATGAAGGGGTCTGAATTCTTTCTCTTTTTTAATTTATGGCCTCTGGGTATGCAGTTATGTAAGGCAGCTTCAGTGGAGTCACTTTGTTCTTTAACCTTAAACAGATCAGCATGCCACTCAGTGTTGGCTTTTCTGATTTATGCCCAATGCTGCCAGTTTAGGCTCTAGCTCACCCTACAAAGACCATCAAGCACGTTCAGCATACGGATTAATGGATTATTATTAACATTACTATTACCAGGAAGTCATTATTTTGAGAAAAGCCATCTGTCAGGCCGCAGACTTGGCATTATTACCTGTGATGACAAAGCACTCATGGCAGATATTAATCATCCATCCATCTCCCTAACCCTCACAGGTTGTGGGGCAGCTGGAGCCAATCCCAGCATGCATTGGGTGACCACACCCACACCTGCTAAGGGCCAATGGTATTCATCATTAGAAGGTAAAATCTGATGTTACGCAGTCCAACCTTTTCAGTGTATCCGATAAACAAAAACTCCGCAAGCTACACCTCTCAAGTCCCACTCCAGGGAAGAAATGATGGAACAAAATTAATGAAGTCGAGGCACCATTATGGACCAGATCCTTGGGATATAACTTCATGAATTCATCATTCAGAATGAAGGAGGAGAGCGGGCACTACATTTATCACCAGGAATGCCACATTTCCTTAATTGCACAGTCACCTATCAACCCTTTTAAGAAACTGGTTTGTTTCCTTAGCATGATGATGAGCCAGAGCCGCGGCAAATACAGTCGCACAAGTTCTTGTATTTTAAAGGACTTGAGATTGGGTGTAAAGGTCACTATTAAAGCATTTAATAATAGGAAAATACGGAGGGGAAAATCTGCCTCGATAAGACTATGAGCGGAGGGAAGGTCCTGCTCTGAAAATGATCTCTGCTGGCTGAGACTCTAAGCTGAGAAAGCTATTTAAAGGGTTGCTGGCCCTGGTGCTGAATTTTTTAACTTGGAAGATGAAATGTAATGTTGAATTCATTGAGGACCAGATGGGAGTTAAGTGAAACAGACCGGCAGGCTTTGTTCATCCAGTAATGTGTGCGACTTCGAAGAGCAGGGCAAAGTGAGGAAGGAGATCAGCGTCATTCGTCCACAAAACTCCTTTATGATCCGCCGAAGTGACTGCAAATCACAAGGCTGAGCAAATCCAAGTTTATGAGTAAGCAGGAAAATCTGCTATTCAAGGAAATGAGGGAGGGAAAAGGTTAAGAGCCAGAGGACTGTTAGCTTGTGTGGAAGACTTCCATCTTTAAGAAAGTACTAAGGGTGTCACTTGTGGCTGTTATCCATCCATCCATCCATCCTCTTCCCTCTCCCGGGCACTTTTCTTCCAGCTCTTCCGGGAGAATCCCAAGGTGTTCCCAGGCCAGCCGGGAGACATAGTCCCTCTAGCGTGTCCTGGGTCTTCCCCAGGGCCTTCTCCTGGTCGGGCGTGCCCGGAACACCTCACCAGGGAGGTGTCCAGGAGGCATCCTGATCAGATGCCCGAGCCACCTCATCTGACTCCTCTTGATGCGGAGGAGCAGCGGCTCTACTCTGAGCCCCTCCCGGATGACTGAGCTCTCACCCTATCTTTAAGGGAAAGCCCAGACACCCTGCGGAGGAAACTCATTTCAGCCGCTTGTATTCGCGATCTCGTTCTTTCGGTCACTACCCATAGCTCATGACCATAGGTGAGGGTAGGAGCGTAGATCGACTGGTAAATTGAGAGCTTTGCCTTACGGCTCAGCTCTTTTCACCACGACAGACCGATGCAGAGCCCGCATCACTGCGGATGCCGCACCGATCCGCCTGTCGATCTCACAGTCCATTCTTCCCTCACTCGTGAACAGGACCCCGAGTTACCTGAACTCCCCCCCAACCCTGAGAGGGCACTCCACCCTTTTCCGGCTGAGGACCATGCTCGGATTTGGAGGTGCTGATTCTCATCCCAGCCGCTTCACACTCAGCTGCGAACCGATCCAGAGAGAGCTGAAGATCACAGCCTGATGAAGCAAACAGGACAACATCATCTGCAAAAAGCAGTGACCCAATCCTGAGTCCACCAAACTGGACCCCTTCAACACCCTGGCTGCGCCTAGAAATTCTGTCCATAAAAGTTATGAACAGAATCGGTGACAAAAGGCAGCCCTGGCGGAGTCCAACTCTCACTGGAAACGGGCTCGACTTACTGCCGGCAATGCGGACCAAGCTCTGACACCGGTTGTACAGAGACCGAACAGCTCTTATCAGGGGTCCGTACCCCATACTCCCGAGCACCCCCACAGGATTCCCGAGGGACACGGTCGAATGCCTTTTCCAAGTCCACAAAACACATGTAGACTGGTTGGGCAAACTCCCATGCACCCTCCAGGACTCTGCTAAGGGTGAAGAGCTGGTCCACTGTTCCGCGACCAGGACGAAAACCACACTGTTCCTCCTGAATCCGAGGTTCGACTATCCACGGACCCTCCTCTCCAGAACCCCCGAATAGACTTTTCCAGGGAGGCTGAGGAGTGTGATCCCTCTATAGTTGGAACACACCCTCCGGTCCCCCTTTTTAAAGAGGGGACCACCACCCAGTCTGCCAATCCAGAGGCACTGTCCCGATGTCCATGCGATGTTGCAGAGACGTGTCAACCAAGACAGTCCTACAACATCCAGAGCCTTAAGGAACTCCGGGCGTATCTCATCCACCCCGGGGCCCTGCCACCAAGGAGTTTTTTGACCACCTCGGTGACTTCAGTCCCAGAGATGGGAGAGCCCACCTCAGAGTCCCCAGGCTCTGCTTCCTCATTGGAAGGCATGTTAGTGGGATTGAGGAGGTCTTCGAAGTACTCCCCCCCACCGACCCACAACGTCATGAGTCGAGGTCAGCAGCACACCATCCCCACCATATACAGTGTTGACAATGCACTGCTTCCCCCTCCTGAGATGCCGGACGGTGGACCAGAATCTCCTTGAAGCTGTCTGAAAGTCGTTCTCCATGGCCTCCCCAAACTCCTCCCATGCCCGAGTTTTGCCTCAGCAACCACTGAAGCCGCGTTCGCTTGGCCTGCCGGTACCTATCAGCTGCCTCCAGAGACCCACAGGACAAAAAAGTCCTATAGGACTCCTTCTTCAGCTTGACGGCATCCCTCACCGGTGTCCACCAACAGGTTCGGGGATTGCCGCCACGACAGGCACCGACCACCTTGTGGCCACAGCTCCGGTCAGCCGCCTCAACAATAGAGGCACGGAACATGGCCCATTCGGACTCAATGTCCCCCACCTCCCTCGGGACGTGGTCGAAGTTCTGCCGAGGTGGGAGTTGAAGCTACTTCTGACAGGGGACTCTGCCAGCCGTTCCCAGCAGACCCTCACAACACGTTTGGGCCTACCAGGCCTGACCGCCACCATCGAAGCCAACTCACCACCAGGTGGTGATCAGTTGACAGCTCCGCCCCTCTCTTCACCCGAGTGTCCAAGACATGTGACCGCAAGTCCGATGACACGACCACAAAGTTGTTATTCATTACTATTTTAAAATAGTCCAAATGCAGGTTGATCATTTCAAAGATGGAATTAAATTATGTAGAAAACTCGATTTTTAATATCCAACACAAGCCCCCATTTAGCATAATTGTAACTTGGGTCTAAACGGCAGATCAACTTCTATACCTGTGAAAGAAAACACCAATTGTATTTTAATGGTGTTATAATGATAGATAGGCTCTGAGGCTTGGGATTGGCGCTGGCAATCAGAAGGTTGCCGATTCGAATCGCATAAATGCCAGAAGTGACTCTACTGCTCCACTGAGCCCTTGAGCAAGACCCTCAACCTGTGATTGCTTCACCCTGGGTATGACGTCAATCTGCACCCAGCACCCTGCAGGGAAAACTGGCACTCCAGGCACCACAAAAATGTTCAGTGTGGTGCTGAGGGGTCACCCGCTGTACTCGGGTCCCAATCCAGGTGGGTTGTCGTGTTGTGGGTGTGGCAGTGCATGCTATAGGTAGATAGATAATGAAATGCACTACTACTTACACTACTTACTACAGAGGTAAGGGTTATATGATGGAGAGACAGATAGATAGATAGATAGATAGATAGATAGATAGATAGATAGATAGATAGATAGATAGATAGATAGATAGATAGATAGATAGATAGATAGATAGATAGATATAACAGTTTTCCATCTTCTCCTAAAAGAGCAGTTTTGTTGTAATTTGAAAAGCCTTCCTGGAGACCAAAACTGCACACAGGACTCCAAAAGAGGCCTCACCAGTGTGTTATAAAGCTTCAGCAGAACCTTATTGGATTTGTACTCCACACATCAGGGCGCTATATAACCTGACATTCTGTTAGCCTTCTTAATTCTTCGGTTGATAATGTCAAGTCCACTACAACTTGTAAATCCTTCTCATAAGGTGGACTTTTGATTTTCAGACTTCCCCTTGTTTTCACACCTCACATTTTTACTTCTAACGTGTAATTCTTTACATTTACTGACATTAAATTTCATCTGCCTCCAATCTGCCCAACCCTGTATGCTATCCAAGTCCTTCTGTAATGATATAACGGATTCCAAATTATCTGCTAATCCACCTATCTTGGTATCATCTGCAAACTTAACCAGCTTGTTACTTATATTCCTAGCTAAATAATTTATATTTATTAAAAATAGCAGCGTCCATAGCACTGACCCCTGCTGGTCACCACTCTTAACATCACCCAATTCTGAAAAGATTCCTTGCTTCATCACTCTCTGTTCCTGTGTCTGAGCCAATTCTTCACCTGCTTACACAGCACACCCTGAACTGGCACTTCTTTTAATCTGATGCCCACCCTCTCATGTGGCACCTTATCAAAGGCCTTCTGAATGTCAAGATAAATAATATTGTATGCTCCACTGTGATCATATCCTTTAGTTGCTCCCTCATAGAATTCCAGCATGTTAGTAAAAGACGACTTCCCTCATCTGAATCCATGCTGACTGCTCAGTCAAACTCCTGGACTTGCCAGGTGTTTCTCAGTCTTATCCTAAATAATTCCTTCCATTAATTTACCTGTTAGGCAAGTTAAACTTACTGGCCTATAGTTGCTTGAGTCTGCCTGGTCCCTCTTTTTATATAACGGAATTATTTTTGCCATTTTTCAGTCCTTTCAGAATTGATAAATAAATAAATATGCATTAAGGATTTATACAAGGGACTTTCATAAAGTTTACGCACTTTTATATTTTCGTTGGAAACGGTGAAGACGAGAGGAGTAGACATTGGTCGTGTCTGAGAGTGTCATGTGACTCATTCTATCTGGCAGAGCCGGCTGTCCTGGCAATTCAGTATCAGAGTTGTCACCCTGTGGTGAAAATGGCTGCCAAACTTATAAATTGCACCAAAGAGGAACATCGTTCTATCGTACATTTCTTGTGGGCAGAAGGTGTGCCGGGAGCAGAAATTCATCTCCGCCTGTGTGCTTAGTATGGGGATAAAGTTCTCACTTGTAGAGTCGTCTTATGAGTGGATTGAAATGTTCGAAAATGGCCATACTAGTGTGACGGATGCAGAGAGCGCTCCGGACGTCCAGCTACAGCCACGACCATGAGGAATGAAGAAAGAAAGCAGCGGCACATCAGTGGCTACGCACTCAAACCAAAACCATTTTTTGCTGATGGCATTCAAAAGTTAGTACACCTCTGGGAAAATTTCATTGCTAAGGAAGGTGACTGTGTAGAAAAGTGATGTCATTTGTTTTTGAAATTCTTAATAAATAGAGTTTTAAAAAAGTGCGGAAACTTCTTGAACATCCCTTGTATGTGTACAAGATATTGGGACAGCTTAGCTATTAGCTAAAAAAACACACTTGATGGACTGAATGGTCTCCTCCCGTTTGTCAGATTTCTTATGTTTTGGGACAAGTCTTGAGACATTTTCTTTGAAGGAATCTGATGAGATATTGGGAAACTCAACTATTAGTTAAACTATGGGATTGATGGCCTGAAGGGTCTCCTCTCATTTGTCAAATTTCAGGACAAGTCTTGAGAACCTTTTAGAAGAATCTGGATGAGATGTTGGGATGGCTCAGCTATTAGCTAAATAAACGGGCTTGATGGGCTGAATGGTCTTCTGTCGTTTGTCAGATTTCTTATGTTTCAGGACAATTCTTAAAAAATGTTTTGAAGAATTTGAAAAGATATTGAGACAGCTCAAGACTATGACTATGGGATTGATGGACTGAATGATCTCCTTTCGTTTGTCAAATTTCACGACAAATCTTGAGAACTGTTTAGAAGAATCTGGATGAAATATTTGGGACAGTTTAGCTGTTAGCTAAGTAAATGGGCTTGATGGGCTGAATGGTCTCTTCTCATTTGTCGAATTTCTTGTTTCAGGACTGTCTGAGAATCTTTTTGAAGAATCTGGATGAGATACTCGGGTAGCTTAGCTATTAGTTATACTACCGGGATTAATGAACTGAAGGGTCTCCTCTCATTTGCCAAATTTCAGGACAAGTCTTGAGAACCTTTTAGAAGAATCTTGATGAGATATTGGGACAGCTTAGCTAATAGCTAAACAAAAGGTCTTGATGGATTGAATGGTCTCCTCTCATTGGTCAGATTTTGTATGTTTCAGGACTGTTCTTGAGAAATTTTTTGAAGAATCTGATGAGATATTGAGACAGCTCAAGACTATGACTATGACTATGGGATTGATGGACTGAATGGTCTCCTCTCGTTTGTCAAATTTCAGGTCAAATCTTGAGAACTGTTTAGAAGAATCTGGATGAAATATTTGGGACAGTTTAGCTGTTAGCTAAGTAAATGGGCTTGATGGGCTGAATGGTCTCCTGTCATTAGTCAAATTTCTTGTTTCAGGACAAGTCTTGATAATCATTTTGAAGAATCAGGATGAGATACTCAGGTAGCTTAGCTATTAGTTATACTACCAGGATTAATGAACTGAAGGGTCTCCTCTCATTTGCCAAATTTCAGGACAAGTCTTGAGAACCTTTTAGAAGAATCTTGAAGAGATATTGGGACAGCTTAGCTAATAGCTAAACAAAAGGTCTTGATGGATTGAATGGTCTCCTCTCATTGGTCAGATTTCTTATGTTTCAGGACAAGTCTTGAGACATTTTTTGAAGAATCTGATGAGATATCGGGACTGCTCAACTATTAGTTAAACTATGGGATTGATGGACTGAATGATCTCGTCTCGTTTGTCAAATTTCTTACGTTCTTAGGATCTAAAAGTTGCGTAATGTCCTCACCTCAGCATTGTCGCTGTGTAAAAGCCCTTGTGGTGAAATGACCATACAGTATGTGAGAAAGGTAATAAATTATAAAAACATTAAAAATACAACATTTATGTTCCTCAAAAGCACTGCACAGATTTAAAGTGTTTGATTGGATAATGTTTCCAGCAACAGGGCTGAGACACATAATAAATAGTTATGAATAAAAAAAAAATCTATTAGTGTAATTAATAAGCATTGTCATAAACAAAAATAAAAATATCCAATAATGCCTAAACACACACTCCGTATCTGAGAATTGCATTTTACACCGTAAACATTGCCTTCTCTTTTCCCAGACTGGGAGGCCACTCGAAGACGGCTGTGGTGTCGAGGGCTTTTTGTACCGGCGCTTCCAAATATGCGGAGAGATTACCTATCCCTCCCCATTGAGACATCAAGCAGTAATCCCAGCCGAGCTTTTCAGTTCAGCAATAATATGCTCCTATCAGTTTTAATAGCCCCATGTTGAATTCAGAGGGTATTATGGATTGTACAGCAAGCATATTGTCATTAAATTAAATTTTCAGAACATTCCCCAGCTCATCACAAATACCGCAGAGAGTAATCATAATCGGTTCTCAACACATGTGTAATTGCCTTCAGCTGGCATTTTTTTACAGTTGACATTGTTCAGCAGTGATAAGGTGATTGGTGATTTGAATACACAGCTTGTTTCATAGCAGTCGTAATTGAAATATGGTATGTGTGAATGGAAGATTACATTAAGACCCAGGATAATCACCTGACATGAGAGTAATTGAGTCTACAATCTGCCACTGAGTCTCTCAGTGAGGGCTGAAATGAAAAGAAGCCATTAGTAGATTATACTCGTGTTGGCTCTGCGTTACACTCAAGTGCCAGCCTGGCATTCCTTGATGCTGTGTGTGTGGAGCTCTCTGCTCAAGTAGGGCCCTTCAACCAAAGAAAACAGATGGCTTTTGCCGTTTTCTAATTTCATATTTGTATACATTTAGGTGTTTTTCTTTTCTAATATTTGCTGTATGGAATAAGCAACAGAGAAACAGATAAATATCTAATCTTGATTGAATAAAATCTACCTAACATTTCCATTTGTCATCCATCCATCCATCATCCAACCCGCTATATCCTAACTAGAGGGTCACGGGGGTCTGCTGGAGCCAATCCCAGCTAACACAGGGCACAAGGCAGGAAACTAACCCCGGGCAGGGTGCCAGCCCACCGCAGTTACATTTCCACAATATATTTTATTTAAATATTCAATGTACCTGTTATGCAAGTTAAACTTACTGGCCTATAGTTGCTTGAGTCTGCCTGGTCCCTCTTTTTATATAACAGGATAATTTTTGCCATTTTCCAGTCCTTTCAGAATTGACAAATAAATAAATATGCATTAAAGGTTTATACAAGGGACTTTCATAAAGTTTCCGCACTTTTATATTTTCGTTGGAAACAGTGAAGGCGGGAGGAGTAGACATTGGTTATTTCATGTGATTGGTTCTGTCTGCCCTTGCAGTTCAGTATCAGAGTTGTCACCCTGCGGTGAAGATGGCTGCCAAACTTATAAATTGCACCAAAGAGGAAAATCGTTCTATCGTACATTTCTTGTGGGCAGAAGGTGTGCCGGGAGCAGAGATTCATCTCCGCCTGTGTGCTCAGTATGGGGATAAAGTTCTCACTTGTAGAGTCGTCCTTTGAGTGGATTGAAATGTTTGAAAATGGCCATACTCGTGTGACGGATGCAGAGAGCGCTCCGGACGTCCAGCTACAGCCACGACCATGAGGAATGAAGAAAGAAAGCAGCGGCGCATCAGTGGCTACGCACTCAAACCAAAACCATTTTTTTGCCGATGCCATTCAAAAGTTAGTACGCCGCTGGGAAATTTGCATCGCTAAGGAAGGTGATTGTGTAGAAAAGTGATGTCATTTGTTTTTGAAATTCTTAATAAATAGAGTTTAAAAAAAAATGTGCGGAAACTTTTTGAACGTCCCTCGTATGTCTACTCGCTAAACACATTTAGGTGTTTTTCTTTTCTAATATTTGCTGTATGGAATAAGCAACAGAGAAACAGATAAATATCTAATTTTGGGATAAAATCTACTTAACATTTCCACGATATATTTTATTTAAATATTCAATATACCTGTTATGCAAGTTAAACTTACTGGCCTATAGTTACTTGAGTCTGCCTGGTCCCTCTTTTTATATAACGGGATGATTTTTGCCATTTTCCAAGTCCTTTCAGAATTGATAAATAAATATGCATTAAGGATTTATACAAGGGACTTTCATAAAGTTTCCAAAATTTTATATTTTCGTTGGAAACGGTGAAGGCGGGAGGAGTAGTCGTTGGTCGTGTCATGTGACTGGCAGAGCCGGCCGCCCTCACAGTTTAGTATCAGTATTGTCACCCTGTGATCAAGATGGCTGCCAAACTTATAAATTGCACCAAAGAGGAACAGCGTTCTGTCGTACACTTCTTGTGGGCAGAAGTTGTGCCGTACTAATGGCCGTACTAGTGTGACGGATGCAGAGAGCGCTCCGGACGTCCAGCTATAGCCACATGATGATGATGATGATGATGATGAGAAAGCAGCGGTGTATCAGTGGCTACGCACTCAAACCAAAACCATTTTTTTGCTGATGGCATTCAAAAGTTAGTACGCCGCTGGGAAATTTGCATCGCTAAGGAAGGTGATTGTGTAGAAAAGTGAAATTCTTAATTAACAGAGTTTAAAAAAAAAAGGTGCAGAAACTTTTTGAACGTCCCTCATATGTCTACTCGCTAAACACATTTAGGTGTTTTTCTTTTTTAATATTTGCTGTATGGAATAAGCAACAGAGAAACAGATAAATATCTAATTTGGGGGATAAAATCTACTTAACATTTCCACGATATATTTTATTTAAATATTCCGACTTATTTAAGTGTCAAAAGAATTCTTTTTTTTTTCTTTTTTCACAAATAAATAAAAGTTTTGTATTGAGTTGACTGGCACAAAAATAAAGAACCCTGGCAGCTCCGAGCTTCTTCACTGCTCCTGGCAGACAGTAGATGGCACTGAAATGTTGTTCTGATACCTTCTGTTGGTGCCCATCTTATTTCACAAAAAGTGTTAACATTTGATTTAGTGTTATAGTTTAAAAGTGGAAGTGAAAACTTAGTCACTAAAGAGAAGCATCTTTGACATCTTGTAAAGCACTTGGTGTGAAAATGCTGTATATGGTCTTGTTTAATATTAATAATAATTGATTACATTGATATAGCGCTTTTCTCACTACTCAGAGTGATTTACATATGAGTGGGGAGCGACTTCCACCACCACTAATGTGTAGCACCCACCTGGATGAAGTGACAGCAGCCATTTTGTGCCAGTATGCTCACCACACCAGTGAGAGAGAGACAGTCAATTAGAGACAGGGGGTGATTAGGGGGCCAGAATGACTAGGCAGTGCTGGGAAATCTAGCCAGGACATCGGAATACCCCCTAGGGATCTTTAATGACTAGAGAGTGTCAGGACCTCGGTTTTATATCTTATCTGAAGGACGGCACCATTTTTACAGCACAGTATCCCCGTCAGTGCCCTGGGGGGCATTGGGATCCAAATTCACATCACAGGGTAAGTGCCCCCCTGCTGGCCTCACCAACACCACTTCCAGTAGCAACCCAAACTTTTCTTAGGTGGTCTTCAATTCAGATACTGACCAGGCCTGAAGACGCTTAACTTCAGATGGATGACCTCTTCTGAAGTTCAGGTGGTATGGCCGCTGACCATATGGGGCACTATTTGAACTTAAGCACTCATTCTGAAGCCCAATATTTAATCCGAGATCAAGTTCAAGTTTATTGCCACATGTGCAATACAAAACTGAGTGGATTTTTTTATGTTGGGTCTGACCGACATGCAACGAGTCACCACTCTCGGGCACCGTAAATCAGAAAAGTCTGTGAGGCTAAACAGATTTTATTGTATGATGTCATATTAGCCTGCGGTGAGCTGGCACCCTACCCGGGGTTTGTTTCCTGCCTTGTGCCCCTGTGTTGGCTGGGATTGGCTCCAGCAGACCCCCATGATCCTGTAGTCAGGATATAGCGGGTTGGATAATGGATGGATGGATGTCATATCAGTAACAGTTAGTGACAGGTTTGGTTCACAGAGGTTTTCCTTAAAAAATATTATTATTGACATATTTATAACCTTTTTACAATCACTATGATCTTTGCTCTTTAAACTAAATAGCGTATATACTCACGTATAAGTCGGGTCTTGAAACCCAAAAAATCAATCATAAAATCTGACCCCCCTGTTCAAAACTGCGACACTTTAAAAAAAAATGAACATCGCACCAGTTTCTCAGACACATCGAATTTTGTTGTAGCATCGCAGTTATCAATTTCTTTTGCCACTTCAACGACTTTTAATTTAAAACATCTTCATATTTTCTTCTGATCGAACACTCCATCGTAGATAAGGGATGTTCTTACGATAAAAGTGTATGAGGGTGCGAGGTACAAAAAACACAAATCAAGTGCAAGCGTCAATTCGGAAGTGTTGGGGTATTACCGTGTGGTCACGTAGGCACAATACATAGATAAAAAGGCCGTGTGCTCCGTGGTTACTCTCTCAGGTGGGCGTTAGCATATCGTAATCTCATGGACCAATAGCATGAGTTTTCTGCATTTGACTTATACAGCCGACATTATAAATTACCAGAAATTATACGGTAAAATCAAGTCCTGACTTATACGCGGGAGAACTGATCATGATAAATTCTCAGAATTTACACTGGATTCAAAAAGTATCAAGACCCCCTTCACTTTCCGCTGACTTTATTGTAAAAAGCCAGACAGATGCCAGGTGCAGAAGTGGTGGTCAGGGTGGCCCTGCCTCCTGGGGCTCCACTCACAGAACACTCTTATATGTCTGCCAGGGTTCCTCCCCAGGCTAGAGTTCAATTTCTTGTTTTATGTTATTTTTTGATTTAATTTGAGTTTCGTTACCTTTGTTTATTATTTGCTGTAGTCCCGATGTGTGGAAGTTCAGCTGCCACCTCCGTTAGTACGCTCAGGACCCCCAGTACTGCTTGCCCCGTGCTGAAGCTCTAAAAAGGCAGCGGGCTCTAGATTTGGGAAGAAGCACAGTTAAGAGCCAAAACAGTGGATTCAGAGAGTATTCAGACCCCTTTACTTTCTGCATACTTTATTGTGTTGTACATTTACATCTGCACAGCAGATCTTTGGCTGCTCTTTACCCTCTCTGGATGAACTGCACAGCTCTCGCTGCCTCAGGAAAGTGGAAAACATCTTGAAAGACTCCTCACACTCTGCCCATGACATGTTCAAACTGCTGCCATCAGGCAAAAGACAGAGAAGCATCAAAACAAAAACTAATCGACTGAATAACCTTTTCTACCCTGTTGCAATTAGGGCACTGAATGCCACCTAATCACCTCCAATGCAGCACTGCAATAGATGGCATCTTGTGCAATTAAGGTCTTATGTTGAATGTTTGTGTTCTACCTTATTTCTTCTTATCCTTTTGTAATTATATTTCTTTATATTTTGACACTGCAGAGACTGCACCTAATTTCGTTGTATTTGTTACAATGACAATAAAGATATTCTGATTAAATTTGTGAAAATGGATAACTTTGCCACTTTTGCCTATCAATCTAAATTTAACAATTAATATTGACCAAATGAACACGTGTTTTCATAAAGGTTTTATAGTTTCTTAAAAATTCAAAAACTGGAATCTCTTCTTCATAGAAGTATTCAGACCTCCAGATTGTGCTCAGGTCCCTGCTGTTTGCTTGATTTCTCCTTGAGATGTTTTCTAGAACCTGATGGAAGTTCACCTGTCGCAAAACGAAAATGATCAGACATCATTTAGAAAGGCACACACGTATCCGTGTATAGAAGGTCCCACAATTCACACTGCATGTCAGGGAAAAAAATTAAACCATGGAATCCAAAGGAACTCAAAATAGACCTCCAGGATTAAAATAGGCACACATTAATTAAGGGATGAGGATCAAACCATTGGTAAAGCAGTGACCTCAAAAACTGTGAAACGGAAGAAGTCTGGAAACACTAGAACTCTTTCTAAAGTTACCCATCTGGCCAAACAGAGAAACTTGGGTAAGAAATGCCTTGGGTCAGGGAGGTGAACCCAATGGTCACTCTAACAGAACTTCACTTAATAACCAGGAATGGCTGGGCTGATCTCACTTGCACTTGAATGGACAATCTGCCAAATTCCCTATTAAACACTCCGGGGCCACACAGCTTTCCAATGGTACGCATCTACACCTACAAAGTCTGAGCCAAACTGATTTTAAACCAGGCACCACCATGGACCCCGGAGACACTTCACCGCAACCTGTAAACCCTTGGCATGGGCTTCCATCCAGCTCCATCAAAAAGGAGCGGGCTTGCAATACTTTGGAAATGTGAAACTGTGCTGAAATCTCCAGAGATTTCCAGTCATACCCAGGCAAGACGATCTGCCACTGTGGTTGTCAAGTTTGACATCCCCTCCAACTAGATGTCACATCGAGGACCTCGGTTTCAGAGGAAGGAAATCTGGGATAATTGAAGAATAACCCATACAGACAGAGAGAGGAGTTATGTAACCTCCATGAAGACATCAGATGGATGTAGGATTCAGGATCCATGAGACAGTAATGTTATCCACTGTGCCACCTCAAGGTGAAAACAAGCCTCCCATGTTTTTCTTTGTGCCCTCCCCCGCCATAAACTATCATTGATGGGGGAGGAGCGAAATCTTTAGATTCGTCAAAAATTTCGATCTCTGGTTTTCGACGGATCTCGACATTTTAGGGTTCCCTGATATCGAAAACATCGATATTTCGATGATGGGTGTGTGTCTGTGTGCCACAGTTTCTCAAGGACAGTCAAGACCAAAAATGGCTGGATGGAAAAATACCAAACTTGAAACTTAAGACTGTTTTGAGATGACGATGTGCTGATTTGTTTTTGAGCCAAATTGTGCAAGAGAAAGAGGCACTCTAGTAGAACCCTCTCACGTCAGTTTCTACCGTAATTACCTATATTATGATCAGAAAGATCAGCATCAGAGTGATAAATAATTACTGAAATGCTATTGAAGAGTTCGTGTAACTTGGTTCTTAAGGCGCAAACTCTACTGACGCTCAAGTACACATTTTTACTTTTCCATGTGTGTGTAAAACTCCATACAAATTTTGAATGACAAATAAAGACAGCTTGTCCTCTTCATTTACATTTGACTGGCACCTTAATCGAAGGAGACTTACAACATTTATGATACAATTGGTTTCATTTCTTTTGGTTTTCTAGCTGGAGCCCAAGCAGGTCCACTGACTTGCTCAGGGTCTCACAGTGGTGTCAGTAGTGGGATTTGAACCCGCAAATTCAGGGTTTGATGTCTAAAGCCTTAACCACTACACCACAATGTTCTCTTTGCTCACTTCTTTCACCATCAGTTTGAGTTATTGTTTTCAGACCGTATTGTCCTCCCATATTTCCTATACGTCTACCACATTTATTATTGAACTCTTTTTTTGATAGCATGGCGTCTTTCACTTCCACGCACCACCTCTCAATAAAAATACCTTCTAATATTTCCCCAGTGCCTCTCTCTATTTATGTTCAAATTGTGTTCTCTCTTTTTTCTTTTTTTTTTTTCTTTCCTGAGAGATGTTTTCCTCTTCGTCTCCCGGGGGGGATCTAAAGGTTTCCATCCTGCCCCTTCGCTCTTCTTTTTCTCAAGAGTATACTTATTAATGGCCCTCTGTGCCTGTGTACACGACTCCTGCTACAGACCCTGCACCTCCTCCTGCTTATGGCCTTCTGCAAATGGGGTCCTCGAAACTGCGACAGCAACATCAGCCGAGTTTCAAGAGCTGCTCAGGCAAAGCGCTCCAAACTTCATATCTTTGACTGGCTCTTGCTGTAAGACTCCATTATTCCCCTCAGTCCTCCTTGCTGTTTTCTCATATTGATCGCTAACCTTTCGATCATCTCATTTAGCTGCCCCCTGGTACCTTTCCACTTTTGTCGTTACTGCTACATGGCCTCCAGGTCTGTTCTATCTCCCTGGATGTATGTTTACAAAGTCTGCTATATTGAATATACATTTCTGCTCGGGGAGAATAACAGACGGAGCTGAAAAAGCTTCTTCAGTGTCACTCATTTTATTTAAAACACCTACAGCACGTGAAGTACAGTGGTTCATGTCATTAAGGATTATGAGATGAAAAATCGTTTCCTCATCGGCACATCAGATAGAGCAGATCTACAGACTACGCTTTTGAAAATACTAATCAGATTTAAGATTATCTAATACTACAACACCAACAATTTATTTCTTGTATAGCCCACAATCACACAAGGACTTCCTCAATGGGCTTTAACAGGACCTGTTGTTTGACAGACCCCCAGCCTTGACGCTCTAAAAAGACAAGAAAAAAAAACACCCAAAAACTTTGTAGGAAAACAAAAATGGAAGAAATCTTGGGAAAGGCAATACAGAGAGAAAGGTATGTGTTGTATGCAATGGGTGTCAAAAAATGGGGTAAATACAACCCGTAAAAAAAAAACACGTAATCCTCTTCACAGAGCTAGATGGATGATCCATCATGGCCATCTCAGAAATGCAACACAATGGTACAAAACGCTTTGTTCTCGCATGGTGCTCCTCACCCAATGTGGGCGCAGAGCACCGCAATGACTTTTAAGGCAAAATGTAAGAACAGATTAGACTGCTCACTAAATACAGAACTACGAGAATATGGATTTGTACAAATACATCAAAAACAAAGTATAGGCTCATTAACATAAATGAAAAAACAAGAATATCTGTGCATCAGCTATTTGTAGAACCACAGCCAGATTGTAGAAAAGGAGCCAAAGACTAGCCAGACATAGTCAGGGTCCTGGAGACCTCAGCAAACAAGCCGCCTCCCCCCAACTCTATTGGCCATTCTACAGCTCAGTCAGTGCTGGGCCGGCCAATGAGGGGAAAGGACCCTCCAACCCGATGATTCTTGTGCTCCTTTATCTGAGATAGGCAAGCAACTTGGCAGAAGAGCAGTGGCACCAAGTGCCACATGAAGCTACCGAGTAGTGGGGAAGGTTAGTCACAGTTGATAAGTATAATTTTTTTTATAGTATAGAACTAATGACTACCAACAGAGATGCAGTATGCTAATCAGCAGCTCTAGTCAGGGTATACTAAGCTGAGGTAGTGAGTCTTCAGTCTGGATTTCAAAGCTGAGACTAAAGGGGCATCTCTTGTAGTAGCAGGCAGACCATTCCACAGGTTTTAGGCCCTGTAACTAAAAGATGAACCTCACATTTTTATTTTATTAATCCTTGGAATCATAAGCAGGCCGCATCTTGAGATCTCAATGTACACTCAGGTTTGTACAGTAAAAATGATTTTGTAGGATTGGGAGGGACTGTGATTGTGATTAGCCTGTAAAGTGTGTGTCCAATGTGGCAACCCTGCTACTGATGCACTGCAAGCCATTATATCCTGCTGCTCCTTGGACTTTTTATGGAAGTGTTGAGCCACTTTAGGCGTCCTCTAGAGTTTCGACTTGGAAAACCACTGCACTAGAGAATGCAAAATGAGGCATTTTCCTGGTTCAAATGACAATTAATGTAAATGACTGTTATGTTGCAGCTAGGGTCTCTCCCCGGCTTGCGTTTTTGATTTTTATTTTCTGTTTATGTCAATATTACTACTTTTGTTTATTTATTTGTGTATCGATGTGGGGAGGTTTAGTTTCTTCGAGCCTCTGATTGCCCTACTATGTTTCATGTGTGTTGTGGAGGTTTCCTCAAGAGGCGGGGCCACCTGCCCATCATTGCATCGGGATCCGCCCATAGCCCTATATAGAAGGTGTTGCCAACTCCAGTCCTGGAGGGGTACAGTGGCTGCAGGTTTTCATTCTAACCCTTTTCTTAATGAGTGTCCTGTCCTTCTTTTGAACTAATTTTAATTGACTTGCTCTTGAAGACTCAGGCCACTTAATTGTTTCTTTTTCCTTAATTAGCAGCCAAACAATAATGAAATACAAAATGAGCCAAAACAACTGGTGTCCATCATACAATATCTGAAAATAAAGGAATTTTGTCGATCTGCTCAGGTCACCAAAACATTTTAACAGTGTGCTCTTAGAAAGAGAAAATCAACAATTTCAGAATTGTGTGCTAGATAGATAGATAGATAGATACTATATTAATCCCAAGAGAAAATTCACAATAAAAATTTCCAAGGATCACAGAAGGCATCGATGGTTTATAGCACCATTTTCTCGCAAGCTGCTTGGCTTTTATCTTAGCCCCGGCTCGGCTGCCCCGATATCGTCTTCTTACCTCGTCAGGTAAATAGGGAACCACACCAGCGTGGGCATTTCTTCTCAGTGCTTTCAGTTGACTACTTGAATAGGTGAGTCTCGGAGTGTAAAAATCCATGTCAAGTTGTAAAAATAGTAAGAAGTGTCCAGGGAGCGATTCCACATAAAAGAAAGTGGTAGAAGTGATCAGTGAAATAGAGAAAAATAGAGAAAAAAAGGTAAAAGGATAAAGTCATACACGGAGCTGCTGTTATTGCACCAGGAGAGCAGCAACAAGCCATGGAATTAAAGAACGGGTTTAATTAACGACAAGAATTGTCACCTCATTAAGCAGCTGGATGGAGTGAAATTGGTTGGAGTTTGAGGCCCTGACTTAGTTGGTCTTCTCTTGGCTCCCTCACTTCAAACTTCATTTCCATTTGGGTGCCATTCAAGGAAAGAAATTAAGCAATTTAGAAGAACGAGGAAGAAATTCAGGGGAACAAATCTTAAAAAAAGCAATTCAATTAACATGAATTCACAAAAAAGTTAATCAGCAGCACAAACAGGGCACTCGTTAAAAAAAAAGGGTTAGAATGAAAACCTGCAGCCACGGTGGTCCTCCAAGACCGGACTTGGCAACCCCTGCTAATATAGGGTTGGGGAAACAAGCAGTCCCTTGCGGTTCATTGAATGCGCTTGGTAGTGTTGGTGACTTTTCTTGTGTTTATTACTTTATTTATTGTTGATTCTCTGGATTCTACTTCTCACCTTCTCATGTGGGTTAGTCTTTTTTAGGATTTGTTTGCCAGTGCTTTGCCTATTGTGTTAAGGCAACTTTTGTGTCCTCCTCTGAATTTTTTTTTTGCTGTGCTACAGAGATATCTGACAAATAAATGCCGAATACTTCGTGGGAGGAGAGAATTTCAGCCTTCGATATTTAATAAATTTGCAAACCTTACTAAAAAACATGTTTTCACTTTGTCGTTACGGGTTATTACGTGTAGAATGGTAGTCAAAAATAGCAAATTTATCCATTTAAAATTAAATCTACAACACAATGAAGTGTACAGAAAGTGAAGAGGTCTGAAAACTTTCTGAATCCATTGTACGTCCTCTTGGCAGTCCTACTCACAGTTCTTTAACTAATTATGATAGTAGAATATGCGACTTTTTGTGATTTTTATTCTTAGCTACAACATACAATGAACCCATTTCGGCCTTCATGGAGCCTTGTCCTCAATGACTGGTCGTTTGTATAAGCTGTTGGATTTTGCATACAATAAAATCGCAGAGAACATTTTACTTAACAGGGTGAGAAGTTCCTATTCTTTAATAGTCGGACCCGCGTCGTTGTCCAGATCACACGGCGAAGCTTCTTTTAAAAAAATGACCTGCTTTCCCTAAAACACAAAAACCCGGTTAGATCATTTGTCAGATAATTATCTTACACACCTGCAGTACAAGCCTCTTTTTATCTCTCCGCGGTGTCAGTACAGCTGAAGTGTGGGCAGCTAATGTTTGCGATGAGAATCTTTTGGAATGTGCCAACCCTGTTTTGTGTTAACAGTACCCAGTGTATTGAAGCCAAGCCTGGCTGCCAGCTCACGGCCCCGTAGTGCCAATTTATGTCACATCACCACTTTTTTTTTTTGAGCTTTTATGCGACCCTCGGCTGATGATATTCTTCACTGCATGTCAGAGGGGTCTAAACAAAGAGACCTTTTAGCCGGGCCTAGAGATTCGTTATAGTCTCAATAACCAGAATTTACAGCAGGTTTCTTTTAAAATACTTGACATTTCTTCTCAACTTCTTAAGATATACTTGGCGGGTACAGTGCGTCATCTTTGTTTGAATTTATCACGCATAATAAGCCATTTTCTCCAAGTTTAATGTCATCCCCTTGGTAACCAGGAGGTCTGAGACAACAATGCTAAAACAGCAAATTTGTCAATGGAATGTGTAAAGCTTAGTATAAATTTATCTTGTCCTAATCCCCTGGTCCCTTTCATGGAATGATTTTTCATATGCTTATGAGAATTTTTGGTGTATTACTTTCTCACACATTTTATGCCTTACAAAGACCCGGAGCCCGATTTTTATTCAGGAACGTTCCATCAAAGCAAATAAAATATTGTGGAGACGGTTCATCCAAGTGCTTTAATGAATTAATAAATAAATAAAAGACCACCTCTTCAGCCTGGAACGTCTAGACGAGTCATCTCTTTGTGCACAAAGTAAAATAATTGTAGCCCTGCACTGTGCAAAGCTCTTTTAGGAAATCGATTCATTCTCTAATTCCATTGTTTTTTTTCTGATTTTAATTTTATGAGAAGTTTAAAAATGTTATGAAATATCTAATTGAAGGCCATAGATATAACTTTCTTAGATTAAGAAAACAATATTTAACAAAATAATCACTTTATTATTTATTATTACCTTCAGTTTTATTCATCGGTGTGCTGCATGTGTCTGTTCTGATAGTTTAGTAAAATGATGCCAAGGAAAGGCGCTATACAGTACAGTCATATGAAAACATTTGGGAGCCTCTCTCAGCCTGCATAATAATTGACTCTCCTTTCAACAAAAAAGATAACAGTGGCATGTCTTTCATTTACTAGGAACATCGGAGTACTGCAGTGTTTTCCGAACAAAGATTTTTAGTGAAGCAGTATTTAGTTGTATGAAATTAAATCAAATGTGAAAAACTGGCTGTGCAAAAATGTGAGTCCCCTTGTCGTTTTGCTGATTTGAATGCCTGGCACTGTTCAATACTGTTCATGGCGTGAGTGTAGAAAGGGCTTCTTTCTCATCCCCCTGCCATACAGATGTTCTTTGTACAAATTGCGCTGAATTGTAGAACGATGTGCAGATACACCATCTGCAGGTCTTTGGAGGTGATCTGTCGGTTGTCTGTAATCATTCTCACAATCCTGCCTCTCATATGCGGCTCCTGTATTTTTCTTGGACTGCCAGACCTGCTGAGTTTAACAACAACTGTGCCTGTGGCCTTCCATTTCCTGATTCCATTCCTTACACTTGAAACTGACAGTTTAAACCTCTGAGATCGCTTTTTGTAGCCTTCCCCTAAACCAGGAGACTCGACAATCTTTGTTTCCAGATTTTTTGAGAGTTGCCTTGAGGATCCCATGTGTTTCCTTTAGGAGGCGATAGCTCCCTAGTTGGAATACGTTCTTTTGTAATTGCGGCGTTTTAAGTAACCAAAAACTATATAGATATGATATTAAAAGGCGATACCTCTCCCATAGTGATATGGCAGTAAGAAATCCCAAGAGAAAATAACTTAGCTTTCTTTACTGACGCGGCATTACAGACAGAGGAAGCCATAGCAAGACAATACTTTTATCAAGGTGGGATCTCAATGTATACAGTCTGTCATTTTCCGTCGCTGCGCTGGAAGGGTTTTCAGGATGGATAACGATATCACCCATCCGTCCGTCAGCTTCAAAGTCTTTTTATACTGTCTTCTCCACGTGTAGGCCTTTACTTAGGTTCCAAACAAGAGAAGGAGAGGATTCCATTTCATCTCTGACATACAGAAATAGTACAATGTCTATTTTCGTAGTTGTACCTTCTCTCTTCAAATGCTTGCCTAGCAGTTCTAAATGCTGAGAGCCCCTGTGTGCTAACTTTGGACTGGCCTGTACATGTAAGTGGATTTATAAAATAATTATTGTACAGAGCACAGTGAATGACATTAACCTTATATTCTTATTACACCATGCTGTCTGTCACTCGTCAGAGGAGAGTCAAAGGGAAGCACAACTTGCAGTTGACCACCTTAGATACCTTTACTCATGACTAAACACTCCTGTCTATGAAGTTCAAGGCTTAACGAGCCAATCCAACCGATTTGGTGTTGCAAGTAATCAGCATTGAGCAGTGACAGGCATTCAAATCAGCAAAACGACAAGGGGACCCACATTTTTACACACACAGTTTTTCACATTTGATTTTATTTCATACAACTAAATACAGCTTCACTAAAAATCTTTGTTCGGAAAACACCGCAGTACTCAGATGTTCCTAGGAAATGAAAGACATACCACTGTTTTCTTTTTTGTTGAAAGGAGAGTAAAGTATTATGTAGGCTGAGAGGGGTTCCCAAAATTTTTTTTATATATGGTGTAAAAAACATAATAAAGAGCAGCTCTGAAGTTCCCAGTAGAAAAACAAAAAATATTTTTTGTAGACCAGTGTAATTAAATGCGCCTCGTATTCAAGAACACTGTAATAGAAACCCGATTTGGTTCTGACCCGAAGTAATTTTCCCCATAGGATTGTATGTAAATACAATTATTCTGTTCCAGACCGTATGAGCTGTATGTAAATATATCTTTTTTAAAGATTTTTAAGCACAAAAATAGTTAATTATACCATAGAATGCACAGTGTAATAGTAAACTAAATGTAAAAACATTGAATAACACTGAGAAAACCTTGAAATGAGAAAACTAACATTACAAGAGTTCACGCTATAGCCTTACGAACCACTCGCTGTAAACACTTTTTTTAATGAGTTTTAAGCACAGGGAAAAAAATGAACATTTGAAAAATCCTTCATTTATACAAAAACTAACCATAAACAACCAAGAAAACTAATCTTGCATGAGTCGAGTTCTGGTATGAAGGAAGTGAGCAGAAAGCTGGGTGGAGAGGAGATTACAGTTTTGAGGTAAAGTTCCTCTGTGCGATGCACATGTGACTGAGAAAAATGTACTGTACAGGGTGAGTTGAACTCGTGCGGAAATCATTGGTGCGTACGAACCGGAAGGGAAACAATATAGAGCACAGAGAGTTCACAGCGAATGCACAGGGAACCGGAAGGGAAACAATATAGAGCACAGAGAGTTCACAGCGAATGCACAGGGAGACACTGAACACGTGTGGAAATCACTGGCGCGTATGAACCGGAAGGAAAACTGGCTTATTCGTCACCCGACTGTGTGGTTGTGAACAGATGCAAAAGATTGGTGAACTTTTTGGTCATAACCTGATTTGTACGTGTTCTGAGACGTTCGTAACCCGAGGTTCCACCGTACTTGCTGATTCCACAGTCACCATTTGTGTCGCACAGTTGGAAATAGAGCGGTCATTTATATGTATACTTCCATCTATTTAATTTCTTTTTTGACCGGGAGGATATTAGCATATATGGTTATATGTGTTTGTTGCTTTATTAATTCTATAAAGTGTATTTAAATAAAAAAGTCTTCATAATTATTGTATTTTATTCAAGAATACTGTAATAGCCTAATATAAGGCATGCAAAATTGAAAAAAGTAAACTCCTGGGTCATTTATTCTCACAAAATGAACTGAACATGAACAAGTTCAAAACTGAAATGGTGAACTCTGAACGTGAATTTGTTCATTTGAATCTGTGTGAACTGAATATGGAGCGAGTTGTTGTGAAGTGTGAACTTGCACAACACTGGTGAGTTGATTCCAAAAACAGAATCATTAATAAAATTTTACTAAAACTGTGTAGTGTTCCATACTGAATATAAGGAAAGGGCTTAAACAGAAGTTCTGGGGATTGACGCTTTTTAAAGCTTGTGTTTAATGCCATAACCGGACCGAGTTTAAAATAATTAAATGATCTGATTTGGTTTCATTTTGTTTCTTGTGGGCGTCTTCAGCATTTTGTCTAAGTGCAGGATTTCATTAAGACTTCTTGGGGGTGTAACACGTACACTTTTCCCAAACCCTCCAAGATACTGGACATGCCAATCATCCTTCCACAAGCCCGGCCACCGTGACCTTGACAGAACCTTTCTGCTTCACTGTGTTCCAGTTCTTCCTCATCAGGGCCATTATCTTCCTAGGTTCCTGTTTCAACTCAGCCCTAACAAAACAATATCGCTTTTACAATTCGGATTGTATTCCAATGATGCAAACAGAATATTTACCACAGGGTATTTGAAGAGGTAGTAGTAAGGGCTACTTTACGTGGGAGGTGATGCATATTTAAAACAAAGATTTTTAGCGAGTGTTCCCAAAGGATCCTGGTTTATAATTATTGCATTACCTGAGGCTGCGACAGAAATGCTGAATTGCCTAAAGCATCGCTCAATAAAAGCTGCTTATGAGCTCTTGTGCAGTGTGATTGACGACAAGTGAGGCTAAATGACTGTGACTTGGATAATTATTTTCCAAATTATTACGTCGCACTTACGTTGCAGTCTTGTTTAAGCTTAGATTCCATGGATTCTGGAGCTACCATCTCAATGTTGCCATGCGTTCAATGAAGATGTGCATTATCACGTGATTTCAATGTATATTAGCACTTGTTTTCACTTCAAAAGATATATACGTTTATTTTCACTTTGAAGGCGTGATCAAAACGTTTTTAAGCCTGACCTATTTGGAGAAACACCAGTGAAGGCAAATAAGTTTTGTTTTTTTGCGGTTGCTACTGAATACGCTTGTTCTAAAGTTCACAAAGCAAATGCTCAGCATGGGTTCAGACGAGGAAGGTCGTGTTTCACTAACATGCTGGAATTCTATGACGAAGCCTCAAAAGAACACAATCGGATAGGTGCGTATGAGACAGGGGGGGACTCAAAAATTCACAATTTAAAGGTTAATAAATTGAATATTTATCCAGAAAACCCAGTTTTCTAAAAAGCACACAAAGCAATGGCTTCACACATAAAATCCTTATTCAGAACATTTGAACAATCTAGATGAGAACAGGCCATTCAGCCCACCAAAGCTCGCCAGTCCTATCCACTTATTTCTTTCAAAAAAACATCAAGTCAAGTTTTCAAAGTTCCCAACGTCTTACTGTCTACCACACTACTTAGCCACTTATTCCAAGTGTCTATCGTTCTTTGTGTGAAGAAAAACTTCCTAATGTTTGTGCGAACCTTGCCCTTAACAAGTTTCCAACTGTGTCCCCGTGTTCTTGATGAACTCATTTTAAAGTCACTGTCTTGATCCACTGGACTAATTCCCTTCATCATTTTAAACGCTTCAATCATGTCACCTCTTAATCTTCTTTTGCTTAAACTGTAAAGGCCCAGCTCTTTTAATCTTTCCTCATAATTCATCCCCTGTAGCCCTGGAATCAGCCTAGTCGCTCTTCTCTGGACTTTTTCTTGTGCTGCTATGTCCTTTTTGTAGCATGGAGACCCAAACTGCACCCAGGACTCCAGATGAGGCCTCACCAGTGTGTTATAAAGCTCGGGCAGAACCTCCTGTGACTTGTACTCCACACATCAAGGCGCTATATAACCTGACATTCTGTTAGCCTTCTTAATGGCTTCTGAACACTGTCGGGAAGTCGATAGCTTAGAGTCCACTATGACTCCTAAATTCTGCTCATAAGGTGTACTCTCGATTTTCCGACCGCCTATTGTGTATTCACACCTCATATTTTTACTTCCTGCATGCAATACTTTACATTTACTGACATTAAATTTGATCTGCCACATATCTGCCCAAGCCTGTTTGCTAGCCAAGTCCTTCTGTAATGATATAACGGATTCCAAATTATCTGCTAATCCATCTGTCTTGGTATTATCTGCAAACTTAACCAGCTTGTTACTTATATTCCTATCTAAATCATTAAAATATATTAAAAATAGCAGCGGCCCTAGCACTGACCCCTACTGGTTACCACTCTTAACATCGGCCAATTCTGATGAGGTTCCTCGCACCATCACCTTCTGCTTCCTGTGTCTGAGCCAATTCTGCCCCCATCTAAAAACATCACCGTGAACTCCAACTTCTTTTAATTTAATTCCCAATCTCTGATGTGGCACCTTTTCAGAGATTTATGACAAATGTCACACTGTTTTATGTCCCATGAGCCTCTACAGTGTGTAAATTCACATACTTATTTGTCTCATCACTCATAAGCTGAAAGACACTTTCTTGGAAACAGTCGAGTGGCTGGTGATCCATAGTGTCCACTAGCGCACCGCGTTGTTTGATGAAGTCCGGTATGTAGCTTGCCTCCCACGTATTGATGTCTGTGTAGTCCTCCCAGGGTAAACGTTGTTATAGGTGCGTCAGCTAAACGATCGTGTTCAGCACTACAGTCAGCTGGGGACCAATCAGGTACCTATCTTTCATTTTCAATATCCATATTGTTTTACGTCAAAATCAGAAATCGATAAGTGTCTGTGTAGTCCTCCTAGGCGAATGTTACCAAAGGCGCGTCAGCTGCACAATCAGCTCGGGACGATCAGCTGATGCAGGTATCTGAATTTCGTTTTCAATATCCATATCGTTTGTGTCAAAATCAGAAATTGATAAGTCAGAGTCCGTTTTGGTGATAATACACAAAAAATTAAATAAATAAATAATACGCACTGAGTATTTTACTTTGCGCATTCGCCAAATGTTGATACCGTCTAAACGTTATTTACTTTACACTCTTCACGCACACACAGGGATTCAACCTCAAGTCAATGAGTCTAGCAGTCCTCCTAGCAAAGAGGGTTTCCCTATAATGTAATGGAGTTTTATCAACGTGTACAGCTTTTTTCACCCTCTGACCCTAAAGTCGACATAACTTAAAAAAGTTATAATATAATTTTCATCAATTCCATTTTAGATACCCTCAAAATACCCCCCTTGAGATGCAATACTCTTGTTCCATTCCCGGAAACATTCCCTGTCTTTACTGTGTTTAGAGCCTCTCGCTATTTTTTAGTTTTCCTGGGTTTTTCCACGGTAGGAAATCATCTTCCCTTCAGTCTTAAATTTAAGTTTGGGAACCAAAAATTAAACAGGAACAGGGAACGAGATCTGACGAATACTGAAGGTGTGAAGCAACAACCACATTGTTTTTGGTTGAAAACATTTTTACTGGCAATGTGTTGTGTGTAGGAACATAAGAAGATAAGAAATTTGACAGATGAGAGGAGACCATTCAGTCCATCAAGCTTGAGGGAGGCTCAACAGTTAACACTGCCAGATTTACAAAAAAATAAATAAATAAAAAAGTCACAGTGAACACCCTCTGAAATAATAAAAAAAAATAGATTTTTTACCATTTACAAGGCATTACTTTCTTCTTGATGGAAGAAGAAAGTGGAGAGGATCTGCACAGATGCTGTATATGGGAAACAAAAAATGATGTTCCCACTGTGCTCAGAGTCGTGACTTCAAACAATGGAACTGGACCAGGGGTCTCCAACAAGACACTCGCGAGCTGCCAGTAGCTCCCAATGCCTTTCCAAGTAGCTTGCCAAAAGGGTTAATGAATCCTTCATAAATTCGAAAACTTGATTAGTCAAATTAGGGGTGGGTGATCTTTCCAAAAAATCATATCACGATCCACAATCTGAATTGCAATCTCTCTTTTCAATGTGGCATACACTTAAGAGAATATCCGGACTCAAACTCATCATGACCTAAGTAACACTTTATTTTAAATATCAAACAAAGTTGAATTCAATTGTTCTCTCGTTCGCTAGCTCGCTAGCTAAGCACAGTTAAGGACCACACCCCGCAGCTGGTGAGTCCGTAAGTGAGGAAGGCCCCTCCCCTCGGCCCGCTGGGTGTCTCTTGGATTCGCACAAATTAATCAAACTATGATACATAGCGAAATGAGAGAAGTCGCCAAATCAACCGGAATGTTTAAGCAAATTAACGTAAAGAACCCGATCTAATTCCGTTAAGTAGTTCTCTCATTTAAAGCCGACAGACATACGGACAGACAGACATTGGATTTTATATATTATATATTAGTAAACCTTCAAAATAATGTGAAGTTAAAGGCTCAACAGCATTCTCAGCATTTCTAGAGGTTAATAGAATCAGATAACTATAAGAATCTTTACCAAACAGCTCTGAAAATGTCTGCATTGTTTGGGTCTCCGTACCTCTGTGAGTCTGACCTGAATGTCATGAGATCAAAGTTCAGAACAAGACTGACAGACGAACATTTCAATGACTCCTTAAGAGTGAATCTAAGAGGGGGGGGGCTCCACTCCACCATACACCTCAGTGCCAGTCATCGGACTTACTGAAAAACACATCACACATGCAACTGGACCTGTGAAGTGACACAGTGACATGTGACAAAATGACAAATGAATAAGTCACATCTGTGGATCTGGAATTGCATTGTTTTGTTTTAATCCAATAGTGTGAGATACACTAGACATACAAAATGCACTTGCAGGTGAACTCAATAGTTTTTTTTGCGACGTTTTAAAGCAAAATGTAAGTTGTGCCTACCAACATTTTGTAAATGTTCAGGCAAAACAAGCTTATTCCATTTGTTTGGGTTGAAGTAAGCCATGAGAATAAACGTTAGAAAACAGGAGTAGCTCTCGGCCATTTTCATTTTGTAAAAGAGAGCTCTCAGGGGAAAAAAGGTTAGAGACCCCTGAACTCGACAGTCCCTCGCCAACAAAACAACATATGCTTTAAGATTGGAATCCCGTTAGTGCAAAGATTTTTATTTTATTTGTTGAATCTTGTTTGTGGCATTTATTCCGTCAGCATTTTTTACTGTTTGAGGCGCGGTGGCGCGGTGGTTAGCACTGTTGCCTCACAGCTCAGATCACATATTTGGGTACAGTAATCAGTCCAGCATAGATGGCAAACTTTTCCCCAGCTCTTAAAAGACCATTGCACCATTACAATCTACTCAAAACTTGTTCGGTTCCCCCTTCCCTATTGACTTCAATGAAGTTTGCGAATATTTCGGTGGTTTCACCAAACTCAAGGCTAAGCATATTCATTAATCGGCAGTTGTGCTGGTCCAGCACGTCCAGGGCCCAGCAGTTGTGGGGTCTCAACCTGCCAGGGTGTGGTAAACCTCTTTAAAATTTTAGCATAATATTGTTTTGAGACAATAAACCAATTAGAGTCTACCAAGGAGTTAGGCCCCTCCTTTTCTAGAAGTCTCCATAACTTAAAACACTTTCTTTGCGTTCCTCCAGCAGAATGCAATAAACGCAGTAACAGAGAAAGGTTTGGGGACGTCCTACCCATATACTGAAACATCAGACAGCAAAACAAAAACCACATCTTTACAGAACAGAGTTCAAAATGGAACTGGTTCACATATAGGTTCTCTGGTATGGCAGGAAGAGGTGGAGTTTCGGGAGGCTGGAAAAGGCCTTCAGCTAAACGGATCCAAAACAGAAGCCATCTTAGTTGGCACATCACACCATCTCCACTCTTCTACCATCACCAGTATCACTTTCGCTGGCCAAAACATTCCCCTTTCCACATCTGTCACCAATGTGGGTGTTAAAATGGACCCTCAACTCACCTTTGACACCCACAGCAAACACCTCTGTAAGTCTTCTTTCTACCACCTCAAGAACATCGCTAAACTCCGCCCAACTCTCACCCTGGCAGATGCAGAGAAGCTCATCCATGCCTTTGTCTCCTCCAGGCTGGATTACGGTAATGCGCTCCTCTTTGGGATTCCTGGCAAGAGAATTCAGAGACTCCAGTATATTCAGAATTGCGCTGCCAGGATCCTGATGAGGGTGCCAAAGCATGACCATATCACCCCAATCCTGAAAACCCTTCACTGGCTCCCTGTCCCACTCAGAATTGAGTACAAGGTCGTTCTCCTCACCCATCAGTGCAATAATGGACATGCCCCCCTTTACTTACAGGAACTCCTTACCCCTCATACCTCCTCACGCACCCTCCGCTCTGTACACACCAACACTCTCCAAGTCCCTAGAACCAAGCTTCGCAGTATGGGTGATAAGGCTTTGTCATCTGTGGCGCCGAGACTGTGGAACGCCCTCCCTGACTACCTGAGAGCTCCACAGTCGACTGATGTTTTTAAATGGAATCTAAAAACTCATCTTTTTAGAAAGATGATTTTGTTAAAGTATAAATAGATTTTCTTGTTTTATTATTTTTTTTACTCTGTAGCACTTTGAGATTGCTAAAATATAAAGTGCAATATAAATAAAATTTATTATTATTTATTATTATTATTAAGTGATGTCTGTAGAGGTGGGTTCTGGACCGGATAGGGTGGAAGTGATGTCATCAAAGAGTGGATACTGGGAGGTATGGTCTTCAGTCAGTCTGGAAAGGAGCAAAAAGAGAGAGTATGAGAAGGCAGCGCCAACCCCTGGCCCAGCTGAGAAATTACACTATTTGAGCCTGTAGACCGTCTCCCTTGCGTACATGTGTGATAACGCTTTATGTAGTTCATGATGGGAAACAAAGGCAAGCAACGCATAACAACAATGAAAGATAGAGAGAGGTTACAGCACGTTGCTGCACCCACCATATGGCAAATCAACTCAGGATCCCAAGTTAGGACCGAAGTGCAGCCCATGAAAGTGGTGACACCTCAGCACCACACAAGTTCAGATGGTGGCTGGAGTGCTAGTTCTGCCACCAACCCCGAGATTTTTCCCTGCAGGTTGGAGGGCCGGATGCAGATTAACATCATACCCAGAACGGGTGTGTGATAACGCTTTATGTAGCTCATGATTGGAAACAAAGGCAAGCAACGCATAACAACAATGAAGGATAGAGAGAGGTTACAGCACGTTGCTGCACCCACCACATGGCAAATCAACTCAGGATCCCAGCCCATGAAAGTGGTGACACCTCAGCACCACACAAGTTCAGATTGTGGCTGGAGTGCCAGTTCTGCCACCAACCCCGAGATTTTTCCCTGCAGGTTGGAGGGCCGGATGCAGATTAACGTCATACCCAGAACGGAGCAATTGCAGGTAACAAAGTAGGGGTCACTTTAGACGTTAACGGGATTTGAACCAGCAACCTTCCGATTACCAGTGCAGATCCCTACCTCAGAGCCACCACTCCGCTTTACCAATGAAAGAGAGTATTAATAATAATAATCCAATTTTAAAATATAAATAAAAAGACTATTAAACTGTAAAGCCTATTAAATACACAGCTCACACAAACAAACTGAATATTATTAATCTTCACTGCTGCCCGCATTTGACGTATTGGCTTCTGAGAGAGCAGGCAAAAAGACAAATACCAGATGATCAATTTACAGAAAAACTAAGCAGCAATAAAATCTTTGTTAAACCAATTACACTTTCCTGCTACGCTAAATGTTTTTAGTTAGATCACTTTGTACCTTTAAGCTGGTATACTGGTAAGTGATTTATTTTCTGGTTAAAGTCTGACTTTTCTAATTAAGGCAATAAAGACAGGTAAAAACAAACTGCCTGTCTAATGTACTGTAACTCAGCTATTAATTTATGTTCGCACTGTAGATCTGCCTGCATTCTACGTTTTTTTTTTTCTCCTCATTGGGCAGTATAGATTAGATGATAAACATTACAATAAAGCTGGAATAATTTATTTATTTTTTGCTGCAGTTTAGAAAAGTGCTTTCCAACTAAAATTAAGACCCTGCACGTGATCAGGCCAAGACAAACCGTGATGTTCCATATGCAGTTCTTGAATAATTTTAAGATAACATTGAAGGTGTCACAGTGCCCAGCTTTTCCCTTGCTCTTATAACACAGTGCCCTCCGTAATGTTTGGGACATCCTCCACAAATCAAACAATTCAGACCTTGTGATTAAAAGTACACATTGCCAGACTTGCAGGTTTTTTGGTTACACAGATCTTTTTCTACATGGTCCCCCCATTTCAGGGCACCATTCTGGAGAACAAAAGGATTGGCTCCTGATCTGATGAATACCATACCATCTGAGAAACATGGTGGAGGAGGCATTATGGCCTGATCATGCATGGCTGCCATTGGAGGTCAGTCACTGGTGTTTATTGATAACATGAAGTAGCAGGATGAATTCTGAAGTGTAGAGGGCGCTATACTGTCTGTTCAGATTTGGACAAATGCTTCAAAACGGATAGGACGACACTCCACAGGACAGACGGACAATGAGACGTAACATACTGGGACAGCAAAACAAGTGCTTTTCAAAGCAAAGACGTGAAATATTCTTCAATGGCCAAGTCAGTCAGCTGACCTCAACCCAACTGGACATGCAGTTTACTTACTGAGGAAAAAAACTGAAGGAAAAAAGTCCAACAAACAAGTGGCACCTGAAGACAGCTGCAGTAAAAGCATCACTAGGGTGGAAACCCAACACTTGGAGATGGCCACGGGTTCAGATTTCAGGTGGTCATTGACTGGAAAGGACTTTCAACCAAGTATTCAAAATGCCTGTTATATTTATGATTATGTTAGCTTGTCTAAGTGGCACAGTGGCGCAGTGGTAGCGCTGCTGCCTCGCAGAAGGGAGACCTGGGTTCGCTTCCCAGGTCCTCTCTGCGTGGAAGTGCATGTTCTCCCCGTGTCTGTGTGGGTTTCCTCCCACCGTCCAAAGACATGCAGGTTAGGTGCATTGGTGATCCTAAATTGTCCCTAGTGTGTGTGTGTGTGTGCCCTGTGGTGAGCTGGCACCCTGCCTGGAGTTTGTTCCTGCTTGGCTCCAGCAGACCCCCGTGACCCTGTGTTAGGATATAATGGATGGATAGTTTGTCTAAATACTTTTGTGCACATGAAAATTGGGGGTCCTTGTATAAAAATGTCTGTCTTTTGTAAATGACTCATGCAATGTTTTTGTTAAAGGTCTTAAACTAACACTGCAAGTCTACTCTTCAATCACATCTTGATTGGTTCATTTCAAATCCATTGCGGTGGCACACAGAACCGACATTATAAAAATAGTGTCCCTGTCCTAATACTTATGGACCTAACTGTATGTAATGGTTGTCAGATGTATTTACTGTTAGTGTCTATTTGTACATTTCATTGTTTTTTTTTATAATAATTCATGCATTTTTGGGGTTTTCAAACTTATGGCCTGCTCTGGAGGGACCATCTGACTCATAGGCCCAGTAAGAGCCCTAAATAAGAGAGGGCAGTGCCAGAGAAAGGAAAGAGAAAATGCCAGACTTCAAGGAAATACTCAGCCTGCAGGAAGCCATTTGATGAACCCAAGTTTGCCAACACAGAAAGCAAAAGGTTAATGAATGGTTGGAGGACCAACGGGCCTGGTGGACCTGTGAAGAGGGACTCTGTGTGTTATTTCAGATGGTTTAAAAGTATGGCTTGGCGAAACCCTCACTGGCACGAATTTCAAGGGATTAACAGTCAAACTTATGGACATTATAAGGATTCTTTAACATTGTATGTTATCACTTTTTGTAAAACTTTATTTGTGTATTAGGGGTTTATCTGTCAGGAGTTTGTGTAAAGAGATAACGGGGTGCATTGTAGCGTGGGTTTGTGTAAGTAACAGCTTATTTTTTGCGTGTATGTGTATAATTCTATTTTTTCTACTAAAACCCCCTTATTTCATTGTATACATTCACCTCTACTGGTGTGTTTTGTGCTTGTGTGGTGTGGCTAGTAGGGAAGCAGTGCTGGTCTTTCACACTCCGGCTAATTT
This sequence comes from Polypterus senegalus, assembly GCF_016835505.1. Taxonomy (NCBI): domain Eukaryota; kingdom Metazoa; phylum Chordata; class Cladistia; order Polypteriformes; family Polypteridae; genus Polypterus; species Polypterus senegalus. The sequence goes on from NC_053168.1 coordinate 135,329,099, forward strand.
ATTACTTTAATTTTTGGCTGCATCTCAAAGAGTCAGCAGCGTGTATTATAATCATGCCGCCTCAGCCTGTAGAAGCATCTTGACGAGCGGTTCAGTTATGTGTTCATACTTTGTAGTTCTTGTAATGATTCTTCCAGCAACATTTTAAATGAAGCAAAAAATGCATAAAGAACAATTTGAAACAGGCAGACAGGAGTGCAAATGCAGAATTAGATCCAGTTAGGATGTGATGTAAGGGCTTGAAAAGTGGGGTTATGTGTTCATACCTTGTAGTTCTTGTAATGATTTGTGCAGCAACATTTTACATGAACCAAACGCTGCATAAAGAACTATTTGAAACGGACAGACAGGAGTGCAAAACCGGAATTAAATCCAGTTAGGAACTGATGTAAATACTTGAGAATGTGGGTTATGTGTTCATACTTTGTAGTTTTTGTAATGATTCTTGCAGCAACATTTTAAATGAACCGAAAGCTGCATAAAGAACAATTTGAAATGGACAGACAGGAGTGCAAAACTAGAATTAGATCCAGTTAGGATCCGGTGTAAAGGCTGAGAAGGTTGGTTATGTGTTCGTACTTTCTAGTTCTTGTGATGATTCTTGTAGCAGAGTTTTGAATGAACCGAAAGTTGCATAAAGAACAATTTGAAACAGACAGACAGGAGTTCAAAAGTTGTCTTGGGTCCACAGAGGTCCATATGTTGGATGATTTGGACCTCCTTTTGTTAATTCCATTCCTTTTGTCGCTTGTCCTTGTTTCACAGATGGCCTGGAAGCACTCTCTTAAAGCACCCTGTACATCTGACCTTGCTAAAGCCATTTCATTTCACACAGCACCCAGTTTATTGATTGGCTTTGCTGAAGCTGAAAAAGAATGGCATGGTTTAGATTTCCTGCCAGTTCATTGTCTGTATGGAGTTTGAAAGTTTTTGCCATGTTCACATGGTTAATCACCAGGTACGTATTATTATTTTTCCCTAAAGGTGTTCTTTTATGATCAGTTTCTTTTCTCATTTAGCCCAGTCTGAATAAAATACAATACAATTCAATTTATTTTTGTATAGCCCAAAATCACACAAGAAGTGCCGCAAAGGGCTTTAACAGGTCCTACCTTTTGACAGCCCCCCAGCCTTGACTCTAAGAAGACAAGGGAAAACTCCCAAAAAAACCCTAGTAGAGAAAAAGAAAATGGAAGAAACCTTGGGAAAGGTAGATCAAAAAGAGACCCCTTTCCAGATAGGATGGGCGTGCAGTGGGTGTTAAAAAAAGGGGGTCAATACAACACAATACAATACAATACACAGAACAAATCCTCAATCTATACTAATAAAAGGCAAAGCCCTCACTCACTCACTCATCACTAATTCTCCAACTTCCCGTGTAGGTAGAAGGCTGAAATTTGGCAGGCTCATTCCTTACAGCTTACTTACAAAAGTTAAGCAGTGTTCATTTTGAAATTCTACACGTAACGGTCATAACGGTCGACAACGTCCGCTATGTTGAACTTTCTTATTTATGGCCCCATCTTTACGAAATTTGGTAGGCGGCTTCCCTGCGCTAACCGAAACCGATGTACGTACTTATTTCGGTGGTATGACACCACTGTCGGCCGCCATATTGAACTTTCCAATGTCACTAATTCTCCAACTTCCCATGTAGGTAGAAGGCTGAAATTTGGCAGGCTCATTCCTTATAGCTTACTTACAAAAGTTAAGCAGTGTTCATTTCGAAATTTTACGCGTAACGGTCATAACGGTCGACAACGTACGCCATGTTAAACTTTCTTATTTATGGCCCCATCTTCACGAAATTTGCGAAATTTGGTAGGCAGCTTCGAAATTTTACCTAACGGCGCTAACCGAAACCAATGTACGTAGCTTTATTTCGCACTTATTTCGGTGGTATGATGCCACTGTCGGCCGCCATATTGAACTTTTCAACGGTCTTTGTTACTTATGGGTCCATCTTCAAGAAATTTGGTATGTGGATTCCCAATGCTAACTGAATCCTACTTACGTACATATATACGTCCATAGCCTGCAGCTCGGTCACCGTGTGAGGCGCTGTTGGGTCCCCCATCCCAACGCCTCCCATGTTGTTGGCTGCCTGCCTATATAAGGCCGTCCGTCGCTCCAGTCTCTACATTCCCTTCCTTGCTAAGCCACGGATTCACGTCTCCCTGCTGATAACTATAGCTTTTAATTTAATCCATGGCTTCTCTGCTGTTTCATTGTTCATTTATTATGATTATAGTTATTGTGTAGGTATTTTAGACTTACTTTACATTGTTTAGGTACCCATTTCCTTTATCATTCCAACCATACCCCATTAACATGTCTATCGAGGTGATCACCATCGATCAAAGAACTGTCACTTATCAAGTGGTTTCCATGCCTGGAGATGACACCTACCTTTTCCATTCTCTGTGTTACATATTGCACGGCCATATCAGGCTCACTCTTGATATCCGGAGGAAAATTGCGTCTTATGTATTGAATGACTGGGACAGGTTCAAGGTGTGGACTGATGACGGTACAGGAGATAATTATACTACACAGGAGCACTAGAAGAGTGAAATGCTTAAGCCCTTCACCTATGGATCTGCATGTGAGCTGATGGCTGCCGCTGAATTGTTCGGTTGTCGCTTTCAAGTGTACTGAAATGGCCAAATATTTTACACCTTTCGGCAACCGCCAATGCCTCTTAAACATCTTAGATTCACAGGTGACGATTTCAGTAGTGGACACTTTGATGTTTATGAATGTTTAAACTCTCAAAAGCTGGATGTGAAGTTATCGATGAAACCGGATGTATACTTACAACGCTTGACAGATGCTGAATGTCACTTCAACACAAGTCCTACAAATACTGTCGTAATTGAAACAAACCATGAAACTCAAACCGATTACGACAGCAGCAATCCAAGCTGTGAGATTTGAGACAAGATTACTGTTCACATGGCCAACTGTACGTTGCATGCTCAAGAGTAATCTCAGCACACAGCTTGGTCATATTACAACCGGAGGGCCGAACTCACAATGTGGTATACAAAGAGATCCTTAACAAATAATTATTGGTATATTTTCCCTCAGTTTAAAAAGGTTTAATTTTCTTCTTAATAAAAATTTTAAGGCAGTACTTCGCCGCTGCAAAGTGCGGGTATTTTGCTAGTACAATATAATCGTAAAATAGAAATATTACAGGTACAGAGAAGAATTCAACAGTAGATGATATCACAGAATACGATTTGGATTTGTTTAGAGTGCTGAAAACCTCGGCCATCAAGCTGCCTCCCCCTATTGACCATTCCATTGCAGAGTCAGCACTGTGCCAGCCATTCCAATGAAAGCACCCACTCTACCCAATGATTCCAGTGCTCCTCCATCAAAGATAATAATAAAAATAAGTTTTATGTAGCACCTTTCATAGACTAAAGGACACTTTACAATTCAATACACACATTAACAAGACAGCAGAAATTACATATGTGAAAAAGAATAATACTCATTGAAAAGATGACTTTACCTTAGACAGGCAGAACAACTTTGCAGGTGGGCAGTGGCACCAAGTGCCACATTTGAGTACCGAGAAGAGAAACAGAATAGGTGAGGGTTAGTAACAAATTATAACTATCATATTACTTATATTTTAGTGCTAATGACTGACAACAGAGATGCAGACTGTGCAGTTAATCAGCAGCTCTAGTCAGGGTATCCTAAACTAAAGTAGTGAGCTGGGATTTGAAAGCTGAGACTGAAGGGGCATATCTTATAGTAGCAGGAGTATTCATGTGCACATCCACTGGCTTCTCATTCAAGGTTGATGCCCATCTTGAACCTGATGCTGCTGGGTAAGGCTCAAGTTCCCACAACCAAGTAAAGGAACAAAGAGAATTAGAAGATAAATTAACGAACGACATGTTAGCCCTTTCCTACAAAGCAATTTCTTTTTATTTTATGTTGTGTTAAATACCATATAGGCTTAGTAGAGTGACCTTGGTAACCTAAAATGGAATTCAGAGAACAGAACAAAACTTAAAGCCACCACTTTGAGATAGTGGACTGAGAAATAATGACTGATTGATATCTTTGAATGATTTTCTTTTCTTTTTTTTCTTCTCATGGTTGACTGAAATAGGTTCCAGATATTGATTCTCATGTAGTTTTAAAATAAAGACAAGTACAAGTGAAGAAACTACAGACAAAAAAATAAGATGAAAGGGAAAAATGACATTTTACCCATTTAACTGTCTATATGCACACATCTCACATTAAGCAAATTGAGAAAACGGATGTGTTCAAGTAGCACTGCTCTGAAGGGACAGTCATAATCATATCAACAACAGGACATCAAGAAACAGTTTGAGAACCCGCTGTGCTGTTTAAGCACTGCGTTTGATGTGTCGTATTTGCTTTCTTGGCTAGTTGGGGTTTTATTTGTATGTCTTGGTGATGTTTCACGTGTTATTATTACTTATTGGTCTTAAGAAACCAGTGGCACTTATGTCTCACATCTTAAAGACCTTTGAGAGACTGGTCCTGGACTATATGACCCACTGCAGTTTGCCTGTCGGAATGGAGTGGAGGATGCAGTTATCTATCTGCTCCTCAAGGCCTTCACAAGGCTTATTTTCACCTGGACAAAGCTGTCAGAAGTGTGAGGATGATGTGTTTGCCTTCAATACCACCTTATTATCACTGTTAAGGGGCAAACTCAGAGATATGCAGGAGGATGAGCCTGTTGAGTAAGGGACTATCTGTCAGGCAGACCACCATCTGTGAGACTGAAGGACTGTGTGAGCAACACTGGAGCACCACAAGGAACCGGCCTGTTCCCTTTTTTTTTTAAATCTGTACACTTCAGAGTATACGTATAAAAAGCAAGGCATGTCACTTGTGGAAATTCTCAGAACTTATGGGGTGTATTAATAAGGGGGATGAAATGGAGGAGAGGAGTCAGGGGGAGAACTTTGTTCCTTGGTGCAAAGAGAATTGTCTGCAACTTAACGTCAGCAAAACCAATGAACTGCTTACTGACCTTCACCACACCAAAGATCCTCTACGTCAGGTCATTATTCAGGGTGTGGATGTAGAGGTGGTGCATTGCTACAAGTACTCAGGGGGTCCAAATCAGTGACAGGTTGGACTGGTCTCATAATAAAGAGGAGCTATAGAAGGAAGGGCAGAGCAGGCTCTTCTTCCTTAGGAGACTGCATTCCTTTAATGTCTTAAGTGACATCCTTCACATCTTCTACATCTCCGTGATGGCCAGTGTGATTTTCTATGCTCTGGTGTGCTGGGCTGGTAACATCACTTCAAGAGAAGCCCACTGAATCAACAAGCTAATTAAAAGAGCAGGGTCAGTTACAGGACACACTCTGAACCTGCTGGAGGAAGTGGTGGAGGAGAGAATGAAGACAAAACTGAGTTCCATCCTGGACAATGCTGCACATCTTCTCTGTGACACACCAACACTGAGGACTTTCAGACGATGAACTATTAAGAAGAAGTGTGTCGAGAAACGCAACTACGTATCCTTTATACCAACAGCAATATGCCTGTGTAATGGCTCACTGGGATTGGAACTACCAAGGAAGACATTTTCTTTTTTTTCAATTGTCTTCCTTTTTAGTCATTCTGTTGTGTGTTCAGACCATAGTATGGGTATATATATATATATACTAGCAAAATACCCGAGCTTCGCAGCGGCGAAGTACTGCCTTAAAATTTTTATTAAGAAGAAAATTAAACCTTTTTAAACTGAGGGAAAATATACCAATAATTATTTGTTAAGGATCTCTTTGTATACCACATTGTGAGTTCAGCCCTCCGGTTGTAATATGACCAAGCTGTGTGCTGAGCTTACTCTGAGCATGTAACGTACAGTCGGCCATGTGAACAGTAATCTCACAGCTTGGATTGCTGCTGTCATAATCGGTTTGAGTTTCATGGTTTGTTTCAATTACGACAGTATTTGTAGGACTTGTGTTGAAGTGACATTCGGCATCTGTCAAGCGTTGTAAGTATACAACCGGTTTCATCAATAACTTCACATCCAGCTTTTGAGAGTTTAAACATTCATAAACATCAAAGTGTCCACTACTCAAATCGTCACCTGTGAGTCTAAGATGTTTAAGAGGCATTGGCGGTTGTCCAAAGGTGTAAAATATTTGGCCATTTCGGTACACTTGAAAGCGACAACCGAACAATTCAGCGGCAGCCATCAACTCACATGCAGAAACATAGGTGAAGGGCTTCAGCATTTCACTCTTCTAGTGCTCCTGTGTAGTCTAATTATCTCCTGTACCGTCATCAGTCCACACCTTGAACCTGTCCCAGTCATTCAATACATAAGACACAATGTTCCTCTGGATATGAAGAGTGAGCCTGATATGGCCGTGCAATATGTAACACAGAGAATGGAAAAGGCAGGCGCCATCTCTGGGCATGGAAACCACTCGGTAAGTGACAGTTCTTTGATCGATGGTGATCACCCTGATAGACATGTTAATGGGGTACGGTTGGAATGATAAAGGAAATGGGTATCTGAACAATGTAAACTAAGTCTAAAATACCTACACAATAACTATAAGCGTAATAAATGAACAATAAAACAGCGGAGAAGCCGTGGATTAAATAAAAAGGCTGTAGTTATCAGTAGGGAGACGTGAATCCCGTGGCGAAGCAAGGAAGGGAATGTAGAGACTGGAGCAACGGACTGCCTTATATAGGCAGGCAGCCAACAACATGGGAGGCGTTGGGATGGGGGACCCAACGCCGTCTCACACGGTGACCGAGCTGCAGCGTTGGGAACCCGCGTACCAAATTTCTTGAAGATGGGCCCATAAGTAACAAAGACCATTGAAAAGTTCAATATGGCGGCCGACATTGGCATCATACCACCGAAATAAGTGCGTACATTGGTTTCAGTTAGCGCAGGGAAGCCGCCTACCAAATTTCGTGAAGATGGGGCCATAAATAAGAAAGTTCAACATGGCGGACGTTGTCGACCGTTATGACCGTTACGCGTAGAATTTCGAAATGAAACCTGCTTAACTTTTGTAAGTAAGCTGTAAGGAATGAGCCTGCCAAATTTCAGCCTTCGACCTACATGGGAAGTTGGAGAATTAGTGACGTTTGGAAAATTCAATATGGTGGCTGACAGTGGTGTCATACCATCGAAATAAGTACGTACATCGGTTTCAGTTAGCGCAGGGAAGCCGCCTACCAAATTACTTTTTTACCATTCATTTAATCACGGCTAGTCGCGAAAAAATTACAAAATGGAAGGAGGATTAGACTGAGTATGGCTTTACCAAGACAATTATTGATGGAGAACAAAGTATCCATTATTCATAAAGCTTCAATTGGTGATCTGTTTTTTTACGTTAACCTCATATTTTTTCATACTTCTCAAACCAAGGGGGTGCGAAATCGGCCTCATCCGTCACAGGGGGTGCGAGGGTAAAATGAATTGGGAAGCGCTGATATATATATATATATATATATATATATATATATATATATACTATATATATATATATATATATATATATATTATATATACTGTATATATATTGTGGACTATGGCCGGCCAGTCGTCATCCCGGCCAATACCCCCAGGCCGCCAGGGGGAGCCCTGCCTGCAGCATGGATGTGTCCCGATTGCCAGCAGGGAATTATGAACATTGGAGTTTTCATCCACAGACCTGCTGGATACCACAGAGGGCCCCTAGATGGCGCTGCAGGGAGGAGCAACGAAAGTGCCTCCTAGTAACATGGACAGAAGAAATGACGTGTTTCCGGGTTGAAGAAAAGGAGCTTTGATCTGACCCGGAAGTGCTAGGAAGTCACGTGGACTGAGGGATCAGAAGCACTTCCGGGTCATGAACTATATAAAGGACAGTAGGAGATCCCAGAGTGGAGCTGAGCTGGGTGGAAGGGTGGCAACACGTCTGGGAGTGGTGGATTTATTGATTATTGTATTGAGTATTGTGGCGAGGAGGGTGCTCGTGCACTGTAGTATTGTCCAAATAAATAATTATTGGACTTATACCTGGTGTCTGATCTGAGGGTTCAAGGGGACGACAGTGCCCCCTAACTGTCACAACATATATATATATATAGAGAGAGAGAGAGAGAGAGACTACAGAACCATCAGATGTCAAGGACATAGCAGTACAGAGCTGTTGTGTTTTCAATGAATTCTATGTACTGTATATATATACTGTAATTATATATATATCTGTTTATGTCAGAAACACTTTGCATTCTCTTTCCGCACTGAAATACTGAAATGTTTATCAGGTCAAAACCAAATTACATTGCTAACTAAAATCAATTACTGCTAATTAGAAAAATGTAACTTTGCGGTTGTTGCAATTACTGATATAGAAGACCATCAATAAAGCGATGTTTTCTTTCTGAACTATCTCATCTATTTTTTATGACAGCTATACTAAATAGCTTGACTCTGTGGCACAAATCATTTAAATCAGCCTGTAAATTACTTTAACCTCAATTCATGAACCTTTGCGTTTTTGTGAAAGGCGTTATCCTGGTCTCGGACAGCCAGGTGGCGAGGTATTTTAACTTGATATACTGTATGTATATCAGGGATAGATTGGGTGTGCAGTGGGTGTCAAAAAATTGGGTCAATACAACACACCAAGCTATTGTGGACACTTCAAAGGCACGTTTGGGGGTTCCTTGTCTTCTTTGAGAGTCAAGGCTGTGGGGCAGAGGGGCAGAGGGGCAGTCATAAAATAGCCCATTCAGGCATTCCTAGTGTGATGTCGGGCCTTACAAGGAAAAAATTGTTGTTCTTATTATTTATATATTGGATGGCATGGTGGACCCTCGGAGTCTGAGTGGAGTTTGTATTTTATTTCGATGTCTGTGCTGTTCCTCTACATAATCTGCCTTTTGAGCCTCGTCATCAAAGATATGACAGTTAGGTTACTGGCAGTGTGAATGTGCCAGCCTTGCGGTGAACTTGTATTGTGTCTCCCACTACCTTGTAGCCCATACTGTTGTGATGGGCTCCTGATGCCAAAGACCCTCCATTTTATTAATGAGGTGTGAGAATATGATGTTATAATGTTAGCTCTGATTTTCTAAACTGCTTACTCAACTCAGGGTCATGGGCACCCAGTGCCAATCATATTAAAACTGAGCACAGCAACAGCAGAAACCAGCCTTGGATGGGTTGTCAGTCTATTGTAGGGTCCACTCACACACACACACACACATGCTTCCACAGGGACAGTTTAGAATTGACTATTAAACTATCCTTCATGTTTTTGGGATGTGTGAGGGAAAACACCCACCCAGACCCCCATGGATAAATGTGTAATGATGGGAGAAATTCCCAGGAGGAATAACCATCCCTGCAACACTCCACCGATCTGGGCTTTATGACTAAATGGCCATGCAGGAGCCTCTCCTCAGTAAAAAAAAAAAAAAATATATATATATATATATATATATATATATATATATATATATATATATATTTATATATACAGTCATATGAAAAAGTTTGGCAACCTATCTCAGCCTGCATAATAATTGACTCTACTTTAAAACAAAAAAGATAACAGTGGTATGTCTTTCATTTACTACAACATCGGAGTACCAGGGTGTTTTCCAAACAAAGATTTTTAGTGAAACAGAATTTAGTTGTATGAAATTAAATCAAATGTAAAAAACTGGCTGTGCACAAATGTGGGTCCCCTTGTAATTTTGCTGATTTGAATGCCTGTCACTGCTCAATGCTGATTACTTGAAACACCAAATTGGTTGGATGAGCTCGTTAAGCCTTGAACTTCATAGACAGGAGTGTCCAATCATGAGTGGTCAAAGGTATTTAAGGTGGTCAACTGCAAGTTGTGCTTCCTTCCCTTTGACTCTCCTCTGAAGAGTGACAGACAGCACGGGATCCTCAAAGCAACTCTCAAAAGATCTGAAAACAAAGATTGTCGAGTCTCATGGTTTAGGGGAAGGCTACAAAAAGCCATCTCAGAGGTTTAAACTGTCAGTTTCAAGTGTAAGGAATGGAATCTGGAAATGGAAGGCCACAGGCACAGTTGCTGTTAAACCCAGCAGGTCTGGCAGGCCAAGAAAATACAGGAGCGGCATATGGGCAGGATTGTGAGAATGGATACAGACAACCGACAGATCACCTCCAAAGACCTGCAAGAACATCTCGCTGCAGATTGTGTATCTGTACATCGTTCTACAATTCAGTGCAATTTGCACAAAGAACATCTGTATGGCAGGGTGATGAGAAAGAAGCCCTTTCTGCACTCACGTCACGTTTAGACAAGCCAGATTCATTTTGCAACAAAGTGCTTTGGACTGATGAGACAAAAATGGAGTTATTTGGTAATAACAAAAAGCGCTTTGCATGGTGGAAGAAGAACACCGCATTCCAAGAAAAACACCTGCTACCTCCTGTGAAATTTGGTGGAGGTTCCAACATGCTGTGGGGCTGTGTGGCTAGTTCAGGGACTGGGACCCTTGTTAAAGTCGAGGGTCAGATGAATTCAACCCAATATCAACAAATTCTTCAGGATAATGTTCAAGCATCAGTCATAAAGTTGAAGTTACGCAGGGGTTGGATATTCCAACAAGACAATGACCCAAAACACAGTTCGAAATCTACAAAGGCATTCATGCAGAGGGAGAAGTACAATGTTCTGGAATGGCCGTCACAGTCCCCTGACTTGAATATCATCGAAAATCTATGGGATGGTTTGAAGCAGGATGTCCATGCTCAGCAGCTATCAAATTCAACTGAACTGATTTTGTATGAAGAATGGTCAAAAATACCTCCATCCAGAATCCAGACACTCATCTAAGGCTATAGGAGGACAGTGTCTAGAGGCTTAAAGGAGGCTCAACTAAGTATTGATGTCATATCTCTGTTGGGGTGCCCAAATTTATGCACCTGTCTAATTTTGTTATGATGCATATTGCATATTTTCTGTTAATCCAATAAACTTAATGTCACTGCTGAAATACTACTGTCTCCATAAGGCATGTCAGATATTAAATGGAAGTTGCTACTTTGAAATCTCAGACAATGAGAAAAAAAAATCTAAAGAATTAAGAGGGGTTCCCAAACTTTTTCATATGACTTTTGTGGCAGATAGGGGGCGCTATCGCTCCCTTGAACCCCTGTCCACGACTCCAGACACCAGCTAAAAGTTCACAAGTTGACTTTATTAATTCGCCACAGTGCACAAAGCACCCTCTCCTCCACTATACTCATAAATAACCAAACACTAATCACAAATACAATCCTCCAACTCCCAGACGCGTTGCCACCCTTCCGCCCAACTCAGCTCACCGCTCTGGTGTTTTGTAGTCCTTTTTATAGTCCTTGATCCAGAAGTGTTTTGCCCTCTCTGTCCACGTGACTAGGAACACTTCCCGGTCAGATAAAAACCTTCTTCTTTACCCCAGAAGCACGTCATTCCCCTTGTCCATGTGTGCTTCCGGGGCGTAGGGAAAATAGTCACTGTTCCTCCCTGCAGCGCCTTCTATTGGCCCCCATGGTATCCAGCAGGGCTGTAAAGGAAAACTCCAACGTCCATAATTCCCTGCTGGCGTTCGGGGCACCTCCATGCTGCAGGGAGGGCTCCACCTGGCGGCGTGGGGGTATTGGCCGGGATGAACGACCGGCCATCCTTCACACTGTATATATATATATATGAGGGACATTCCAAAAGTTTCCGCACTTTTTTTTAAACTCTATTAATTAAGAATTTCACAAACAAATGACATCACTTTTCTACACAGTCACCTTCCTTTGCTATGCAATTTTCCCAGCGGCATAGAAACTTTTCAATGCCATAATCAAAAAAATTATTTTTGCTGAGTGCGTAGCCACTGATGCACCGCTGCTTTCGCATCATCATCACGTGGCTGTAGCTGGACGTCCAGAGCGCTCACTGCATTCATCACAGTAGTATGGCCATTTCCACTCATAAGACGACCCTACGAGAGAGAACTTGATCCCCATACTGAGCACACAGGCGGAGATGAATTTCTGCTCCTGGCACACCTTCTGCCCACAAGAAGCGTACGACAGAACGATGTTCCTCCTTGGTGCAATTTGTAAGTTTGACAGCCATCTTCACCACAGGGTGACAACTCTGATACTAAACTGCGAGGGCAGCCGGCAGTGTCACATGACACTCTTAGACACGACCAATGACTACTCCTCCTGCCTTCACCGTTTCCAATGAAAATATAAAAGTGTACATCTACTGTCTATACAGTATATAAAATCCTAAGCCTAAAAGTGCAACTATTTTATGTCACGTTTTTAAATCAGGCTTATTTTAAAACCTAGATATATATTTTTGGTATCATTCTTTTCCGAATTTATCAAACGTTAATGTGATGTTGCTGGATTTTCAGATTCTTATTCCGTTTTTTAAATTATAAACTAAAAAATATCAAAAACTCACATCCCGCGAGATGAGAGTTTGTGCCAAAAGATTTAACCACACCCGGGGCTGGAAATAAAAGACAAAGAATAGGACAGCTGCTGTAAAGGCTTTGAAACATCTGAATCACCGCTCATGGCACGGCAGCAGCAGTAAGCCAGCAGCTGATCGAGCAAAGAGGAGGTAAAAGAAAAACTATATTTGTTTCCCATTGTATCACCATTTAAGAGGGGGTTTCAGAGGGGTGACCGCGTCTTCTTGGGGTGCGTTCAGCCCCCTCTTCACAACACGAGTGGCAGAGACACAAAGTGGCTGGCGTGTAGTGCAGGCTGGGGGGGTTGGCGGATCTCCTAGTACATACATATATATATATATATATATATATATATATATATATATATATATATATATATATATATATATGTATTTATAATAGTAAGCAGCCCGGACACAGACAAGTAGACATGATCTTAAAGCTCCACACACGTTTATTTAAAGAATATGTACACAAGTGAACAACCCAGTGCCGTAGCACCAATCATCCTCAAGTCTTGGCCTGCAATACAATGCCTTTCTCTTCTGGTCCGACTCCACTCCTCTCCTCTCCTCTGAGCTCTGTCCTCTCCCACCCGACTCCAGCCATCGAATGGAGGGAGGCGACCCCTTTTATACATACCCAGATGAGCTCCAGGTGTCTCCCGACTATCTTCCGCCGGCACTCACCAGTGTGGTGGAGAGTGCCGGCTGCGCACCCAGAAGCACTCCGGGTGTTCCTGGTCTTCTTCCCCCCAGCACTTCCAAAATGGATTAAATTAATTTTTTTCCTCAGAATTCTACACACAACACCCCATAATAACAATGCGAAAAAAGTTTACTTGAGGTTTTTGCAAATTTATTAAAAATAAAAAAAATTGAGAAATCACATGTACATAAGTATTCACAGCCTTTGCCGTGAAGCTCCAAATTGAGCTCAGGTGCATCCTGTTTCCCCTGATCATCCTTGAGATGTTTCTGCAGCTTCATTGGAGTCCACCTGTGGTCAATTCAGTTGATTGGACATGATTTGGAAAGGCACACACCTGTCTATAGAAGGTCCCACAGTTGACAGTTCATGTCAGAGCACAAACCAAGCATGAAGTCAAAGGAATTGTCTGTAGACCTCCGACACAGGATTGTCTTGAGGCACAAATCTGGGGAAGGTTAAAAAAAAATTTCTGCTGCTTTGAAGGTCCCAATGAGCACAGTGGCCTCCATCATCCGTAAGTGGAAGAAGTTCGAAACCACCAGGACTCTTCCTAGAGCTGGCCGGCCATCTAAACTGAGCGATCGGGGGAGAAGGGCCTTAGTCAGGGAGGTGACCAAGAACCCAATGGTCACTCTGTCAGAGCTCCAGAGGTCCTCTGTGGAGAGAGGAGAACCTTCCAGAAGGACAACCATCTCTGCTGCAATCCACCAATCTGGCCTGTATGGTAGAGTGGCCAGACGGAAGCCACTCCTTAGTAAAAGGCACATGGCATCCCGCCTGGAGTTTGCCAAAAGGCACATGAAGGACTCTCAGATCATGAGAAACAAAATTCTCTGGTTTGATGAGACAAAGATTGAACTTTTTGGTGTGAATGCCAGGCGTCACGTTTGGAGGAAACCAGGCACCGCTCATCACCAGGCCAATACCATCCCTACAGTGAAGCATGGTGGTGGCAGCATCATGCTGTGGGGATGGAACTGGGAGACTAGTCAGGATAAAGGGAAAGATGACTGCAGCAACGTACAGAGACATCCTGGATGAAAACCTGCTCCAGAGCGCTCTTGACCTCAGACTGGGGCGACGGTTCATCTTTCAGCAGGACAACAACCCTAAGCACACAGCCAAGATATCAAAAGAGTGGCTTCAGGACAACTCTGTGAATGTCCTTGAGTGGCCCAGCCAGAGCAGAGCCAGACTTGAATTGATTGAACATCTCTGGAGAGATCTTAAAATGGCTGTGCACTGACGCTTCCCATCCAACCTGATGGAGCTTGAGAGGTGCTGCAAAGAGGAATGGGCGAAACTGGCCAAGGATAGGTGTGCCAAGCTTGTGGCATCGTATTCAAAAAGACTTGAGGCTGGAATTGCTGCCAAAGGTGCATCGACAAAGTATTGAGCAAAGGCTGTGAATACTTATGTACATGGGATTTCTCAGTTTTTTTATTTTTAATAAATTTACAAAAACCTCAAGGAAACTTTTTTCATGTTTTCATTATGGGGTGTTGTGTGTAGAATTCTGAGGTAAAAAATGAATTTAATCCATTTTGGAATAAGGCTGTGACATAACAAAATGTGGAAAAAGTGATGCATTGTGAATACTTTCCTGATGCACTGTATATACGTATATATATATATATATATATATATATATATATATACACACACACACACACACACACACTAGCTGTCCCCCATGGCTCTGCCCACGTAGTAGTGAAACAGGACAGTGAGGAGGGCCCCGCCTGACTCCCCATTCCTGACGTCACGCTTCCCCCTCTCCTCGGCCCACAGCCTCTGTCTTAGATTAGCGTGAATATATCGCTCCTGTAACCAAACTATGATACTTACTGTGATGAGAGAAGTTGCAAAATCAACTGGAATGTTCAAGCAATTTCTAGAAAAAAAACGGATCTGAATCCATTAAGTAGTTCTCTCATATGCTAGCTAAGTGGAGGTAAGGAACGCCCAGACGCTGGCGTGTGAGTGAGGAGGGCCCGCTGCATGCCTCTCGGTACCTCAGGCGAACTCTGATACATAGCACAATGAGAGAAGTCACAAAATCAACCGGAATGTTCAAGTAAATTATTGAAAAACAACCCGATCTAAATCCGTGAAGTAGTTCTCTCGTGAAAAGTGGACAGACATACAGACGTTTGATTTAATATATATAGAGATGGAAGCCTGCTTGGAGTTTCCAATAAGGCACCCAAAGGTGGCGTCCCCCATTACTCTCTGGTCTGATGAAACCAAGATTAGCATCATGTCTGGAGGAAGCCAGGCACCGCTCGCCACCTGTGTAATACCATTTCAACGGAGAAGAAGGGTGGTGGCAACATCAGGAACTAGGACACTAGATGGGGTTGAGGAAAAGCTGATCAGAGATCCCCTCAATGAAAACCTGCTCCAGAGCCAACTAAACCTCTGACTGGGCCAAAAGTTCACCTTACAAAAGGACAATGACTCTAAGCATAAAGCACAGACAGCACAGGGAAGGCTTAGGGACAACTCTGGGAATATCCTCAAGTGGTCGAGCCAGAGCCCAAAGAGCTCTCCACCGATGGTCTCCACCCCACCTGACAGAGCCTGAGAAGATCTGTGCAGAAGAATGGCAGACAATTCTCAAATCTACATGTGTGAAGCTTGTTAGGTCAGTCCAAGAAGACTCCATGGCTGGAGCTGCTGCCATAGGGGCTTCAAGTAAGTACCGAGTAAAGGGTCTGAATATTGGAGTCAGTGTTACATTTCAGTTATTCATTTTTAATACATTAATATACATTTCTAATATCCTGTTTTTGCTTTCTGGGGTACTGAGTGTTGCTTGATTAGGGAAATGATGAATTTAAATGATTTTAGCACAAAGCTGCAAAGTAACAAAAATTTAAAAAAGTGAAGACTGCTGAATATACAAGCAAGCTCAGATTAAATAAATCTTTTGAAATGCAAACACCACTTTCATATACCATATATGAAATCGATCTTCCAATCCTAGGGACCATCAACAGATAAGCCACTGCAATATTTTGCATAAAATATCTGCAATATAATCTAAAATCTAGCAGGCATTTGTCATAATGATGTCATAATGCCAAAAATGATTGTTTTAGTATTAGTCCTTATGAATCCGAAACATTTTAATTCATAACAATAGGAAATGGTTTCAAAAAATATTATGAAGCTACAATAATGTGGCTGTTTTCTTTCTATTTGTTCATATCATCTTCTTAATCTAACATGACATTGTGTAATAATAAAAGTAGTGATACAGAATTTCCTTTTCTACCACGTTCATTAATAAATAATGACATGATGTTATGTAAAACAAAAAAGGACATCTGCAGATTCTATTTTTTTTAATTTTTGTTCAGAGCAGTTTTGAATTTCAAATCGAATCCTTGTGTATGTGTGTGGTTTGTCAAAAAAGACCTAAATGTATTCTGCTCTACTATTTAGATCATCCTCAGACAAAGATCAGTCTAGATTTTGTTTTTGACATGCAGCTGAGGCATCTGAACTCTCTGGAGATGATGCACAACCTTTAACCTCATCCATCATACGGCTCTGGACATATGAAAAAGGACCCTGACAAGAAACAATATGAAGCCCATTGTACTATAGTCTGAATTCAGACGGGTGAAGCGCAATCTGTTCTGAAAATGAAACATCTCCACAGAAAGACTGCTAACTTCACAAACTATAAAACGGGAAGGAACAGCTCTAAAGTCACTTTAAACTGCGGTCACTGCTTCATTCAGAGTTTAGACGCTAATGCAGCAGAGCTTCACAAATTTAGTCACTCCATAAAACAGGGTGAGTCGACTTATTACAATAAACAGCTAAAATGCTGATTTGAATCAAGTAAGAAAAGAGAGGCCATTTAAAAATTCACATTATTCAATTTTTTCTTAGTTTTCTTATCTATTTTGTCTTTGTTGGGTTCATGTATTCAGATAACAAGCAGTGTCCAATTATGACTTGTGTTGTTTTAAAAGATAGATAGATAGATAGATAGATAGATAGATAGATAGATAGATAGATAGATAGATAGATATGAAAGGCACTATATAATAGATAGATAGGTAAGGCACTATATAATAGATAGATAGGAAAGGCACTATATAATAGATAGATAGGAAAAACACTATATGATAGATAGATAGATAGATAGATAGATAGATATGAATGATATAGTGCCTTTCATATCTATTTATCTCTCTTTTTAAATGGGCCGACCATATATCAAAACTGTTTCCATTTCTACATGGTGTGTGATCAAAATGTATGCAAATCTCCTTAAATGGAAGTCTGAAATGTGCACTTTAATGACGTCTGAATTGTTTGATGTGTAACTTTTATTTTTTAGCAGGGGGTAAATCAAGGAAAAGAAAAATGTGTCTTTTTCCCAAACTTTATGGAGGGCAATGTATAACTAAAGCTGCTAGACTTCACACCAACAAAGGCTTCTTTTGTCATCTTTTAAAATGTGTTGTTGTTAATTTTTTTGTTTGTTTTTTTAGAAACAACAGCCTCTTGCAGATGGACACGGAAGAAACAAACAAACAAATAAATCCGCCAGGATCCGTGCCTTGGCTGGCTACTCTCAACCTCTCGCCTTATTTTCGTCTCGTGACCCCTGGTGCTCCCATGTGTTTCTAGCATCACATTCTAAAGGTCATAAAAACTATGGCTTTTAATTTCTACCACATTGGAAAGTTGAGCGCTGTGATCATTGGATGGAGGAGATTAGAAAGATGCAACTTTATTTTAATTGATTGCGGCCATATGGACTGGAATCATGAGAAACGTCTTTGATCTTTAAGCTTAGATGTTAATTTTGTTTTCTGTGCAGCGTCTGTTTTGTAATGCCACTGTATATGTTGCTGTCTGCTATAATCCCTTTACAGCTCCCAGATCTGGGTTACAGCTCGATGGGTGGGTGTTTTGGTTTAATTGAGGATTATAACATACGTGTAATTGGGTGTTCTGCCGGGATGTTTTGCTGTATCTCGATTTAGACGCAGTGCATATCAGGCAAAACATGAAAGGCCGCAGTCAATAATGCAGTCTGGGAAGGAAAGGTTTATTATTGTAAGTCTAATATGAGCAGACAAGGCTACAAAAATTACAATCGCATGAATTGGCATGCAAAACTATGCCCTCATATCCTGATAGTGACTAATTAGACATTCTAAATTGTTCTGGTTTTCATTTTTTTTTTCTTTTTTCTTTTTGTCTTTACCCTCTAATGCCAGGAAGTTGTATGTCTGCTCCATTCCATCTGGGAAAACAATATTCCAAACACATTCCTGAAACCTGGGATGTGAAATTGCGTCAAGGAAACATTTAAAGCCTGTAATTGCAGCACACCAAATATGAGGTGTTAAAAAAGCCAACTATTTTTGTCGTAATAAAAGAATACGTACAGTAACGCTGCTGGGAAAAGGGCCCGAAATATCCAGCCCAGAGATGCAAAACCAGAGAAACGAATTTGGTTATAAATAACAAAAATTGAATGCAATCCGTTTAAACAGTAAAAGAAAATAACATCCAGCCAAGTTTCCATTTCTCAGAGAGCGTAACACTTCATTTTCTGCATGACATCATGTAATGGTCAATCACTTGTGGCAAAGGAGGCCTGCTGCCAATGATTTGTGCTTTTGATGAGTCGACCTGACAGCTGAATGCGTATAAAACATAACTACAAAAAAAAAAAAAATTCCTTCTATAAATAAGGAAGGACTGTTTTTTTGGGGCCAACAAGAAAGCTGTTTTGTAGGACATTGTACGGAGCTCTGAGCAGCTTCACGTCTTGCTAACTTTCTGTTCGCTCGTCTTGGTGAGGATGGAGATGTCAACATGCCAGGCTCGACACACCAGCCACCCGCCCTATCCCTAGCGGTTTATTCCTGCATATTCTCCTTCCAGACATTCCTGGGCCTGTCTCTAGTTTTTTGCATTCTGTCCCCCCCGGCCAATTTAAATGAAAAAGAACCATCACTCTGTAGTTTGGTGGCATCGTGTGACCCACACTGAACACGGACCAGAGCAAAAGCAAAAAGAAAAGAGTTGTGTGAGGAGATCAGAGAGAAGATGATAGACAAGTAGGTGAAAGACAAAGGCTAGAAGACCACCATCTCCAAGCAGCTTGATGTTCCTGTGACGACAGTTGCAAATATCCTGAAGACGTTTAATTCTTTCAGAGTGGATGTCGACTTTTGTCGAAATTCAGGGGTTAGAGGATGGTAATCAGCATTAAATGGTGACAAAACTCGCTGTTGGGTTTTAGTTCGATTAGTTTTGCTAGAAAGGAAAACTGGCTTGGTTGATTTGGCTTCAATTCGCTTCACTTGCATGAATAGCGAAGAGCAAACAACCTCTAAGATAGCATTGACAACTGGGGTGAGAGATCAAAGCTGTAACAATCGCCTGATGCGGAACGCGATCACTACACTTCACAAACCAAGAGGGAAGTGGATGATGTTCAAAGGATATCATAGCATTAAAATATTCGGTCCTCTGCCCCTCTTCTCTCCTTTCAAAGAAACCAGATGGTAGTTGGACTGGTTGACTTGGAAAGTATATTGTAATCCAACGTTGATATATTTACATGCCAGGGGCCTCATGCATAACACCGTGCGTAGAATTCACACTAACACATGGCGTACGGACAAAAGTGGAAATGTGCGTATGCACAAAAAAATCCAAATGCATAAATCTGTGCGTACGCCACCTCCCACATTCTTCCCCTACATAAATCCTCGCCTGCGCAGACAGGACACAGAATGCATTATATTGATGATATTACAGCTCTCTGAACAATTTAAAAATTAAGATGTATACTTGATATCATTTTCATGATGATAGGAGTTAAAGCATGTTATTAAACATGGGAACACTGTGGCACAGTGATAGTGATGAGCTGCCGCCCTGTCCAGAGATTGTTCCTGCCTCCTGCAAGATGCTTTCTGCGCAGAGCGCGACCTTTGATGAAATAATTTATTGCAGCAGTACTAACCCTTAATTCCTGTCCTTCCTTTCCTTTCTCCAAGTAACCAATCACCACACGATCGGCTCTGTAATACATATAGATGCCAAGCCATCTGTAAGCTTCGAACGCAGATTCTTCAAAACTTTTATGAAACATTGAAATATCGTCGTAGTACATTTAATTATTCCATCCATCTATCCATCCAGGGTCCCACCAATCCCAGCAACCATACAGTGCGAGGCAGGAATATTCCCTGAATGGGTGCCAGTTCATCGCTGCCACTGTCCACCGTGTCCTCACATCTTTAATTATTAACAATATACATTATTTTAATGAAGTTTAAAACTTCTCTGTATAATGTAATAAACATGCTTTACTGCATTTCATCTTAAAAATGATATCAATAGCTCCAAGAAGATAGCGCTCGGAAATCTAAATCAACTTAGAAGCCAGTCATCATCATATGTAAATACGCTCTTTATAAAGTGACTCAGATTGTGCAATATTATAATTGTAGTGCAAGTTTACAGTGAGGTGATTGTACTTATAACTACAAACAGTTCTGCCAGGAACAATTGATGGACTGATTGAGTGTGTTTAGAGCTCTTGGGATGAAACTGTTTCTGAAGCGCGAGGTCCCAACAGAAAAGGCTCTGAAGCTTTTGTCGCACTGTAAGGATGAATTTCAAATAGACTTTGTGCATGGCCGAGACAGCGTGTGCTAGATGCTGTATCCTGATAATCCGATTAGCGGCTGTACAGCTGTGATTCCACACTTAGATACAGTGGGTTAAATACACAGCGGTGGCCATTCTGTGCACCATTATATGGTCACGGGTTGATTACAATGAGATACCTTAAACCAATAAACAATATGCGTTTAATTTCAGTGCATTTGATAAAGCCGAGTCAGGGATGTGATTCTAAAAAATAAAGAGAAACCACACAGGAACAATAGCAATGCTTTGATGCTGGGTGCGGCCAATTTCCAAGCGGATAACTTGTGTACGGCAGGGATTAAGCTGGTGTAAAAATGTGCGTGGCTTTACGCCATGTTCAGTTTTTATACATCTTGATGCGAGCGTGGAAACGGGCATATGCAACATTTTTGTTCATTTATATATAAGGCTCCAGGTGACTGAGTGTTCATTAGTGATCCCATTTTTCCCAGCCTCCCTACCCCCAGTGTGCAAATCTTAATCCCCAGTATTCTGTGGCAGTCTGCCAAGTGGCATTGCTCTGTATTGTTCGTATGCCAGTCCGTGTCAGGTTTTTCTTGGTGCTTATTAAACATGTTCTACGATTTTTATGATGGGTGATCATAAAAAACAGCGAGTTTGCATAAAATTTTGTTCTCTCATCGGGAAAACAGCTGCTGAAGCTGTAGTGATGCTTGAAACTGCTTTTAAAGAGGAAGCTTGAAGTAAAACACAGGTCTACAAGTGGTTTTCATGTTTCAAACGAGGGGAAATGTCACTTGAAGACCAACCAACATCTGGCCGACCTTCAACAATTAGAAATGACGAAAATCTTGAAAAAGCTTGCAACGGAATTTACGAAGATCGTCGTTGGACTATTGAAGAGATTTCTGAATTCATTTGTGCATCTTGTAATTCTTGTCACCTTCCCTACTCGCCTGATCTTTGTTTCGTGCGACTTTTTCTTTTTCCTGCATATGACAAAAGAACTCAAAGGAAAGCGTTTTTTGTACCGTGGAGGAAGACGAAGAAAAATCGCTGCAGGCCTTGGACAATGTTCCAAAAATGTTTCCACCAGTGGGAAAACCATTGGGACAAGTGCTTTCATTTACGTGGAGAGTACTTTGAAGGAGACTAAAGCTTCAGTAAGTAAAAATTATTAAAACAATTTTTTTTCAATTCCAGTTATTTTTGGGTATCCCTTCATGTTTTGAATGAAGAAATGACATGATTGGGTCACTGAAGAAATATATTGATGAATGAACATGAGGAGTCCAGAGTCATGCAAAGATTTCTTATTGTGATCGATGGTGAAAAGGTGACATCTTTATGAGCAATGGTTTGAGACGAATCTGAGTAAGGAGTACCAGAAGGCAAGTCTAGTATGTCTGACTTTGAAAGGTTCAGTTTAAGGTGATGAGCATTCAGTCCAAGATGCCACGGCAGAGAGATACTGGAGATCTAAGATCTCAGTGTCTGATCACTTTTTAAATGACAGTGGGCTCCACATAAAAACACCAGACTGGAATTTGCTAAAATGCATACTGACAAGCCACAACGACTCTAGGAGAATGTTCCTTGGACAAATGAGATCAAAATTGAGTTTTTGGAGCAAATCACATCAGCTCGATGTCCACAGATGAACAAAATGAAGCTCCCATGAAAACAGCACCAGACCTACAGTGAAACATGGAGGATGCCCAGTTATGTTTTGGGGCCGCTTTACTGTGTCTGGCATGGGGTGCCTTGAGTCTGTGCAATGAACAACAAAATCTCAAGACTATCAAGACATTCTGGAGTGAAACGTCCTGCCCAGTGTCTGAAACCTCTGTCCCAGTCACAGGTTATGGATCCTCCAACAAGATAATGAGTCAAAACATTGGACTATTCTGAAGTGGCCTTCTATGAACCCCATAGAATATCTATGGAATGAACTGTGAGGAAGAATTGCAATGGTCCAGCTGAGAAAGTGTGGCATAGAAGTGTGTGGCATAATTAGTGAGGAGGTGTGGAATTCTCTGAATATTTTGAAGGAAGAAATGACATGATTGTGTCATTGAAGAAATATATATATTTGACGAATGAAAGTGAGGAGTCCAGAGTCACGCAAAGATTTCTTATTGTGACTGATGGTGAAAGGGTGACATCTTCATGAGCAATGGTTAAAGATGAATCTGAGTAAGGAGAACCAGAAGTCAAGTCCAGTATGTCTGACTTTGAAAGGTTCAGTTTAAGGTGATGAGCATTCAGTCCAAGATGCCATGGCACAGAGATACTGGGTATCTCAGCTAAAACTGGTGGACTATAAGAGGGAAATGAGATCTGCACATCATCGGCATAGAGCTGGTAAGAGAAGCCATGAGAAGAAATGATATTGCCTGAGGAACAAATGTACAGAGAAAAGAGAAATGGACCCAGTACTGATCCTTGAGGCACACCTGTGGAGAGTTTTCTGTGGTGAACACCAGAAGACACAAAAGGACTGGTCAAAAAAGGTAGGACCTGAACCAATCTGGAGCAGAACCTCAGATTCTGGGTTTATCAAGGGAAGAGTTAAGCAACAAATAGTTAATAATATTGAAAGCAGATGAAAGGTGTTGAAGGATAAGGACAGAGGAGAGAGAAGCAGCTCACGCAGATGCAAGAACATTTGTGACTAGAAGCAGAGTAGTCTTGGTAGAGTGAGCCTCACAGAGTCCATCTTGATGAAGATTTAGTAGATGGTAGATTATTGTCTGAAGGAAAACAGGAGAGAGTTACATGTCAGCCTGGGTTCCTACCCTGGCTTGTGTTAAAATTCCTTTTTTTTTGTCCTTTGTTGATTATTGTTGTTTACATTAATAGTGTTATTTGTGTTAATTATTCACATTACTCTGTATTTCTTATTAGTTATGCATATTATTTCATTTCTATGTGTCTAAGCTTGGGCGGTACGGTGGTGCTGCTGCCTCGCAATTAAGAGACCCGGGTTATCTTCCCAGGTCCTCTCTGCGTGGAGTTTGCATGTTCTCCCCGTGTCTGCGTGGGTTTCCTCCCACAGTGCAAAGACATGCAGGTTAGGTGCATTGGCGATTCTAAATTGTCCCTAGTGTGTGCTTGGTGTGTGGGTGTGTGTGTCCTGCCTGGTATTGGTTCCTGCCTTGTGCCCTGTGTTGGCTGGGATTGGCTCCAGCAGACCCCTGTGTTCTGATTCAACAGGTTGGAAAATGGATGGATGGATGGGTGCCTAAGCTTGTTCTCTTATATCCCTCTGTATTTTGTGGGTTATTCCCCAAGAGGCTGTGCTCAGCCCTATAAATGCAGAGGGAAACCCATAGTCCCTTGTGGTTCATTGAATGTGCTGGCATTGGTGAGTTCACTGATGTTTACTGCTTTTTACTTTATCGTATACGAAGTATAGGGAAAGTACTGGAATCGTCCAAAAATCTGATGTCGAGATTTTAATGAATCTCGACGTTTTAGACCTCCCTGACTTCCTCGTATATGAAGTTTAGGGAAAGTATTGTAATCATCCAAAAATTCCATTTCGTTTTAGATCTCCCTGAGTCCAAAAATATCATTTTTGGAATTATGTCTGTGTGTCTGCCTCTGTGCCTGTCTGTGTGTGTCTGTGAATGTGTGTGTGTGTAAACATGATAACTTGAGTGCGCTTTCACTTCGGACAACCAAATTTTGCATACAAGTAATAGATACAAAACGTAGATTTCTATCAAAGTCATATGGTCTGTTTCCGCTAATCGGAAGTGGTACTTTACCATTTATTCTTGCAGCTGCAGAGTCCAATTTATTCAACTTTACTTTTATAATAATTGTTCAATATATTATTAATTTGATTTGCTATTGACGGTTCTTTAATGTACATAATATAAAAACTTAATCACTGTCTTTCGGTTTACTCCTCAAATTTTTATTCCTATATCTGATATGCAAGAAAGTCGAGGGGAAACAACTTTTTTTTAATCATTGATTTTCTGGAATTTTGTTCTGAATTTTTGACTACTGTGCTCATCTTGGTATCCGGGTACTGGGATCTGTTTAGCACTGTTGTTTCAGGCAACATCTTTGTCCTCGTCAGCTTACTTTTGGGCCACTGAGCATTTTTCTGATAATAAATCATTTTGTTAAACGATTCTATGTTTGCCCTTTTCATTACTAGTTGGGGTTTTACAGACCTCACCCACCACCACCCAAAGTGGGCATTTTGAGTCATTTTTGGGACTTATTGTGCTCAAGGAACCAAACGTTCATAACAGAGAGCTGTTTATAGATTTGAAACTTGGACAGGAATGGCAGAAGGGAGCCGGATGGCAATTCTCAATGCCAGATGAGTTGAGAGGGTAGGCTTCCTGAGAATTGTAATAAATAGTAATACAGACTTCTGTTTAAATTATTTTGGCCTTCTTGCCATTCAGTCTGGGTTTGGTGGAAGGCTTGACTACACTCCCCATCTTCGACAAGTAATGTGGATAAGCACTTCATCCAAAAAAAGCCAATAGTCACTTCAGGGTGATAGAAATGCAAGGAAAATAACATCTAAAGTACGCAAAGGCAGCGGCAAAGGTGGGGAATTGAAGCGGGACTATGAAAGAGTGAGACAGAAGTGTCTAACACCTCAAGAAAAAATAAACAGCTTCGTACAGGTGGGAAGCTGAAGTGATTACTGTAGGCAGTAATTATAGGAAAATACTAAGAACATGACTCACATGATTTAAAGGAAATCCATGTGTTATTCTCCACAACGGATATACATGAAATGCTATCAATTATTCTGTGACTATCTTCTTTCTATATTTATTAACACCTTCACCGATCAAATGAACTACCCGGGTGCTATATAGCATGGCACACAGCAGAAAGACACTTCGGCTCTTTAACTTGTCCCAGTAATGGCTAAGGCTCTGCTTAACTCTTGACTGATGGTTAACTGCTGGTTTGCTGCTATACACAAAGTAAAATAGATATTGAGCCTGCTAGGGAATATTGCTCCGATCTCCTCAATTAGACCAATTTGTGGATAATCACAATTCTCCTCACTTACCCTTTCACATGATTAGATAATAAGAGCTAGTCTTCTGCTCCACATTTACTGTACATTAAAAACTGATTACGAATTGCTTCATTACAAGACTTCAAAAAAATCAAAAAGTACAGGTATTGACCCTATAAATAAACATTTCTCCATCCAAAAATGATTTTCTTTATATGTTACCTACCTCATGTAGTTTGTAGTGATGGTAAAAAAAAACAACAAAATTAAACTCATGTTTTTGAGTAGAATGAAGATGACAACGTTTCTAATAAACAGTCGTGTTTCGCTTAATGACGTCATATGGTTCTGACCAGTGCGTCATTAATGGATTTTGTCGTTAAGCTTGTTAAGTGAAGGGAGCAACAACAACAACAACATGCAACCATCCATCCATTATTCAACCCGCTATATCCTAACTACTGGGTCAGCGGGGTCTGCTGGAGCCAATCCCAGCCCACACAGGGAGCAAGGCAGGAAGCAAACCCCAGGCGGGGCGCCAGCCCACCATAGAAAACAACAACAACATTTATTTCTATAGCACATTTTCATACAAATAATGTCGCTCAAAGTGCTTTGCATGATGAAGAAAAGAGAAATAAAAGACAAAGTAAGAATTAGAATAAGACAACACTAATTAACATAGAATAAGAGTAAGGTCCGATGGCCAGGGAGGACAGGAAAAATAAAAAAGACGGCTGGAGAGAAAAAATAAAATCTGCAGGGGTTCCAGGCCACGAGACCACCCAGCACCCTCTAGGCATTCTACCTAACATAAATAATCAGTCCACTTTGTATTTAAGGTTCTCATGGAGGGACTTGATGGTGATGATCATGCAGACTTCTGGCTTTTAATCCATTAATGTAGGAACATCACGGTGCTTTGATTAGGTGGAGATGGCACAGGTCGCCACCACAGAAAACTGGGAAAAGAAACAGAAGAGAGAGTAGGGGTTAGCATGGGTTTTAGAGCCATCATGAATAGTTATTACAGTAATCCATCGCTATATCGCGCTTCGACATTCGCGGCTTCACTCTATCACGGATTTTATATGAAAGCATAACTAAATATATAACGCGGATTTTTCGCTGCTTCGCGGGTTCTGCAGACAATGTGTCTTTTTACTTCCTGCACATGCTTCCTCAGTTGGTTTGCCCAGTTGATTTCATACAAGGGACGCTATTGGCGGATGACTGAGAAGCTAACCAATCAGAGCACGCAGTTAAGTTCTCCTGACTGAGAAGCTAACCAATCAGAGCACGCAGTTAAGTTCTCCTGACTGAGAAGCTAACCAATCAGAGCACCTAGTTAAGTTCCTGCGTGCAGAATGCTGTGTTAACCAGGAAGTCTTGTCTCGCTCATTCAGTATCAACGTGTTTCGCTGTGTAAAAAGTTGTGCTCTTTTGTGTTTATCTTTGTGTGTAGTCAAGCCCTTCATTTTGGCTCCAAAACGATCTGCTACTGCTTCAGGGGCCGTGCCCAAGCGCAAACGGAAGATGCTAACAATTGTCGAAAAGGTAAACGTTTTGGATTTGTTGAAGGCTACGATTCTTTTTATTTAAAAAGTAGGAAAGTAATATAAGATCTACGGCCGCAGTGTCCTTATAACCAGGGTGCAAAACAAGTTGTAAGTGGATGTAATAAGGCAGTAGTCTGGATGGAATCTGCTTTAGGGATTTGGATTGAAGACTATGTTTATTTTTTATTGTGTCTTCTATTTTTCTATTCATTTTGTAAAGCACTTTGAGCTATATTTTTTTGTATGAATATGTGCTATATAAATAAATGTTGATTGATTGATTGATTGATTGATTGCCAGTAGAAGAACAACGGCGGTGCTACACAATCGCCTGAAGTGGCTCCTTTAAAGGCTGTAACGCTCTCCTTTGTTGTGCAGTAAAATTAAACTCATTGTTATCGGACAAGTCATCGTGTCATTGTTGGTGAGTAACCATAATTAATTTTCTACTTACAGTACTTAGTACTTGTGCGTACGTTTAGTGTCACTGTACACACATTTACTGTATACAATTTTTCTTGCGTTGTACGTATTTATTGCTGGTGGCCTGTCTATCATAATGGCTGTAACATATGTGATATCGGAGACACTCAATATCTTTAAAATAATATTTAGGTTTTACTGTATATAAACAGTGTGTTTACATACATAATTTCAATGAATCTTACCTAATATCTAAGAGAATACAAAGGGTTTATGCTGTATAACTCTGCGGGGAATATTTATAAACAGTGTGGGAGAGTTTATAAGGGCTTAAAATATATAAAAATAACCATAGAAACATATGGTTTCTACTTCACGGATTTTCACCTATCGCGGGGTCTGGAACGCAACTGTATAATGAATTGAATATACATAGCATCAGGATTAAATGAAGGAGAAGAATGAGAAAGCCATGTTAAAGTAATGTGTTTTAGCAGTGTTTTAAAGTGCTCCACCGTATCAGCCTGGTGAATTCCTATTGGCAGGCTATTCCAGATTTTAGGTACATAGCAGTAGAAGGCCGCCCGCCTCACCACTTCTTTTAAGTTTTGTTCTTGGAATTCTAAGCAGACACTCATTTGAAGATCTGAGGTTATGATTTGGAATATAAGATGTCAGACACTCCGATATATAAGATGGCGCGAGATTATTTAAGGCTTTATAAACCATGAGCAGTGTTTTAAAGTCAATTCTGAATGACACAGGTAACCAGTGTAGTGACATCAAAACTGGAGCAGGGGGCGTGTCTCTGTTTCTGATGTCACTTTTGCCGCACTGACTTTGGACATAAGGCACAGCATGTGATGCACTCAGCTGTGAGAGAATAATTTGGAGGTGACATTAGTCAAGTATGTTGGTTTGCAGTGCACATTAAAATATATAAGCATTTCTTTTATATTGTTAAATGTCAAGAAGAGAACTGCTGAAATTGCTAAGTAAATAAGAGACATGAATGTACTCGGAGGATGGCTGACATAATACACAGAATGTACCAGGAGATGACTAAGAGATCAGCAGATGTTGTAACGATTACCCTCGACTCCAAAGCGGGCCATGCTACATTACCAATAACTTGAAACATTGGACCTGGCTCTTCTTTTACTTTCCTCCTCCCAGCTTCGTATTAAGCAAAGACAAAAACAAAAGGAAACATTTGGGGAACGACACAAGAAAAAAATGTATAAACGTAGATGTATTTAAACTAAACAATTATACTCTTTTACTCATTACCACACCAAACCAAATGAAGTCCCCTTTAACCGTCCCCCAAGCAAATGCTCATCCCATAACAAACACTCCCCTCAAATACCCCAAATCCCCACTTTTCGTCCCAACCAACTCCACATATATATACTGTAAAAGAGAGCCCGGCGACAGAATTACCTGACACCAGATGTCCACAACACACACGGTTTATTTCCAGTATGTACAATACACAATCCAGTTCTGCTAACTCACACACAGTTCTCAGTCCTTTCCTTCAGCCGCCTCCACTCCTCTCTCGCAAGCTCCATCCTCTTCCAACCCGACTCCGGCTCCCCGAAATGGAGTGAGGTGGCCTATTTTATAACACACCCGGATCTGCTCCCGATTATCTACCTGCAGCACTTCCCGGTGTGGAGGAAGTGTTGTGTTGCATGGGCACCCGGAAGCACTCTGGGTGTACCTGCTTCCTGGTTTGGCAGCACTTCCTGGTGTGTCGGAAGTACTATCCTCCAGTGCTTCAGGACCATCCAGGCACCCCCTGGTGGTGGCCATGGGTCCCGACAGGGTTCAGCTCCCCAGCATCTTCTCCGTGGCCCTGATGGAATCCAGGGGGGTTGTCCTCTTACGCCCAGGGAAAAACAGTGCCCCTCTCTGAGTTCAAAATAGAACCGATTTGCAAGAATCAAGATGGCAGATTTATGATCAGGCAAAGGAGTCGGAACTGTAAATGAGGTCATTGAGGCCGGTAGAGGAAGTGATGTCATCGGGGTCAGGTGGAATTTCCTGTAACTGGTCTGCAGAGGAAAGAGAGTAAGGGTTAATACACACCACCACCCCCTGGTGTGGTATGGAACTACCCCCATTTGAGCCCTTTAGCTGCCTCTCATGCACACGTGTGTCACAATATGTATATAGTATATACGAGTAGTAATGTACTATATAGATATATATATGGATATATATATATAGAGAGAGAAAGACAGACTATATATATATTGTGGAAGGCGGCCCGGACACAGACAGGCGGCCCTGTTGAAGTCACCCAACACACGTTTATTCTTCATGCCTATTATTTACAAATGTGACACACAACCCCAAAGTCCCCCAAAAGTCCAGGCCAAAACCAAACGCCTCACTCTCTTCAGGCCGCCTCGTTGCCCCCTCTAAGACCTCATCTCCTTCTCTCCCGACTCCAGCCAACGAACAGAGGGAGGCGGCCCCTTTTATAGTCACCTGGATGTGCTCCAGGTGCCTCCCGACAATCTTCCACCGGCACTCCCCATTGTGGCGGAATTGCCGGCCGTGCAACCGGAAGCACTCCAGGTGTCCCCGATCCTCTTCCCCCCAGCACTTCCGGGTGTGGTAGAAGTGCTGAGGTCCAGGGCTCCCAAGGCATTGGGGTGCCCCCTGGTGGTGACCACGGGCCCCTACAGGGTTGTGCTTCAAAGCTCTGTACCCGTGGCCCCCAAAGACACCAGAGCGGTCGCCACCACGTGGTCTGGGGGAGGCATAAGCCCTCTTCCGGTCCTCCGAGGTGTCCCGGCCGGATCGCCCCCCCAGCCATCTGTGACAATATACAGAGAGAGACTATATATATATGTATATATATATATATATATATATATATATATATATATACACTCACCTAAAGGATTATTAGGAACACCTGTTCAATTTCTCATTGATGCAATTATCTAATCAACCAATCACATGGCAGTTGCTTCAATGCATTTAGGGCTGTGGTCCTGGTCAAGACAATCTCCTGAACTCCAAACTGAACGTCAGAATGGGAAAGAAAGGTGATTTAAGCAATTTTGAGCGTGGCATGGTTGTTGGTGCCAGACGGGCCGGTCTGAGTATTTCACAATCTGCTCAGTTACTGGGATTTTCACGCACAACCATTCCTAGGGTTTACAAAGAATGGTGTGAAAAGGGAAAAACATCCAGTATGCGGCAGTCCTGTGGGCGAAAATGCCGTGTTGATGCTAGAGGTCAGAGGAGAATGGGCCGACTGATTCGAGCTGATAGAAGAGCAACTTTGACTGAAATAACCACTCGTTACAACCGAGCAAAGCATTTGTGAAGCCACAACACGCACAACCTTTAGGCGGATGGGCTACAACAGCAGAAGACCCCACCGGGTACCACTCATCTCCACTACAAATAGGAAAAAGAGGCTACAATTTGCACATGCTCACCAAAATTGGACAGTTGAAGACTGGAAAAATGTTGCCTGGTCTGATGAGTCTCGATTTCTGTTGAGACATTCAAATGGTAGAGTCAGAATTTGGCGTAAACAGAATGAGAACATGGATCCATCAAGCCTTGTTACCACTGTGCAGGCTGGTGGTGGTGGTGTAATGGTGTGGGGGATGTTTTCTTGGCACACTTTAGGCCCCTTAGTGCCAATTGGGCATCGTTTAAATGCCACGGGCTACCTGAGCATTGTTTCTGACCATGTCCATCCCTTCATGACCACCATGTACCCATCCTCTGATGGCCACTTCCAGCAGGATAATGCACCATGTCACAAAGCTCGTATCATGTCAAATTGGTTTCTTGAACATGACAAGTCTGTGGTGGCAGTGCTATGATCTGGGGTTGCTGCAGTTGGTCAGGTCTAGAGGTTCAGCAACAGTATGTGCTCCAAGAATGAGGTCAGCTGACTACCTGAATATACTGAATGACCAGGTTATTCCATCAATGGATTTTTTCTTCCCTGATGGCACGGGCATATTCCAAGATGACAATGCCAGGATTCATCAGGCTCAAATTGTGAAAGAGTGGTTCAGGGAGCATGAGACATCATTTTCACACATGGATTGGCCACCACAGAGTCCAGACCTTAACCCCATTGAGAATCTTTGGGATGTGCTGGAGAAGGCTTTGCGCAGCGGTCAGACTCTGTCATCATCAATGCAAGATCTTGGTGAAAAATTAATGTAACACTGGATGGAACTAAATCTTGTGACATTGCAGAAGCTTATTGAAACAATGCCACAGCGAATGCATGCCGTATTCAAAGCTAAAGGCGGTCCAACGAAATATTAGAGTGTGTGACCTTTTTTTTTTTTGGGGCGACTTTTTTTTTGGCTAGGCAATGTATATACATATAGGGGGTTTGCCCCCTGCTCACTTCACTCGCCAACCCCCCTGGCCTGTGCTACACGCCAGCCACTTCGTGTCTCTGCCGCTCGTGTTGTGAAGAGGGTGGCTGGCTATATGCACCCAACAGAGACGTGGTCGCTCCTCCGAAACCCCCTCTTAACCGGTGTCAACGGCACCCGGGCACAGACAGGCAGACATCTTGTTTTGCACAAACCACCACACGTTTATTTACACTATATACAATTGTTTGGTCACACAGACCCACACAAGTGCACAAACCCCTTCCCAAAGTCCTGGCCTCACGATGCCTTGCTTCGGGCCGCCTTCATCCTCTCTGCTCCTGCCTTGTCCTACTTCCACCCGACTCCAGCCTCGAATGTATGAAGGACGGCCCCTTTTAAAGAGTGCCCGGATGAGCAGCAGGTGTTCCCGGCATTCCTCCGTTGGCCACGCCCCAGCGTGGCGGAAGTGCCAGCTGTCCTCCTGACAGCCCTCCGGGTAACACCCAAGGTCTTCCCCCCAGCACTTTCTGGTGTGGCGGAAGTGCTGGGGCAACAAGTCTCCAAGACATCGGGGCGCCTCCTGGCGGTGACTACGGGCCCCTACAGGGAAGGGCTTCCATGCCCTTGACCCGTGGCACCCAAAGCAACCCGAAAGGCAAACCCCACGTGATCCAGGCAGGGCTCTGACCCTCTTCCGGTCCCTCCTGGCGTCCCGGCCGGGTCATGGCCCCTGGCATCCCTGACACCGGTAATACAATGCCTTGTCTTTTTCTCCTCCTTCTTCAGAACAGAAGATAGACAGCAACTCCATTGTTGATGTCACTTGCGCTGTCTGTCTGCCATGTGCCACGACTTCCTACCACTTGACCACATAATGCATGAAGTGGCCATCATGTTTCCAGCTCTGTCCTGAATTCATGTCTGAGAAAACAGCTCTGCAATTATTCTTTGATTTTTTTTTTTATTTGGGGACCCCATTCTTCATGTTTGTTTATTACAGCTACTTAATAGAAATGTCTATCCATCATTAAACTGGACTGAAAAGGATAATGACCCTCAACTCAGAGTGCATGCTAACTTAAAGCATTTGGACTTTGTGTCCGAGTAAATTCTTCAGAAGAACATTTAAACTTGGAAAAATTTATACACAAAAAAAAAAAACTATGGATTTGTGTAAACCACATTATCCAAAAGGGAGTTCAAAACAAATCACCTCTGGAAATTAATTTGGAGAAGCTTTTAGACATTTTCTATCTGATTCTCTGTGATAGCACATCAATACCTTATTTGAATTGGGATACTAATTTTTCCTCCATTTAATTATGCTTTAAGTACAAGTTAAATATGTACGTTTTATTGATGCGCCAGTAATCTAATATCAAACAAGCAGGGATGACCTAAGACCCAGTGGACATTTACACTTTGCAAAGTATTTAATTGCTTTTAATATCCATCTCTTTATCTCTCTTTCAACTTCAAGTAGATACAAGTAGTGTAATATTTCAAAATGCTTTGAACGAACCTTGAAAATGTATGGAAATGGTGTTTCTGGAACACAAATAACATTAACATAAGTCAGATGAGAGTGGAGCCCACCCCAGCAACAATGAAACCCACCCTGGACAAGGGCACCAGTACATCATACAAATGTTACTGAAGGTGTTCCTGGACAAAACATCAGTGAGGGAGAGAAGTGATTCTAGGGATTCTGGGGGGGGGAAAAAACTCCATGGGGTCCTCCAACTCGCCTCCCCGAGTCGCACCGTGGTGGAACAAAGTGTAAAGCAGTCAAGTCAAAAAAATCATCAGGGAGGATTTGATAACCACAAATTGTTTCTTTTTTTCATTTGTTAAAAATAGATAAAAAAGCACCACCATAATTATAAAGCATTTGTATAAACAATAGAAAAATGATGATAGCATAAAGTGAATTTCAACATATAGATAAATGAAAAAGTAAATACAAGGCAAATAAATGGAAGGTGCACACGATAATAAAAAAATACAAAACCTCACATTGCATTATTAATACATAACAAAAATAATTATTTACATTTACTGTATCTAGTGCAATAAATATATGAAAAGTAAATACAAGGCAAATAAATGGAAGGTGCACACGATAATAAAAAAATACAAAACCTCACATTTTAAAATTTAAGAAAATAAATATTATTATTATTAACAATAATAATAACAAAAATAATTCTTCACATTTATATAGTGCTATAAATATATGAAATAGTAGATAAAAGGCAAATAAGTGGAAGGTGCACATGATAATCAAAAATACAAAACCTCACATTGTATTATTAATACGTAATAAAAATAATTATTTACATTTGTCTAGTGCTATAAATATATGAAAAAGTAAATAAATGGAAGGTGCACAAAATAATTAAAAATACAAAACCTCACATTTTAAAATTTAAGAAAATAAATATTATTATTATTATTAATACTGCGGTGGGTTGGCACCCTGCCCGGGATTGGTTCCTGCCTTGCGCCCTGTGTTGGCTGGGATTGGCTCCAGCAGACCCCCATGACCCAGTGTTCGGATTCAGCGGGTTGGGAAATGGATGGATGGATTATTATTAATAATAATAATAGCAAAAATAATTCTTTACATTTATTTAGCACTATAAATATATGAAAAAGTAAATAAAGGGAAATAAATGGAAGGTGCACATGATAATAAAAAATACAAAACTTCACATTGTAATATTTAAGAAAATAAATATTACTAATATTATTATTAATAATAATAACAAAACTAATTCTTTACATTTATATAGCACTATAAATTTATGAAAAAGTAAGTAAAAGGCAAATAAATGGAAGGTGCACACACAATAACAAAAAAATACAAAACCTCACATTGTAGTATTTAAGAAAATAAATATTATTAATAATAATAATTCTTTACATTTATATAGCGCTTGTCATAGTGAGTGTGGAGCCACTTTGGCCACCACCAGTGTTCACTATCCACCTGGATGATGTGACGGCAGCCATTTTTGCTCCAGCATGCTCACCACACATGACCTATTGGGTGGTGAAGGGGTGAGAGAGATTAGCGACAGGATGATGATTAGGGGGCCAGAATGACTAAACCACGGTGGGCAATTTAGCCAGGACATTGGGATACCCCTTACTCGTTATGAAGGTTGCCCTGGGATCTTTAATGACCACAGAAAGTAAGGACCTTAGTTTTACTCCTCATCTGAAGGACAGCGCCATGTTTATAGCCCAGTGTACCCGTCACTGCACTGGGGCATTGGCATCCACATTCAGATCACAGGATAAGTGCCACCTGCTGGCCTCACCAGCGCCTCTTCCAGCAGCAACCTAAGCTTTTCCTGTTTGGTTTCCCATCCAAGTACTGGCCTGGCCTAAACGTTTTTAACTTCAGGTGGATGACCTCTTCTGAAGTGCATGTAGTATGGCTGCACGTTTTAAAAAATATTAAAAAATGTCTTGTTAAAGTGTATCTGTCACTTGCAAAACACTGCAGACCATTGACATTGGCGCTAGGGTTGAAGGCCTCTCCTGGCACCTGGTACTTCTCAAAACAGCTTTAAAGATAGAAACTTCTCACATCAGAGGCAAGAGCGATTGGACCGCTGAGGAACAACATTTTGACTTTCTAGACCCGCGTCCCACTGTTAGCCACTCGCCCGTACAGCTGAATTGGTGCTGCTGATTTTGGAGTACACTGTACACTGGGGGTCTGGAGATAATGAATCAGAAATGGTCAGGCTGCCTAAACAAACCGAGTCAAGCTAATCCAGACTTGTAAGATACACTTCATGGTTTAGGAAATCGGCTCTGATTACGTTTAACGTCACTAAAAAAGTAACATTCAGCGCAAACACCGATGCTCTCACAACACAGATTGGAGCTTCTCTTAGTGCCGTTGTAGTAATTGACGATGCTATGGATTTACTGTAGATTTGTCGTTGCAGTGAGTACCAATGTGAACGGACGCCATTGTGGGGACCCCCTACCAGTTCAGAGCCCAAGACAATTACCTGCCTTGCCTGGCCTGTTGAGCAGGTGGGCATCATTAATTGTTTTGCAATTGTCTCCTTTTCTGCCACTAATGGGAGGTCAGGATGGTAATGCGGTGGGCGTCCGTGGTCTGCACATTCATGCATTTGCCATCCTCTGACCAGCCGTTCTTTCTCATTTACATGTATTTGTTTAGCAGACAATTTTATCCAAAGCGACTTACAAATGGGGTGGCATGGTGGTGCAGCGGGTAGCGCTGCTGCCTCCCAGTTAGGAGACCCGGCTTCGCTTCCCGGAGTTCCCCTGTGTCTGCGTGGCTTTCCTCCCACAGTCTGAAGACATGCAGGTTAGGTGCATTGGCAATCCCTAGTGTGTGCTTGGTGTGCGTTTGTACCCAGCGGTGGGTTGGCACCCTGCCCAGGGTTTGTTTCCTCCCTTGCGCCCTGTGTTGGCTGGGATTGGCTCCAGCAGACCCCCATGACCCTGTAGTTAGCGGTTTGCCAAATGGATGGATGGACTTACAAATGTGGTCTGGCATACTGTTTGGGGTCAAGTGATGCAGGACAAGGTTACAAAACTGACCACCTCAAGTGAGGAACCAATAGCAGTAGCCTGCCACAGATTTATTCACAGCACATACTGCACACGAGTGTAACTTCTTATTTCATTTTACAGTTATTGCAAGGTTCTAAATATAATCTTGATTTATTCAGTTTGGCAGCCACTGGCACTTAGCTCTACAAAATCCTATCTGTTAAGGAAATCCGTTCGTATTGCCAAAAGCGGTGCAATCATTTTAGGGAAAAATAAATAAATAATCAAATCCGAACCAAACTGTGAGGTCATCTATTTGCAAACATTGCACAAGAGAGGCTACAAGTGGACATTGTAAGCTGTCCAAGATTTATGTTCTGTCAAATTGCTGTCAAAGTCTGTCTTTAGGGCTGTGTGTTCCGGACTTCAGTACCTGACATCATTTTTCTGTTCTCAGCCTGGCAGGTTTATACAAACTGAAGCACTTGGAAACTTAGCCCATGAAAAGGCCTCAAATTAATTTTAAATTAGACAATCAGCATTGCATCAACCCTAGCATGAGCCGCGGCTGTAACCAGAGTGGAAATGTCAGTTTACCTGCCAAAATATTGACTTTAGTCAGAGATAGCAATCGGGCAGGAAATGGCCTGTGCTGAGAAGTGGAATAGGAAGTAGTATGAGAGGTTCCCATTACCGTGACTAATTCAGAAAACAAAGAGAGCACTTCTGCAAGCAGGTTTTCAACAATTATCTCATTAGAAATGTTCCATCCATGTAATAGAGCTTTGTCGCACAACACCGTTTTTTAATTTGGCGTATAAATTGGTAATTGAAAGACAAAGTGCAAAATAATCTTTACACAAGAACACCAATAATATAATATAATATAATATAATACAATAAAAGGATTAGTGTCTGTGTGTCTTTGTATATTTGTGTCCATCCAGTTGCTATGTCCCTGTCATTCCAACAGATGGCACCTCACAAACATTAACGCTGTGTTTTATTACAATTAACAATGCGTTTTATTATTAAAATTGTTTGTGATGCACCATCTGTTGGATTGGCAAATGTAAAGCATTTTATTACTGCATGCATTATAAAATACATTGTAAAAGACAGTGTACTGAACACATTAATGCTGAGGTCAATGTTGATTGTTTAGACTTCAACCCATCTTAGACATTCAGTATATAATATAATATAATATAATATAATATAATATAATATAATATAATATAATATAATAAATGGATAAGTGTCTGTGTATATTTGTGTCCATCCAGTTGCTATGTCCCTGTCATTCCAACAGATGGCACCTCACAAACATTAACACTGTTTTTATTACAATTAACAATGCGTTTTATTATTAAAATTGTTTGTGTTGCACCATCTGTTAGAATGGCAAATGCAAAGCATTTTATTATTACATGCATTACAAAATACATTATAATAGATGGTGCACTGCAAAAATTAATGCTGAGGTCAATGTTGATTGTTTAGACTTCAACCCATCTTAGACATACAGAACAGATAATAATATAATATAATGTAATATAATATACTATTATATAATATGGTATATTAAAAGGATAAGTGTTTGTGTGTCTATGCCTCTTGTGGCTGTCCATTTGCTAGGTCTCTGTCATTCCAACAGATGCAACGTCACAAATATTTGAGATGCCCCATCTGTTGGAATGGCAAATTCAAGGCATTTTATCACTACATGCATTATAAAATACATCGCAATAAATGGTGCACTGCAAACATTAACACTAAGGTCTATGTTGATTGTTTAGATTCAACCTGTGTTAGACAGGTAGCACAGATATTATATTATACTATTTCACAGACATTTGTAGTAATAAAATGCATGCATCGGTCATTTCAACAGATGGCATAAAGATTAACTCTAAATTTACAAAGCCCATAACAAGTGGCTAATAGCAAAGACATGTGCATTGCATTTGTCAGTCCAACAAATGGTGCAACACAAACATTTTTAGTATT
Source organism: Polypterus senegalus (assembly GCF_016835505.1). Taxonomy (NCBI): domain Eukaryota; kingdom Metazoa; phylum Chordata; class Cladistia; order Polypteriformes; family Polypteridae; genus Polypterus; species Polypterus senegalus. The sequence goes on from NC_053168.1 coordinate 135,367,885, forward strand.
TCACTATATTACTACAAATGTTTGTGATGTATCACCTGTTGGAATGAAAAATGTAACACATTTTATTAGTACATGCATTGTAAAATACATACCAATAGACGGTGCACTGTGAAAGTTAACAATGAGATCTACATTGATTATTTCCATTTCAACCCGTCTTAGGCAAGAAGCACACATAATATAATATAATATAATATAATATAATATAATATAATATAATATAATATAATATAATATATGTAGGTTAGATTAAATGGCACCTGTAAACTGGCCAAGTGTACGTGTGTGCCTGTGTGACAACCCGTGTCCCTAAAAACCTGCTATCAGGGACCCCTAACTCGCTGTACCCCCAAGACTGGATGCCCATCAGCCTATTCCTCTGTGTCCCAGCACTTTCAACACAGTGCCACCCCACCAGCCATGTACTCTACTGAAGATGAAATATTGCCTTCCTTGTAATTCAGTTAACGCAATTCTTCAAACACTTTAAAAAATAACATTCACCCTGTGACCAGTAGGGGGCTCTTCAGATCGCCAAACCTCAGACTAAGCTATGCAGATATGAGACCCACGTTCAAAAGACCTTTTATTTATAAAATATGTTCCAGAAATTAATTTTCCACAGAATCAATACCCTCAGAATTCCCTCTGTTCCTCTCAAGCAACCTTTATCCTCCTCCTCCTCCCAACTCCAAGTCCTTTGAGTAAGCCGGACCTGGGAGATCTTCCGATGTCAGAACATTGCACCCAGGAAGCACAGGCTGAACAGCCATAAAACAAGGCTGAGGAAGCCATCAGGGCCGCCCTCCAGAACTGTCGATCTTATTTAGCCCTGTGGGAGTCCAAAACAGGAGGCACGGCAGAGGAGCACTGCCACCTGGCATACTGGGGGCACAGTCACGCTCGAGTGGCATTCGCACCCTGTGTCCATCCTTCAAATTGAGGCCAGGAGCAGCACCCACCTTGTACGGGATGACAATCCATCCTGGCTGCCTCCCGCACAAGTAAAGCTACTTCTTCCATCCAAGCCTGGGTGCCAACCCATCCGTGTCTATCCCAACCTTCACACGGAAACACAATAGTGGAGAAAAAATAACATACTTTATCCACAAATAATTATACAAATAATTCTAGAAAGGAAGGATTTTGCTGTTTAGACACCTCCATTATAGAATGGTTGATGCACTACCAAATCCAACGATATCCTGAAAGCTACTGATTAGAGACATATGAAGGAACACTTAATGGAATATAAGATGAAAAGCAAATCAGTTCTTAAATAAATACAAGCCTTTTTTTGGGGGGGATAATTTCTCTTCTGCAGGAAATGAGTTGAAATCAATGGACGCTATTCCTGAAAGAAAAAAAAATCCTTCTTGGTCCGTATATATTTTTTTTTTTTTTACAATGAGTCACTTTGTCTTGCCTGCTCACTAACCATGGATTATCACATTCAAAATACCATTCTTTTCCGGTGAAATGAACTGTGATGACCTGAAAGATACGTTTCGCATTTACTGAACCGGCTGTTTTTGTGCAATTAAAACTGGACATGTTATTGAGTGTAACTGTATGGAATTCACTGATACCTAACCTCGCCTTGATTGTGGCCACTTAATGACTGCAGGTGCACTTAAACACCAGCTGACTTGCCTGCCGCTTTAGAAGCGACTTCATTGCAAGAGTAATCCGAAGAAGATTGAAAAATGAACAAAATAAACGAATCAATCTTCAGCATACTGGGCTCAGCGACGCTCTTATTAATATGGCGGTGGGGCAAGGCGGCCAAAGAGACCCATTAATGAGTTAGCAAACGTACGCATGACATAACGATGTGTCTAGCGATTTAGTGCAATGTTTTATTTTTTGTTATTAACTTTATCCATGCGACAGTAATACCACAGTCCTCTTTATTAAACCTTTTCGCAACGAGGGGTCTAAAATCCAAAATAATTGTGTTAATAGAAGGTAGTTACGTGTGTTACGTGCAGCTGCTAGAATCTAAGAATCTTAACTAGGAAAAGAAAAATCCAAACACATCTCTCCAGTTCTGATGTCACTACGTTGGTCAGTCAGTCATTCTCCAACCCGCTATATCCTAACACAGTGTCTGCTGGAGAAAAATCCCAGCCAACACAGGAACAAATCCAGGGCGCCAGCCCACCGGAGGGCACACACACACACTCACACCAAGCACACACTAGGAACAATTTAGGATCGCCAATGCACCTAACCTGCATATCTTTGGACTGTGGGAGGAAACCCACGCAGACACGGGGAGAACATGCAAACTCCACACATGGTGGACCCGGGAAACGAACCTCACTGCGAGGTAGCAATGCTACCACTGCGCCAACCCCGCTACATTGGTTACCTGTGTCATTTAGAATTGACTTTAAAATACTGCTTATGGTTTACAAAGCCTTCAATAATCTCGCTCCATCCTATATCTCGGAATGCTTCTCACCTTACAGTCCAAATCGTAACCTTAGATCTTCAAATGAGGGTCTGCTTATTACTCCAGGAGCTAAACTTGAAAGAAGTGGTGAGGCGGCCTTCTGCTGTTATGCACCAAAAATCTATAATAGCTGACCGATAGAAATTTGCCAGGCTAATACGGTGGAGCACTTTAAAAAACGGCGAAAATCCCGTTATTGTAACATGGCTTTCTCGTAGCTTCATTTTAGTTTAATCCTGATACTCTGTATAGGCATTTAATTATTAATATTATTGCTTCAGCTTCACTACAAACCAAGAGTGAGGGAGCTACCTACAACCACACGCTCATTCAGGAAATGGTCCCCTGAGGCAGAGCAGTCTCTGAGAGACGGACTGGGATATCCTGCAGGGATCACATAGTGAGAACATTGACTACACTACTGTTTACATCAACTTCTGTATGGACATTGTAGTTCCAGTAAGAACAGTATGCTGCTATGCTAAAAACAAGCCATGAATTAGTGACATCAAGGGCCTTCTGAACCAGAAGAAAACGGCTTTTAAAGGTGGTGATCAGCATGAGCTGAAGCGTGTGCAGAAGGAACTCCAAGTCCAGCTCAGGGCAGTGAAGGAGCAGTACACGAGAAAGCTGGAGCAGAAGTTGCAGAATAACAGCATGAAGGAAGTGTGGGACAGGATGAAGATCATCACTGGCTGCAGCTCGAAGCAGGGTGTCACCATTGAGAGAGATGTGGAGAGAGCAAACCTGATGAACGACTTCTTTAACAGGTTTGACCACCCTAACCCACTCTCACCTAAGAGTACTGCACCCCCCACCCATCCTTCTGCTGATACCAGCATAGGAGGGACATCCCCACCCACAGTTACAGCAGCGCAGGTAAGTAGAGAGCTGAGGAGACTTCATGCCAGCAAAGCAGTGGGTCCAGATGGAGTATCGCCACCACTGCTGAAGGCCTGTGCGTTGGAGCTGGGGAGTCCTCTACAGCACATCTTCAACCTGACCCTGGAACAGGGGAGAGTCCCGAGGCTTTGGAAAACATCTTGTATCACCCCAGTCCCAAAGGTATCACGTCCTAGTGAGCTGAACGACTTCCGGCCTGTCGCCCTGACGTCACATGTGATGAAGAACATGGAGCGGCTGCTGCTTCACCACCTGAGGCCACAGGTCCGCCACGCCCTCGACCCTCTGCAGTTCGCATACCAGAAGAAGGATGGAAGCGGAGGATGCCATCATCTATATGCTACACCAATCCCTCTCCCACTTGGACAGAGGCAGTGGTGCAGTAAGAATTATGTTTCTGGACTTCTATAGCACCTTCTACACCATCCAGACTTGAAATTTGATGCAAGTGATCAGGAGATGGAGATCGAAAACGAAAGTGAGGTACTGGCATCAGCTGATCAGTCCCCAGCTGATCTTGTGGTGCTGAACAACGTTTGGGTAGCTGATGTGCCGTGGTAGCGTTTGCCTGGGAGGACTACCACTTATGATGACCTGCTGTGCCAAGACAACCAAGGCAGCCAGCCCCACCGTGCATTCCTGCTTGCCATCGAGGTGCCCCCGCGCAGCCACATGAGATGCCAAACATGCACCAACAGCAACCACAGCATGTAGCCACAGATGTTTTAGGTTGATTTATGTGTGAAATCATTGATTTGAGTTTTTTGGAAAAAATATTCAGCCCTCAAAAAGTTAAGTTTACATTTGAAAGTTGAGAATGATTCGATATTTCTAAGCTCAGTAGGTAGTGAGTTCCAGAGTGGCTGAATGCTCTGCGCCCAATGGTGGTTAGACAGGCAAGAGGGACGGTCAGATGGATGGAGGAAGAGGATCTAAGGTTACAGGAGGGAATGGCAACATGAAGAAGGTAGGCCAGGTATGGAGGGACGAGATTATGAATGGCCTTAAATGTTAACAGCAGAATTTTAACATCATTTGAAACTTAATTGGGAGCCGATGAAGCTGCTGCAAGACCGGAGTAATATGGTGAATAGACGGAGTTCGAGTAATGATGCGGGCAGCAGAATTCTGGACTAGCTGAAGCTTATGGAGAGCTTTATTAGAGAGACCAAAGAGGAGTGAACTGCAATAGTCCAGAGGAGACGTAACAAGACTGTGAATAAGGATGGCAATGGTATGGCAGATGTGATTAATATTACGTAGGTGGAAGTAAGTGGACCGGGTGACGTTATTATTTGGAAAGAGAGAGTCCTGTCAAGGATGACACCCAGACTCTTGACATGAGGTGGACCAAAGGACACATGAAGAGACAAAGAGACACACGAGGAGAAAGGAAACCAGGTTACATTCATGGAAGATGTCTGCTGGCTGATGACAGACCTTCTACGAAACACGTCGCCGTGGCTTTTTTCAGGGTCTCGCCTTTTCCTTTTGATCTTTAATTGAGCTCCTCTTCAAAGAACGTGCTGCTTTTAGATGGTCTGAGATTTAGAATCTAGACCAGCCCAGTGACAATGACCATAGACGCGCAAGTTTGTTTGGGCGCAATGCATGCCAAAGTAAGTCACACGGCAGAGTAAAAAATGTGATTTTTCTTCACAAGTGTGTGTGCGAGCGAGTGCTTTATGTGAAAGCTTTGTTCCAAATCACACGATTCCGAGACCCTAAAAGAGCATTTAACACATATGGCAGGGCTGTAAAACGACTAGTTGCGACTTTCATGTATTGTCAGTGGTCATTTAATCCTAACATATAAATGAATAACTTTATTTAATTAACCATAATTATAATTTTGCAGCTTTTTTTAGATATCACTACTTAAAACATGCTCTTTTATGGCTGCCTAAGGCAGTCAGTGGTATGAGCAAAGCTTCACTGCCAAAATTTCCGATTTCACCACTAAAGGAAAAAGACATTTTTTTTATGCCTTCTTTCACATTTTTAAATTCTGTGTAACTTAAGGAGACTAGAAATTCGAAGAAAATAAAAAGGCTGTAATTGTATTTTCATTCCTTAAGAGATTATGTCAATGTTTGTAATATCTTAAGGAAGGCTTCTAATATTGTAAAGGCTTACAACTGTCAAATAAATAAATCCAGTACTCCCTTAGTTATTCATGAATATATACAAAAAAACTGGCCAATATGCTCTATGATTAACCACCCACGATTACAGAGCGACTCAAACCACCTACAACTGAACACCAGCAAAACCAAGGAGCGGGTGGTGGATTTTAGGAGGCCCAGGCCCCCTCATGGACCCCGTGATCATCAGAGGTGACTGTGCAGAGGGTGCAGACCTATAAATACCTGGGAGTGCAGCTGGATGATAAATTGGACCGGCCTGCCAATACTGATGCTCTGTGTATGAGAGGACAGAACCGACTATACGTCCTTAGAAGGTTGGCGTCCTTCAACATCTGTAATAAGATGCTGCAGATGTTCTATCAGACGGTTGTGGTGAGCGCCCTCTTCTACGCGGTGGTGTGCTGGGGAGGCAGCATAAAGAAGAGGGATGCCTCATGCCTGGACAAACTGGTGAGGAAGGCAGGCTCTATTGTGGGCACGGAGCTGGACAGTTTGACATCCATGGCAAAGTGACGGGCACTGAGCAGGCTCCTGTCAATCATGGAGAATCCACTGCATCCACTGGACGGGATCATCTCCAGAAAAAGGAGCAGCTTCAGTGACAGACTGCTGTCACCGTCCTGCTCCAGTGACAGACTGAGGAGACCCCACACTATGCGACTCTTCAATTCCACCCGGGGGAGTAAACGTTAACATTATACAAAGTTATTGTCTGTTATACCTGCATTGTTATCACTCTTTAATTTAATATTGTTTTTTATCAGTATGCTGCTGCTGCAGTATGTGAATTTCCCCTTGGGATAAATAAAGTATCTATCTATCTATCTATCTATCTATCTATCTATCTATCTATCTATCTATCTATCTATCTATCTATCTATCTATTTAATATAGTGCCTTTCATTATCTATCTATCTATCTATCTATTTAATATAGTGCCTTTCATTATCTATCTATCTATCTATCTATCTACAGTGCCTTGCAAAAGCGGCCTTTCAGAACAGGTATATTTTAAATGGACATCATATATTTGCTTGACAATTAGCAGATGTGACACATGATGCATAAACTTTTATGTTCAAATCAGAAGTGGGCCACCATGGGCCATTTCAGGGCATAAATGAGCAGGACCCTCGGGCCTGTTAGAGGAAGTATGGGACCAAAAGGATAAAACAATTACGTCCCACTACAGAGCCAGATTGGAGTCAATTCTGCCTGAGGATTGCCTTCTGGATTCTGGTAAGGTTATGTGATATCACTCCGGGACGAGAAGTGGGGTTGTCACTAAACAGTATCATCTCCTTTTCCCCCCTCAGTATCGACAAGATGCTCCATTAAGGGTGCCAGTTCTGGAAGATGTGCCAGTCCTCCACAGCAGCCATTCATTAGAACATCAGAAACACTTGTGACAAGATGGTCCATCTTTTTCAACAGGATGTTACGGAAGTAACATAAAGTTGATGTTATCTCATGATTTGTTCATTCATGCGTTCGTGATCTCTAGTTGGATTGACTGCCGCGATACGCCATTCACTGGCTGTTCAAATTGTTCTTGATGCAGCTTTCAGTTAATTCAAAACCCTGCTGCAAGAATTGTTACAAGAACCAGAAAGTACAAACACATAACTCCAGTTCTCAAGTTCTTACACTCGCTTCCAGGTAGATTTAGGGCTGAATACAAAATCCTCCTTCTTACATATAAAGCCTTAAATGACGGAGGCCCTGAACTTATCATTACTTACAAACATGAGCACACATTGAGATCTCAAGATGCTGGTCAGCTTAAGATTCCAAGGATTAATAAAATAACAGAGGGAGGATTAGCTTTGTGTTACAGGGCCTCAAAACTATGGAATGATCTGCATGTTACTATAAGGGATGCCCCTTTATTCACCACTTTTAAATCCAGGCTCAAGACTCATGATGTTGGTCAGGCATACCCTGACTAGAACTGCTGATGAGCTGTGCATACTGCATCTCTGTTTGTTGGTCATTTGAACAGAAATATAAGTAACATGATAAACTGTTACTAAGCCTTCCATCCATCCATCCATTATTCAACCCACTATATCCTAACTACAGGGTCACGGGGGTCTGCTGGAGCCAATCCCAGCCAACACAGGGCGCAAGGCAAGAAACAAACCCCAGGCAGGGCGCCAGTCCACCGCAGGGCGCGCGTACGCACACACACACACACACAGCCAGCACACACTAGGGACAATTTAGAATCGCCAATGCACATAACCTTCATGTCTTTGGACTGTAGGAGGAAACTGGAGGAAACCCACACAGACACGCTGAGAACATGCAAACGCCACGCAGGGAGGACCCGGGAAGCGAACCCAGGTCTCCTAAATGTGAGGCAGCAGCGCTACCCACTGCATCACCATGCCGCCCACTAAGCCTTCCTCTATTCTATTTCTCTTCTAGGTATCTGGACTTGGTGCCACTGCTCTACTGCCAGGCTTCTCTCCTGCATATGGAAACGTCATCTCAGACAAAGGAGAGTTGGAGTCATTTGTTCATCAGATTGGACGGCCAGCACAGACACCACTGTAGAAAAGGGGGTAGGCAGTCTGTGGCAGAGGTCTCCAGGACTCTGTCTTTAAAAATTTTAATCTTCTCTGCTCTCATCTGGCCATAGCTCATCGATTAATTAATGGACAGTGTGGTCACCAGAGGGCGCACCGGCCACCCAAACCCAACAGAAATAGACACAAGGCAAAAGTCCAGCACGCACAAAGGCTTTATTTAGTGGAAAACGCTTCCCAAATCGTTTCCCTCTAATGCAAAGTGGTAAAGTACCAATCATCACAGATAATAAAGCACACAGCTCTTTTCTTCTCTTCTTTCTCCTTCCGCCTCCCCTTTTCCTCCAGCAAGTGTCATCCTCATCCTTTTCCTTGTTCTCCTGACTCTGGCTCCCTGAATGAAGGCAGGCGGATTCTTTTATACTGCATCTTGGAATACTCCAGGTGGTTAGCAAGGTCTGAAGCACTCCCAGGTGTGGTGGAAGCCCAACAAAGTAGGGCTCTTCAGCTCCCCCTGGATGCTCCTATGGAATCCAACAAGCCTTTGACAAAAATTCCAATTCCCATGGAGCCCTGTGGGAATCCGAGGCACCTCTGCAACCCAAGGGGGCTGCCCTCTAGCACTTCCGGGGGCAGTGCCCTGTACATATCTGCTCCCCTGGTCCTTCTTTTACTAAGGCATCCCGGTCATTTACGTTTAGTCAGTCTCTACCTTCTTCTTTACATGTTTTAACAAATCTGTTTTTAGAAGTGTACCAGTTTAGTAATTTGTATAATCTGTTCTTGTATTTTAACTAAGACCTGTTCACAACACTCTGCGTCTGCACTCAGTGAAGTGCTATACCAAAAAAATAAGTTTACAGTTCTATTGTCTATAATTAAACCTTCCATCCAATCTTCATGACTGTAAATGTGTCCTCTGTGAGTAGGGTTACCAGACATCCGGCAAAACTCAACTGTCCTCCTTCTGCCAGGCGTCACTCAAAATCTGCCATACAGTATGTCTGACTTTTTCAACAATCTGCTGTGAGGTGGGGTTTGCTAACTGACAGTAAATGTCTTCTCACCGACACCTGATGTTTTATCAATGCACTCAAGCCTCCGAGAGGGAACACCAAGACCCTCCACGCACCCGCTCTTCAATACATAAGAAACATAAGAAATTTGACAACCGAGAGGAGACCATTCAGTCCATCAAACCCGGTTGTTTAGCTAATAGCTAAGCTGTCCTGATAGCTCATCCCGATTCTTCTTAAAGATGGTTGAGGTTTCTGTTTCAACTCCATGTCACAACTCTGCATAAAGAAGAGCTTCCCGGCTTCAGACTTAAATGCACTTCCCCATAATTTCCATTGATAATAATAATACAGCAAAACCTTAGTTTGCGAGTAACTTGGTCTGCAAGTGTTTTGCAAGACGAGCAAAAATTTTTAATAAATTTTAACTTGATAAACGAGTGAGGTCTTGCAATGCGAGTAGTACGCATATGCTTTGTCTGCCGAGTGTCACGTGATCACACCCAAGCCGATGGTTTTTCTCTCTCTCTCGCTGAGGGATTGTGGGTAATCGTCTCCCATGCTCGGTCTTAGTCGGCGTGCCTCACTCATATAGTCGACATCCATACGAGCGTAAACTGTATACTAAAGCATTGTGACCACGTGTGTGTGTGCGTAACGATTCTACTCAAAGGTAAAACGCAGGTTCATTTGTTTTATGTATTTTTACTTTATATTCTGTATATGAATATTTTGGGTTGTGGAACGAATCATCTGAGTTTCTGTTATTTCTTATGTGGAAATTTGCTTTGATATACGAGTGCTTTGAATTACATGCTCGTTTCCAGAACGAACTATGCTTGCAAACCAAGGCACCACTATAATAATAATAATAATAATAATAATAATAATAATAATACATTTTATTTATATAGCGCTGTTCCCATGCTCAAGGCGCTTCACAGAGTCTTAGAAAAAAAAAACAGCAGTGTATATGTAACATTGGATACAAATGTTTTCCAGAATAGAACAATGAAACAGATAACAAAGCATTAAATAGAATAAAGGAGAATAAACCAGAGTAAAATACTAAATTCAATACTAAAAGAAAACCCTAACAAATAACCTAATTTGTGATATAACAGACAGACAAATTTTCCTGAGCACCTGCACAGAGAGGTCAACTGAAATAAAGGGCAGAATGTTAAGTCAAGTTAAAAGCCTTCCTAAATAGAGGAGTTTTAATTGTTTTTTAAAAGAATGAATGGAGTCAGCTGATCTAATTCATTTCCGGATGTCATTCCAAAGTCTGGGCGCTATATACAGCTGAAAGCCCTGTCACCCATAGAGTGCAGGTTAGTGTGAGGCACAACAAGATTACCAGAATCAGAGGACCTTAGTAGGCGAACAGGAGCCTAGTGATTTAGAAGGTCACTAATGGAGTCCGGTCCAAGGCTATTTAAAGCTTTGTAGGTTATTAATAGAATTTTATATTCAATCCTATAAGACACAGGGAGCCAGTGAAGGCGTAGCAGGATGGGTGCGACGTGCTCATAGCACTTTTCTCACTACTCTAAGCATTTTACATAGTGAGTGGAGAGCCACGTCAACCACCACCAATGTGTAGGATCCACCTGAATGATGTGATGGCAGCCATTTTTGCACCCGGGCGCTTACCACACATAATCTGTTAGATGGTGAAATGATGAGGTAGAGAGAACCAATCAGAGATAGGGAATGATTAGGGAGCCAGAATGACTTCGCCGTGGAGGGTAAGTTAGGCAGGACATTGGGATACCCCCTGCTTTTATAGCCACAGAGAGTCAGGACCTCGGTTTTACATTTCATTCAAAGGACGGCGCCATTTTCACAGTGCAGTGTCCTCATCACTGCACAGGGGCATTGGGATCCACATTCAGATCACAGGGTAAGCGCCACTAACTGGCCTCGACCAACACCTCTTATGCCCTCTAATACGTACTTCACCCTAAATTAAGCTCAAAGAATGTTGCTGGAAAATTCAATGTGAGTATCTCAGTGTGATTGAACATCCATGGAGAAGCCCCCACCCAACCACTCGCTCATCGATACAACAAGCCCACCCGCCCACTTTTACGAGACCCCCATAAGTCACACTATCAATGTGTCCTCCTTTGCTGCCTTCGGTTTCCTCATTTGGCTAATCTTGTATCTGGTAACCCTACCTGTGGGGTGAGTGTTATGAATATGCCCTGCAATGGACTGGCACCTCCTCCAGGGTTGGCTCCTACTTTGCACACGAGGCTGCTGGGATACCCTTGAACTGGATAAAGCTGGCTGGATGATAGATGAACGGATGGGTGTTGTTTCTGTGTAAGTGGGCACTCAATAATAGACAGACATTTCTTCCACTGGGAATTCCTGCCTCGGGTCAGTTGATGCCAGTGCAGATTCTTGGCCTCCGTGACTGATATAATCAGATCTTATAATACTGTAGATGAAGAGATTATTACTGTTTTTTTTAATATATCATACAGAATAATGTCATCATACACCTGCAGTGCCTACACAGTAGATCCGAGTATGCACCCTTGTACCCCGTCGCCTTCCAAAAACGGAATTCTTTGAATGACACTGTAAATGCAAACTGCGCACTCTGTATATTTGACTTATTATTTTAACCTATAAAAAGCGCGTGTTAACCTTCAAGCTAAGAAAGCTCCACTACCCCCTGCTTTTTCGCTGCTCCTTTTGTTATGTGTGAATGTGGTTGATGCTAACAGCACTTACACGGCTCTATATATGCACATTAGACAATTTAATTTTGCTACATTAAGTGCTTGACAGTATAAGCTACCGTACATGTGAAACGGAGAACTTGGCCGCAATGCCTGTTTTTAAAAAAAAAAGGCAGATAGCAGTAGGGGGTAAATCCAGTTTGCAATCCAACACACAGTTCTTTTTAAAAAGACATTTCAGAACAATTATGTGCCATTAACTTGTCCTTCTATTCACTTCGCACTCATTATTACAAAGTATGAAAATTCCGACAACTACTGGTTAAAGCGAACGTTTCCATCACGACGTACAGCAGCAGGCCTTTCGTAATATTATATAGTGCCTTAGCAATCTATTACAATTTGACACCATAATTAATTTGAAAAAATGGGGTTGTGAGGCTGAAAAACATCTCACCTAACATTTTTGTAAAATATGTTCTGCCCAATGCAAAGTGTTAAATACAATTCAGCAATAAAAATGAAGTTTGCTAATGGGATGGCATGGTGGGTACTAATACAACACCGATTCGAAAAAAAAAAAAGTTGTGACAGTACAGAAAATGCTGAACAAAAAGGAGCGATTTGTAAATTCTATTCACCCCTCGCTAAAGTGAAAACACTAAGAGCCGGAGAGGAAGCACAGGCTTCCAAGCCGGGATGGAGGATGATTTCTCGCCATAGTGGAAGGACAGTTGAGACTCATCCCGGCCGGAATGCTTTACATTCTCCCCCCCTGCACAGAGAGAAGGATAACAAATGGACTGGGCGGACGTGAAGGTCGAGTGCAGTTCATTCCCCCACACGACAGGTGGCAGTGTTTCCCCAGACTGAACCCAGCTTCAGACAGCCAGAAGGTGCCATGGGACTTGGAGTCCTGGAGTACGACCCCATTGGAGTCTTTGGGTGCACACCTGAGGGAGGACTACCCCTGATTACTGCCTGACCTGGAATTGCTACGGATAACCAATCCAGCTCCTCAGGGAGTCGGAGTCGGGAGGCAGGGGACAACACTTGCTTGGAGGAAGAGGAGGAAAAATTCTTCATTGTGTGGTGTGCTGTGATTTAAAGAGGATTCAAGAAGGACCTGCAAAGACCAAGGAGCTGGTGGTGGATTTTAGGAGGCCTAGGCCCCTCATGGACCCTGTGATCATCAGAGGTGACTGTGTGCAGAGGGTGCAGACCTTTAAATATCTGGGAGTGCAGCTGGATGACAAATTGGACTGGACTGCCAATACTGATGCTCTGTGTAAGAAAGGTCAGAGCAGACTATACTTTCTGAGAAGGTTGGCATCCTTCAACATCTGCAGTAAGATGCTGCAGATGTTCTACCAGACGGTTGTGGCGAGTGCCCTCTTCTACACGGTGGTGTGCTGGGGTGGCAGCATAAAGATGAAAGACGCCTCACGCCTGGACAAATTTGTTAAGAAGGCAGGCTCCAGACGCAGAAAGCCAATCTTTTCGAAAATTCCCTTTCATATGTGGTCCTAGATCCGATACATATCCGAGGCACAACAATGTGAAAGGCTTGAGGAGGCACCACCCTGGCGACCTTATATAATTGAAGGTTGGTAGAAAAACACAAAGCACGCAACAAGTGGTTAAAAACGTTTTTTCTATATGCAATTTTAAAAAAGGAACTAACTCATATCCAGACAGGAAGTGGCGGGTCCATGAGTGCGGCCAATGGAAGTGATGTCAGAGGTGGAATGTCAGTCAGTCAGTTTTACGTTCTGCCAAGAGAAGGCATTAGCACACAGTGCCTACCCCTGGTTGGACGGGCAACTGCCATCACAAGATCCCTTAACCCTTAATCCACCACAACCAGCTATAGTTTGTTCCCGGTGCAATTTGTCAGCACGCTGGAGCTGAGTATATTCGGTAACATAGATTCGTTGAAAGCCACAATTGGCTATAGTCGGTTCGGTATAGCTGTGCCAAGAGTCACGGTGCCACCACTGCTGGCTCCTTTCTCTGACCCACACATCTCGTGGTGCAGCAGTGCAAGAAATAGCTGCGAAAACAGTAATGAACTAACCATCTGGCTTTTTTTTCGCCTTCTCAACTTAATCGTGTACTGCTAGCGACTCGTCCTCCAGAGTAAACTGTGATATATACAAAAGCTACTAGTGTGTCCATTTTGTTGCTTTTAATACCTTGAATTGTGTCAGAAATATGACAATTTTTGTTGTTGGTGACACAGATGACGTGTGCACAAACATATCAATGTACGCACATGTGGCATTTTGGAGGACAGATGTGTTCACATTACAGTCAGAGCAGGTCACTTCTACTTTTAAATGTGAACCATCAAGATGGGCAAATCCAATTTGAGCAAATGAGGCCTGTAATGTGGGTGAAGCCTTTTATGTCGATTTTGTTAATTATTTATGTTTTCGGTGTTGATTATCAACGTTTCTTTATGTTTATGCATCTTATATCATGTACTTGTAGGTTTTTTGGGTAGTTCCCCCAAGAGGCGGGGTCTCCTGTCCATCACCACAAGGCACCGCCCTCAGCCCTATACAGGTTAGGGGCCTCCTACAGTCCCTTGCGGTTCATTGGAATGCACTTGGAAGTTTAGTGAGCTATTCTTGCAGTTTCTGTTCTTATTGCGAATTCCTGGATTTAGGGATCTTTGCTCTGTATTTTGTCTCCTTGTCCTTTCATTCTTTCTGATAATATAAGCTATGATCATGTGATGATAATCTAAATTAAAACAAAACAAATTAGAAAAAGTAATTTGAAAAATAATAAATAAAAATATGAGATGTAAGCGCCAGTAGGCTTTGCACCCTAGGGACCAATTTACCCAAACTATTCTCTAACTTTTCAGTAATTATTTACCACTCTGATGGCGAGCTTTTCGATTGTGAAATAGGTCATTACGATAGCAACTGATGAGAAGAATTCATAATTAAATGCAGAATTTTGGTATTTCAGAGATCCTCTAGGGTGCCTCTTTCTCTTGCACGATTTGGCTCAAAAACGAATCAACACATCGACATCTCGTAACAGGCTTAAGTTTCGAGTCTGGTATTTTCCTGTCCAGCCATTTTATCTCTAGACCACACAGACACACACAGACAGACACACTGCCATCATCGAGATTTTCAATGTTTTCGATATCAGGGGACCCTAAATCGCCGAGATCCATCAAAAACCAAAGAGCAAAATTTTTGAACGAATCTAAAGTTTGCAATCTTCCCCCATAGATGAAACAAAAAAAATAAATTCCCTGTACCCAGTCTGTGAGCATAACTGGCAATCATCACATTGTTAAACAAAATGCAACAAAATAGCAATTAGTTAAAAACAAAAATTGGACGTGAGCATCAGTAGGCTTTGTGCCCTAGGAACCAATTTACCCAAATTATTCTCTAACATTACAGTAATTATTTACCTGCTCTGATGCTGACCTTTCTGATCATAAAATAGGCCATTATGATAGCTGTTGATGAGAAGAATTCATAATTAACTGCAGAATTCGGTATTTGAGGGTTCCTCTACAGTGCCTCTTTCTCTCGCACGATTTCACTCAAAAACAAATCAGCACATCGTTATCTCATAACAGGCTTAAGTTTCGAGTTTGTTATTTTTCCATCTAACCGTTTTAGCTCTCAACCATCCTCAAGAAACTGTGACACACAGACACACAGAGGCAGACAAACACCCATCATCAAGATATCGATGTTTCCGTTATTAGGGGGCCGTAAAACATCGAGATCTGTCGAAAACCGGAGATCAAAAGTTTGGATTTTTGCTCCTCCCCGTGACCCTGTATTCGGATTCAGCGGGTTAGAAAATGGATGGATGGATGGATTTTTGCTCCTTCCCTATAGACATTATGGTGAGGGAGGAGGCAAAGCAAAGAGATGTCTCTACAGCATCACCATGGACATGAAATTAGGTTCATCCACTCCCATCATCTGGCCTTCACTTTTGGACATCTTTGTTAATGCAAAATCCATCATTGTGGTGATCAACATGAAGATCAGCGGTTTACTCTTCGCTCCAAGACTCAAAATAGAGTAGCAGTGGTTTGAAGAAGAACACCATCAATCCATTTCATTGTTTTTTCGTTTTTTTTTCCAGAAACACAAACCAATCCAGGGGGCGTTTATTTCAAATTCAGTTTACATCTGATAACTTGTGATGAAAATGAACATAATAGTCAACTGCATGCATAACGTATCTTGCCTGAAAAAGGGGCCTGAGTTGCCTCGGAAGGTTGCATCTTGTAATCTTTTTAGTTAGCCAATAAAAGGGGGTCATTTTGCTTGACTTCTTCTCCCAGCTGTTTAATCTAATTCCGGTTAGGGAATTCCAGGTGACACTGACCACAGATAAGGAACCAATTCTGGATGGGATGCCACATTTCAAATAAGGAGCTCTTCAGACGTCAATAATAATAAAGATTTTAAATTTCAGTAAACATTGCAGTAGAATAATTCAACCATTGGAATAACGTCATTTAAAACAAATGCAAAAACTTGATAGTTATATCAAAAAATGAAAGTGTGGTAAAGGTTAAGAAAAACAAGAGCATACACTCCTTGTGGCTTTAAGGAACGTCCCAACGCTAAACTAAGCGACTGTAGTTAATTCTATAGCCTACATCCTTGAGCTTCTAGGTCACATCTTACTTACAGCCCACCCAGACAGCCCGGCTACACCTAATTAGGAAAGACGTGGCTTACACTCCATGCCAATCACCAGCCTTGGCAGAGACAATTCCTGTTTACTTCCACGGCCTTTGCTCTCCCTGCCATTGCTATGAACTGCACCATCACCCGAGCCCAGCTGCGAACTTTACACCCTGACAGGGTTTTGATTCTTTACTTCTTTTTATTTTATTTCCACACAGCATATGCTGAGTCTTTTCTTTGGTTTTCCATACATTTAACTCTTGCATCCTTTCTGAGTGCATGTGTTTCTAATCGTATTTCACAAATTAAAAAAAAAAAATAATAACCCCTTGGTTACCCACTTTTAAACTTAAAGAAGGCAAACAAGTCCACGATGGTTGGCACATAACTGTATATTTTAAGAAGCTTAGGGAGCCCAATTAAAGTCAAAATGAACTTTATTGTTATCTCAACCATATACAAGTATACAGATAGACGAAATTGCGAAGCTCAGAGTACACAGAGTAACAACATGATGTGCAAATAATAAATGGAAAATAGAATTAAAATTTAAATTTAAACAGAAACAAGACAAAGAAGTAGCAGCAATATTGACGTGTAGTTAGCAATATGAACATTGATGCAATGTATGGTATTTGCAATCTAGATACATAAATACAGTCAATAGATATGTAATATAATAAATAAATAATAAATAATAATAGATATAGATAATACAGAAAGTATCAGTGTATGATAATAGTTATTTAAGACATGTGCAATCAATGACAGATCAGAATGTTTCACAGCAGAAGGATATCAAGAGTGTCAAAATACTTAAAGGTCAGTATGAGATTTTCAGTTCTTTTGTACCTGCACACTCGTCTTTGCAGGAAAGTGGCCAGCATGTATAAAAGTTCTGTTTGTAGAGGTGGTTGAGGACGTGTGGAAGATCCCAGATGGCAGCTTGGTGTTAAGGAGTCTAACAGCTTGGGGGTGAAAACTCTTCTACAGCCTGGCAGATCTGGCTGTGATACTGTGGTATCTTCTCTTGGATGGCAGAAGTGTGAAAAGTCCATATGACGGGTGTAAGGGGTCCTGCACAATGCTGCAGGCCTTGCGGACACTGCGTTTGTAAAATATGTCCTGTAGTGAAGGGAGAGGCACCCCAATAATGTCCTTTGCTGTCTTCACTATCCTTTGGATATCTTGCAGATGCCATACCAGTCAGTGATGCAGCTGGTCAGAACACTCTCAATGGTGCCTCTGTAGAACAATTAAAGCCTGAAATAATCTGGATAGCACTGAAGGGCATCACTTAAACGAGAGACTTCAGTCTGGGACATGGCTGCGTCTGTTATTGTTATGCTCGCATATTACATTGAATTATTACCATAGATGAGGGGTGCCTGCCTAGTAAAGGGATGTCAGGGGTAGAAGGAACAGGTGGCAAAGGAAAGCATAAAGTCAGCACTTCAAAGACAGAATGATACGCTGTTTGGTGTTTGTGGCATCCACATTCCCTTGATTCTGAATTAAGAATCTGGCAATATAAACTACAAACGCTGCAAACTTTTCGTTCAAATATTTTAGCACTCTGGAGCTAACCACTCACCACTTACCAAATCAGCACCAGTCTTATGCATGGGTCTGTATTTTTGTAGATTTTATGTTTTACTAGCCATGCGACCTGTCGAGTTATCTCTCTGGCTAACAACAAAATTCCTTTTCTATGTCCAGTTCATTCATTTAGGATTATTTGATTATCATTCTTTATTCTACAATATCATTTATCTGCATTATTATTTACCCAATTGTATATTTGATGTCAAATTTTTAATTATGTATTTCTCATGTGCTTAAATTTATTCCTTTATTACATCCAGTTCACTTATTTTTGATTATCATTATTTATGTTAATATTAGGCGGCATGGTGGCGCAGTGGTAGCGCTGTTCCCTCGCAGTTAGAAGACCCGGATTCGCATCCCGGGTCCTCCCTGCATGGAGATTGCATGTTCTCCCCAAGTCTGTGTGGGTTTCCTCCCACAGTCCAAAGACATGGGCACCTGGCATTGGTGATCCTAAAAATTGTCCCGTGTGTGCCCTACAGTGGGCTGGCGCCCTGCCTGGGGTTTGTTCCTGCTTTGCCACCTGTACTGGCTGGAATTGGTTCCAGCAGACCCCTGTGACCCTGTAGTTAGGCTACAGCGGGTTGGATGGATGGATGTTAATATTATTTATCTTTATTATTATTTACCTAATTGTATATTTGATATCAGTTTTTTAAATTATGTATTTCCCATGTGTTTAAATTTGTTCCTTTATTATGTTCAGTTCATTTATTTCGGATTATTTGATTATCATTTTTGATGTTAATATTGTTTATCTTTATTATTATTTACCTAATTGTATATTTTGTGTCAGCTTTTTTAAATTATATATTTTCAATGTAAATTTGTTTCTTTATTACGTCTAGTTTGTTTCTTTTTTATTATTTCATTATCATTATTTATGTTAATATTATTTACCTTTATTATTACTTACCTAATTGTATACTGATGTCAGCTTTTTTAATTATGCATTTTCCAGGTGCTTAAATTTGTTTTGCCACGCACCTCCTGTTTGGTGGTTGGTTCCCCAGGAGGCGGAGCCACCTGTCAATCTTTATAGAACTAAGGCACAGCCCCCAGGCCTGTAAAGTCTCATGGGAATTGCAGTCCCTCTGAATATGTTCTATGTGCTTGGTGGTGGATGAGTTTTTCCTGTTTTGCTATTGTTATTTCTTCTACATATTCATTATTATTATTATTATTTTAATTTGTGTCATTTTTGGGGATTTTTATTTCAAAAACTCTTTTGGTATTTATTTGGTTAGGATTGCCTTGTTGGCATCTCTGTTTGCCCCTATTTTTTCACTGTGGCAAGCGGATGGGGGTGGCTCCAAGCTGGGATGCCCGGAAGGACCGGAGGAGGGATTACGCCTCCTCCAGACCACAAAGGGGCGACCTGTCCTGGTGGCTTTGGGGACCATGGGAACTGAGCTTGGAAGCTCAACCCTATAGGGACCCGTGGTCACCAGATGCCTGGAAAGCCCCGCCACAACCGCAAGTGCTGGGGGAAAGAAGACCAGGGACACCCGGAGTGCTTCCGGGTGCACAGCCGGTACTTCCTCCACACTTGGGAGTGCCGGCGGAAGATTATCGGGAGGCACCTGGAGCACATCCAGGTGATTATAAAAGGGGCCGCCTCCCTCCGTTCAGTGGCTTGAGTTGGGAGCGGAGAAGGACGGAGCTCAGGACTTTGGGGGAGTTTTGGGGTTGTGTGTGTTTCACTTGTGTAAATAATTTATAATAAACGTGTGTTGGGTGAACCATCGCTGTCGACCTGTCTGTGACCAGGCCATGTTCCACAGCACTTACTTTTAAAATTTGTGTTCATGAACTCTCATTTTATAAAGATTTTTGTTTTGTTGCCTTGCTCTGTATTAGCTAGGGGCTGACGGATTTCTCTGTTATTCCAAAAGATGGTGCATCACAAACATTAGTAGTACAAAAAAATGCATTGTATTTGTCATTCCAACATTACAAACATACATTTTATTACTAGAAATGTTTGTGTTGCACCATCTGTTGGAATGATAAATGCAATGCATTTTACTTCTCCATGCACTTCAAAACACATTCCAATAGATGGTGGAAATGTTAATGCTGAGGTCGACGTTGATTATTACCCACCTTGGTCGGGTAGCACAGCTAGTGTTCCCATAAACCATTCTTAACATGGAGTTTGTTTTGTGCTGATGGACAGTAGGCGGACACAACTAAAACATTTGTGACGTTCATGTACGGTACTGTACTGTATATAATGACAATCTTTTCAATTTTCCCATGAAGAAAAATATATTGAAACGACCTGACAGAAAAAGTCTTGTAAGGCTAGTGGCCAGTTGGACTACAAAACAAGAATGTGGGAGGAAAAGTGTCACTGCCATGTTGGAGCACTGCTGGAGATGCCACACGAAACAGCTGAGCTGCACACGCTGAAGATTACAAACCCAGCCAGGGGACAGACTCATTCAGCTGCTGGAAGCTGCGAGAAAGGAGATCAAGGAAGCGTTAGACCAGCACTCTGTTGTTGGGGGCTTGTGAAAGGTACTCTGCGTATCTAAATGGTGTTTTTCAGGGTCATAACATCAGCTTGTGTAGAATTGCTGTAGGGGTCTGAGTGTGGAGTATTCCCAGAGGCCTGTGACATCAGGATGACTTTACCACGTGTAGAACTGCAGTAGCAGTGGACGTATGAAGGAAAAGAAATTAAGGTACCCACCTCAGCAACTGACAGCGGGGAGATAAATTGTCAAGTTTTGTTCTTTATCTCTTTCTGGTTTTATTTAAGAGATTATCCAAAGTGCTACTTTTTTATCTCCATCCTAGTCATTCATTCATTCATTTTTCCACCGCTTATCCAAAGCCGGGTCATGGGGGCAACAGTCTTAGCAGTGAGGCCCATACGTCTCTTTCCCCAGCCACACTTGCCAACTCATACTGCGGTATCCAATGGCATTCACAGGGCATCTGGGAAATACAACCTCCCAGCCATCCCTGGGGTTTCCTCCTAGCTGGTTGTGCCCATAAAACCTCCACAGGAAGGCATCATGATGCCCGAGCCACCTCAATTGGCTCCTCTCGATGGGGAAGAGGGTCCACAGTTCTACTCTGAGTCTCTCTAAGATGTCGGCGCTTCTCACCCGATCTCTAAGGGAGAGCCCTGCCACCATGTGAAGAAAGCTCATTTGAGACGCTTGTTCTTGCAATATCATTCTTTCTGCCATTACCCAAAGCTTGTGATCATAGGTGTGGGTAGGGATGTACCGTAGATCGACTGGTAAATCGAGAGCTTCGCCTTGTAACTCACCTCCTTCTTCACCACTACAAATCGGTATACCAACTGCACTTGCCACCCCAATGCGTCTGTTGCTCTCACCATCCCTTTCCCCTCACTCAGAAAGAAGACCCCAAGGTACTTAAACTCCTCCATTTGGGGCAGTAACTCACCAAGGACATGCCCCCTTTTTCTTACTGAGGACCATGGCTTCAGATTTGGAGATGCTGATCTTCATTCCTGCTCGTGCGTGTGTGAAGCCTGATGAAGTCAACAGCACATTGTCATCTGCAAAAACCAGTGGAGCACTTCTAAGTTCACCGAAGTGGACCCACTCTCCTCCCCGGCAGTGCCATGAAAATCACAAACAGAATAGGAGACAAAGCACAGCCCTGGCGGAGTCCCTCACCCATTGGAAACGGTGCTGATGTTATTCCGAGTAAGCAGACACAGCTCTCTCTGTGATTATTTAGGGACCGAATAGTCCTTATTATGGGAGTCTGAATCCCATAGTCTTCCACCAACCCCAAGAGAATCCCTCGAGGAACACGGCCATACACCTTCTCTAAGTCCACAGAACTCATGTAGAGCGATTGAACGAAGTCCATGCCTCCTCCAGAATCCTCATGAGGGTAAAGAGCTGGTCCACCGTTCCATATTGCTCCACCTGGATCTGAGGGACCACCACTGAGCGGGGTCTCTTTTCTAGTACCTTAGAAGGCTCCATCCTTGTGAAGCTGTTTATTGATGCGAGGGATGTTCACAAAATTTCCACACTGTTTATTAAGAATTTCAAAATAACTTTTCTACATAGTCACCTTCCTTTGCGATGCAATTTTCCCACCGGCGTATCAACTTTTTAATGCCATCAGCAAAAAAATGTTTTTGGTTTGAGCACGTAGCCACTGATGCACTGCTGCTTTCATATCATCATCATCATCATCATCACATGGCTGTAGCTGGACGTCCGGAGTGCTCTGCATCCACCATTTTCAAACATTTCAATCTACTCACAGTCGATTCTACGAGAAAGAACTTTATCCCCATATTGAGCGCACAGGCAGAGATGAATTAAGCATGGGAAAGGCGCTATATAAATAAAATGTATTATTATTATTATTATTATTATTAATTTGTGCTCCTGGCACACCTTTTGCCCACAAAAAGCGTACGACAGAATTCTGTTCCTCTTTGGTGCAATTTATACTGTCACAAGAACGACATAGAGTCATTGGAAAGGTTTGGGGCAGCCACCAATATAATGTTTCCTGGCTGCAAAAATTGATGAAATTGAACAGACATGTTGACAGGTATGAGTCCAGAACAGAACTCACTTGCTGCCTTAAAATGGCGGCCTTTAAATGGAAGTAGAGGAAGTGATGTCATCAGAACCAGAAGTGACGTTGTCGGCAGCCACCAGAACCGGAAGCGATATCATCGGCTGCCCGGGAACCAGGCGAGATTTCCCGAGAATGGTCTGTAAGGAACCGAGAGAGAGAATCAGCGCACTTCGCCCCCAACTGGTCAGGCATGGAATTACTTTTATTCAGGCCCTTTAGTTGTCTCCTAATCACGCGTGAGTGACAATACGTTTGGCAGCCATCTCTCTCTCCACAGGGTGACAACTCTTATAATAAACTGTGAGGGCAGCCGGCTTGCCAGACAGAACCAGTCACATGACACTCTCAGACACGACCAATGACTACCCCTCCCGCCTTCACCGTTTCCAATGAAAATATAAAAGTGAGGAAACTTTTTGAACGTCCCTCGTATTTAAGTTGTAAGACGGTCTCTATACTCCCGTGAGGTTTGAGTCTAATTCACCATTTATAAGACACCGTCACCCAAGTCTGATTTGTTTTTAGAGCTTTTCAGGAACCCAGCACAAGAACAAAAAACCATAAATAGTGATGAGCGAGCATGCTCGGCCGAACATGTGTTCGGCTCGAGCATCGCTATGCTCGGAGCATGGCGCTACTCGAACGAGCACCACATGTGCTTGTGCGCCATGCTCGAGTCTCGCGGGTTGGAGACAGCCAATCAAGGGGCAGGTAAGTACTGCCCTCACTGTAACGCCAGTAGCCATGTCAGGTGCTGGCATTACAGTGATTGGCTGGCCGGAACACATCATCAGGTGCTATATATGCAGGCACTGTCATATAATGTTTTAGAGCGTCAGCTCACCTGCAGGCACTGTCATATAATGTTTTAGAGCCACAGCTCACCTGCAGGCACTGTCATATAATGTTTTACAGCCTCAGCTCACCTGCAGGCACTGTCATATAATGTTTTACAGCCTCAGCTCACCTGCAGGCACTGTCATATAATGTTTTAGAGCCTCAGCTCACCTGCAGGCACTGTCATATAATGTTTTAGAGTCACAGCTCACCTGCAGGCACTGTCATATAATGTTTTAGAGCCTCAGCTCACCTGCAGGCACTGTCATATAATGTTTTAGAGCGTCAGCTCACCTGCAGGCACTGTCATATAATGTTTTAGAGCGTCATTTTTCCTGTAAAATTAATTTTTTTTGGGGGGTTTTGGGCATATTTGTCAGTCTGTAAAAGTGACGTACAAATCGGACAAACTGGTTCCCAGCAGCGACTTGGGAGTCCAAGATGCATCCAGACATCGTCCCCATGCTGTTCCTGGTCCATTTGGGTGGTGTTTCTGTCACTTTCTGACCTTTTTCAATGGACCAGGCACCCTCCCCTCTTCAGAGCAGTGGGTGCCTGGTTGTCTCCCATTGACTTACATTATACTCGGGTGCTCGGTAGAGCACACGAACACCGCGATGTGTTCAGACCAAACACCCGAACACTTTGGGGCTCGTTCATCACTAATCGTAAACATAACCTGCCATCTTTTCTCTCCATCATCCACTTTGCTCTCAAAACAGAATTTTTCCACAGTGAGCTTTTCTTTCCATAAGACGACTTTCAGAAGTGTAAAGAGACATTGGGGACTTTAAGGCGGATAATCATTTGGGACTCTCTAAAGATGCTGAAATGTACGTCAGGGGCATAGGCAAACTCTGTATTGGGAGTTTTTGTTAGGTCAGCAGGAAGCTGACAACTTTAAAGCCAGGGATTATATTGCGTTACGGTCCCCCGAGACATCATGAGACCTGACTGACCGAGTTGATTCAACTAATTAGGGGTCAGATTGTATTTAGACAAGGGAACAAGACTAATAGGAAAATCAGTCAGAAAGGTAAAAGTCTGTAAATATGAAAGGGGTCCGCATTGGAGCCTAATGCTCTATAAATCCATCCATTTTCTCACTGCTTGTTTAAATTCAAAGAATGGGGTGGCAGAGCCGATCCTGTTGCAGAATTAGACCCCGGGACAGTAGCCAGCTCTCAGGAGGTTGCTAATATACTTTATAAATCTCTTTATTAACCAGTTAGTTAATGGGGTAGTGGCACCATTGCCTCACACCTCCATTTCTCTGAGTTACTTGACTCATTACTCTTACCTCTGTGAAATAGACTGGACTGGAAGATGAAATCTTATTCCCACCTGGACAAAGCTGGAAGCACGGTAATGGTTATGTTTTGTTTTTTGATTTCTCCAGTGCCTTCCATACCGTCCAGCGATCCCTGTTAGTGGGTAAACTAAGAGACATGCAGATGGATGAGCCCGTGGTGTTCTACAAGGGACGTTCAGAAAAGTTTCCGCACTTTTTTTTTAACTCTATTTAGTAAGAATTTCAAAAAACAAATTGCATCACTTTTCTACGAGGGGGTACCCAAACATAACTGGAATTGAAAACAAAAAAAAATGTTTTAATAATTTTTACTTACTGAAACTAAAGTAAACTGTAGCGGTGCTAGTGGGGAATGAAACTTCTACTCCCAGCAGTCCCTGCAGTGGCTCTGATTGGTCGTCTGCTGAAGGTGCAGGGGTTGCTGGGGACAAGGAGGCCGGCGTGACATTTAAGTCTTTTGTGTTCATGTCTGGAGTCGCCTGTCTGCTTGCCCTCCCGTTTTGATACTTGTGGATTCTTGTTTTTATCCTGGATCATCTCCTGTTGTGGGTGTATGGATTGTCCAGTGTCTTCCTGCTGCATGAGGATTTGTTGTCCTGTGAAGAAAGGGGCGCTCCTGATCCCATTCACACGCCACCATCTCATCAGGAGATACCGGTAGGACTGATCTTTACATTGACACACAGTGTGCCGATCTCTGGACTATCTACCTCCATTTTCATGGACTTCATAGCATGCAGTTTTTGCTAGAGGTTTGTTATTGTTGAATTTTGTGTTTATTGTAGATCGCCGTAAGGGGAACTGGGGTGGGATTATTTGTAGGTTGCATAAATTTAATTTATTATCGTTTAATACATTCTTTAATTTCTGTTTTATTACCAGTTGCTTTTTTTGTCTCTGTGAGGGGAGTGTGTGTGAGTCTGGCCAAGGTTGGGTGTGTTACTGGGATCCACACTGAAAAAATAACCAAATCATCCTCATATTGACAGTGTGAATCTTAGCTGGGTACTCCCCATGTGAATGAATGCACTTGTCCCAACGGTTTCCCCACTGGTGGAAAAATTTTTGGAATTACCAAAGAGGAATATTGTCCAAGGCCTGTAGCGATTTTTCTTCGACGGTACAAAAATCGTTTTCCTTTGAGTTCTTTTTTCATATGCAAGAACAAGACAAATTCGCCCGTAGCAAAGATCAGGCGGGTAGGGAAGGTGGCAAGAACTTCAAGATACACACAAGTCAATTCAGAAATCTCTTCAATAGTCCGACGACGAGCTTCGTGAATTGCATTGTGAACTTTTTTCAAGATTTTTGTCATTCCTAATTGTGAAGGTCGGCCAGATCTTTGCTGGTCTTCAAGAGACATTTGCCCTCGTTTGGAACGTAAAAACCACTCGTAGACCTGTGTTTTACTTAAAGCTTCCTCTTTAAAAGCAGTTTCAAGTATCACTACAGTTTCAGCTTAGGGAAAACAAAATTTCACGCAGACTCGCCTTCTTTATGATCGCCCATCACAAAAATTGCAGAACACGTTTAAAAAGAACCAAGAAAAACTGACACGGAATGCCATATGAACAATACAGAGCAACGGCACTTGGCAGACTGCCACAGAATGCGGTAAGTATGCTACACCTAGCAGCGGAATTCGCAACTAAGTCGAGATTGTGCGCCAGGTACAGATTCCCGTTATTTTTGGATACCCTCATGTACATAGTCACCTTCCTTTGCGATGCAATTTTCCCAGTCACATGACACTCTTAGACACAACCAATTTCTACTCGTCCCACCTTCACATTTTCCAAAGAAAGTATAAAAGAGTGGAAACTTTTTGAACGTTCCTCATACATGATGGACTATCTGTCAGGCAGACCATGGTTTGTGAGATTCAAGGACTGTGTGAACAACACTGGAGCATCACAAGGATCAGGCCCATACACCTCGGACTATAATTACAATACCACGTCATGTTGCTCGCAGAATTTCTTAGATGATTCTGCACTCTTGGTGGTCTATCAATAAGGGGGATGAGACAGAGGAGAGGAGTCTGGTGGAAGACTTTGTTTCATGCAAAGAGAACTATCTGCCGATTTAACATCGGTTAAAAGAAGAGACTGGTGATTGACTTCCACCGCAACAAAGAGCCTCGATGTCTGATCACAATTGAGGGAGGGGATGTAGAGGTGGTGCACTGCTACAAGTACAACAGGTTGGACTGGTCTCGGAACATATGGAAGAATGATCAGAGCAGACTCTTCTTCGATATGGAGATTGCATTCCTTTAATGTAGGAAGCGACATCCCTCACATCTTCTACAACTCTCTGATGGCCAGTGTGACATGCTGGGCTGGTAACATCACAAGAGAGAGGCCCACCGAATCAAGAAGCTTATTAAAATGTCAGGCTCAGTTATGGGATGCCCTCTGGACCCCAAGAAGGTCACAGCGGAGCAATGCTGCACATCCTCTGTATGGTACACCAAGCAGCAGGAGTAGGTCAAGTGATCGGCCCACTAAAGGCGGATCACCTCTCGCTACTCTTCATTGGTGCAAATGGATAATGGGGTCTCCATACTCACTTCTAGAAAGTGACAAGAGAAGCTGACTGATCAAGATCAAAACTTTACCACGGTGACCACAGAGATGCCACGTCTCCACATATGCATGGGGTAAGTTGTACAGCCAACCCACATAAACCAAAAGTGGGAATAATTATTCACTTACTGTTCCTGGTGTTCTGTAAACTATAAATTAGTTTATTCCACACAGATCAAGTTGGAAACATCAAGTTACGTGGGGAATAGTTGAAGTGAAGAAAGGGCAGAGCAGACTCTTCTTTCTTAGGAGATCATGTTACTTTATTGTGGGAAGTGACATCCCTCACATCTTCTACAACTCTCTGATGGCCAGTGTGACATGCTGGGCTGGTAACATCACAAGAGAGAGGTCCACCGAATCAAGAAGTTAATTAAAAGGTCAGGCTCAGTTATGGGATGCCGTCTGGAGGTAGTAGTGGAGAAGAGGATGAAAACAAAACTGAGTGCCATTATGAACAATGCTGCACATCTTCTCTCTGACAGACCAACACTGAGGACTTTCAAGGAACCACCCTCCTTCCCGGTTGGGATGCCTTGCCCATATGTATCATCCATCACATGAGAAAAGGATCTGAATACTTGAGTCAACAGGATATTTAAGTTTTTTATTAGTGAAAATTCCTAAACTCCTTTTGGGGTCTTGAGTGTTTTGATTATTTAGCACTATCAAAATACCCGCGATTCGCAGCAGAGAAGTAGTGTGTTAAAGAAGTTATGAAACAGAAAGTTATGAAACAGAAAAGTTAAAAAATAACGTAACATGATTGTCAATGTAAATGTCCTAGTCTTATTTTAGTATTGAGAGTTTGACGATTGTAAAGAGTTTAATTTATGATTGTAAATGTTGTGTATGACAAATGCACATTTTTAGGATGTAAGGATCTCTTTGTAAACGACGTTTGCATTGCTGCCCTCGGGCTGTAAAATAACCAAGCTGTCTGCTGAGCTCACTGTTAAGCATGTAACATAAACCAGGTTTCCATCCAAGGAGTTTTTGCGAAAAAATATTTAGCGCTTCAAATTTTTTTACCGATATAGCTGATGGAAATGCTAATTATCGATAAAACGTTGTACATGTGGACATAATATTTTTCCATTTAACTTTAGCGTATAAATTCCATATCGATACTTCAGATGTGGCAAAAACTACATTGGAAACACGTTTTGTCGGAAAAAAGGGCTTTAACGCAAATAAATGTGTCACATGATACATTTTCATCACGCGCAATCAAAACGAGAATGGCGGAGCGGTTCGCATGGTCTGATGAAGAGACTCGTTATTTCTTGTGATGAGCCAATGCCGTAGCGGATAGGCTGGGTCTCCTGCTAATAAAAGGGGTACCTGAACTCCCTCCACATCAGCTGTAGCCTGGGGGTGTCTCTCAGGATGTCTAAATAATACAAAAACCGCAAAGGTAATTTACTGTGCCAGTCCAAACATTTAATAAACTGTGTTCATTATCTAAACATTTTTTTCTTATTATTAAATGGCAGATGTTTTAGCATATATGAGAAATTCTCTCATTAATATTAACTTTAGTTTTTTTTTTTTTTATTAAACGTCATTATTTTGTATTAATTCAAATTTCAGTTTTAATTAAAAACCTTAAGGGAAGCAGGTTACAGTACTAATTCAGTTGTTATCGCACTGAGAGAGGATGCTGAAAGGTAGGCTCACCTGTACAGATCCGATGCTGCAAACACAGCTGTATTATGGGCACTTCCAGGTGTGCCAACGCAAATGTCTCGTATCAAGCACCTGTCATCAACAAGGGCCTGGAGAACAATAGATGGCCACCCTTTGTGATTAATGCAATCGCGGTAGCCTTCCGTCGGGGGAAGAATAGGCACAAGCGTGCCATCCAGCGCACCGTAAATCTGTGGCACAAGATGCACCAAGGAATTGCGGTATGCAATTTCATTGGCCTCCGCTACAGTCGGAAGTCTGATATAACGGCGCATTAATTTTTCTTTAATAGCGGTGCACACAGCATGTACACATCGATGGACGGTAGTTTTACTAACCCCGAAAGTTTCTCCCACTACTCTATACTCGGCGCAGGTTGCCAGCTTGTAAAGGCGATGGCAATCCGCTTTTGGGTTGGAACCGTGGTCGGTGGCAACCTGTGATGGGCGCAACATCAGGACTGATGAATCCACACAACATCTCAAACGTCGGCCGTGTCATTCTAAAATGTTGCAGCCAGAGATTTTCTGTGAAGTGTCGCTCCACCACCTCCTCCCAGAAGGTCTTATTCCGTCGTCTCTCCCATACCCGTGGGTTTCGTCTCCCTGGGGTACTTTCTTCGAGCTCAAGGGCTATCGGACAAGCAACTGCTTCATTCTGCTGTCGTCTTCGGATATTATGCACAGTTCCAATTATTTGTGAAACTGAAATAACAGTAAGCTGGCAAATTTCAAAAAACTGTCTGAATAATCTCTCCATTTCTTTGTTTCTTTGTTTAGTGGAGGGGGTGTAACGTGGAAAACAAAAGGTAGATAATTTGCGACATGCACAAAATTATGTATGGAAACGGCTCAAGGGCAGATTTTTTTTCGCGATACAACAAAACTTATGCGACAGTTCATTTTGGGGGGGATGACGTCATCACGCACACCATTTTATCGATAAAAAGCCAGTTGGATGGAAACAGGCTGGAGACAGCAAATTTCGCACATTTTTTTTGCGTATATATTCTGTTTGTCGATAACAAAACGTCGCAAAAAACTGGATGGAAACTTGGCTATACAGTCGGCCATGTGAGAAGCCATCTTGTGTCAAGTCAATGACAACCTTTTTTTAGAGTCTGGCCCTGTGACTTATTTATTGGCATAGCGAAGCAGACCCTTACTGGAAATTGGAGGCGTTTGAATTGGAATGGGAGGTCGAAGGGTATGAGAGGAATGCAAGGAATAAATGCAGTCTCCTCTGAGCCAGTTCCAGTGAAGACAGTTGCCTCAACGAGGTTCTTGTGCAGAGATTTGATCTGAAGCCTGGTGCCGTTACAAAGTTTTGGTGGTTGTAAGTTCCGAAGTAACATAATTGGTGTGCCAACCTTCAAAAGTAGAGTATGAGGAGGCCTACTTGGAGGATTAAGAGTGTCAAGTCCAGTCAAGTTGGGGAGCAGGCACTGGTACAGTGTGTTGCCACACCCACTACACAGCAAAACAACTCGGGATCCCGGTTGGCAACCCCCTAGGCAGACACACGGTCCAGTCCCACCCTCCAGAAATGACCCTCTATCTGCCACAGCCGGGTGTTATGTGGGCGACCCCTTGGACTAGTGCAGCCACTCGGGTGCCAATGAGGATCTTACGAGCCAGAGCACCCTCGGGGAAACACGCCACATGGCCGTAGTGCCATAACTGCCGCTCCCTCACAATGCAGGTAATGTGCCTCATTCGAGGCTCCATGAGCAACACAAAGTCAAACCAACGGTACCCAAAGATTCTCCGAAGAGACACAGTACCAAAGGAGTCCAGTCTTCATCTCAGGTCACTGGATGGTGTCCATGTCTCACAACCATATAGCAAGACAATTAGCACCAGGACTCTAAAGACTTAGACTTTCGTTCCTTTACATAGATATCAGGAGCACCACATAACCCTTTCCAGCGACCTCATGACCCCCCATGCTCTCCCAATCTGTCTACTGACTTCATAGGACAGCGGTTCTCAAACTTTCGTATTTCGCGCCCCCCACTTTTCTACCTAGAATAATTGTATGCCCCCTGCATAATATAAGATAGATGAGAATAACCCATGATACGACTAACAAAGGTATGCTACTTGTGCGGTGTCGCGGTATTCCTATCATTTTTACTTACATAAGATTTGCATGTGTTCGACAAACTTCCATGAAATATTTGCAATTTATTTTTTTTTAAAGGGCTTTAATAACTGTTAAAATGCCTTGTGTGGTTTTTGGTAGTAATTCTAATCCCAAAAACAAAGAATAAATGATTTATTCTTAGTTAATTATTATTTTATGTAAAGAAAAGATTAAATATGTTTTAATTTTTAAAAATCTCATAAACGAGGACACCGATGAAATCAATCTGCACGAGATGAACGTATTTTCGACTGACAAATATTATACCACTGTTAGTTGTATCATGAAAATAACCCAATACGCAGTAAATTATTTAACTCAATTTGGCAATATTGGCTACGCTGCCAACGTGGTGCAGTCGCGCCGCATTATCACCTGATCTATTGTTACCCGAATGTTCACGACAGATACCGATACGTCTTGGACTTTCTGGATTGAAAATACGAGACTATAAAAGCAGCAGCAGCACCGCCGCTCATCATAGAAACAAACTTCAAATAGAAAAGGAGCTCAGAGGGTCTCCATATCTCGAATATCAAACCAAACCTGGACAGGCTGCGTACTTTAAAGCAGGCACAAATTAGTCATTAGATTTATGCCTTAGAAATGTTTTATTTTTATTTTAGTTATAATGCATTTGTTGTGATTATATGCTTGCAAATTTAAATTTGAAATAAAAATGTAAAAAATTAATTTGGATGTCTTGTTCATTTATTCGACGCCCCCCTTGTACAGCTTCAGGTGCATGCACCACAGTTTTGTCATAGGAAGAGTCACCAGAGTCACATGAACGTCACTGCCAGGGTAAGTAAACCTCTCGACGAGGTCGACACTCTCTCCGCAGACAGACACACTGCTGATAGCCGTGCCCAAGAGGTCATTAAAGGCCTGGATCTTGGTTTTCATCCAGGACCCTCACAAGCCTAGACCCTCAGACTCCTCGCTCAGTCTCTCGAGTGCCCCAATCAGAGCCTCCATTGACTCCGCGAAGATCACAGCATCGTCAGCAAAGTCAAGATCCGTAAATCTTTCTTGAGCAACAGATGCCCCACAGACGCTGGACCCTGTGGGGCCTTAAGAGCGTGAAGAAACTAAATGAGAAGGCAGGAGTCACCAGCAGGAAGACGTGAAAGAAGGCAAACAACAACAGGCTTGAAGCAGTGGAGTAAAGAAGAAGGGAGCAGTGAGCACGACGAACAGCTGAGGAAAGTAAGGAAGCGAGTGAGGAGGCACATGAGCACGGGATGTCGTTAATGTGTATAGGCTGGGAGCCAACCATGTGGTAGGTGTGGAAAAAGGAAGGGGGACCGGGAGCGGTCCTTGTGTATCTGTTAATGAAAATAAGGAATGAAACCTCCAAAAGAAGAGGTCTGTTCCGAAAGTTCCTCGCGGCATAATGGTGAGAACCGCCAAAAAGAAGACATTATTTCAGTGGTTCTCAACCTGTGGGGCGGGCCCCCCTAGGGGGGCGCAAAGATGTGAAAAAAAGAAAACAAGAATCAAAAATATGAAAAAAACATCTGTTGAAACCAAAACAAATGAACTTAAACTACATTCTGATACTAGAACAATAAATATAGAGTTAGATAAATGTCGATAAAAGTTAAGTAGGTATAATAAAATATGCATCTACATTTCAAAAAAATTTTAGGGGGCGCGATTAAAACTGTTATGAAAACTCGGGTCGCAAATACTTAAAGGTTGAGAAATGCTGCGTTATTTTCAAAAGTTCGTTACGGGGCGAAATGAAGCATACTTAACGTTTGTAAGTACAGTGTAAAGCATGAGCATGGGAAATTGTGGGCTTCCTTACGTATATTGGAAGTCGCAGAAATAGTGAGGAGGGGTTTCCCCTATCTATAAATACAGTTTAGGGGGTACACCTGTTTTCCCCCTTTGGGTATTGCAATAGGACATGAAACACACCTAACTTTTGTAAGTACACTGCAAGCAATGAGCACGCGAAATGTCAGCTTCCCACCGATATGGAAAGTGTGAGAATTAGTGAGGAGTCACTGAGGGCTTTGCCTTTTATATGTAGAGATAAGGCTACAACATAGCAAAAAGTCAAAAAAAGCGAAGGGGTCACCATACTCTTTAAATTCAAATAAATCCCAAATCAATACATTTCTGGCCATCTTCATGGCTTCATATTTATTTATTTCTAAATCATGGTTTATACTTTTTGACATAATAAATACAAATGTGGATTATGGCCGAAATAGGAAGTGTGTTTTCCGAGAAGCTGACTGGCTCTTTAAATCTGTGTGTGTGTGTGTGTGTGTGTGTGGTAATGGATGAAAAGAGCTGTGAAGTTTCTGGCTGCCCTTCTCTGTCTTCTGTTGTTGTTTGCTGGGCCTCAGTGGGACAGATAGTTTGTGAAATGACAAGACATGCCAACAAATTGCATCACTTCTGCCTCGGTGGCAGAGGACAATGATATGCCATATGCCGTTGGAGAGAAATGAATGGGGCTCATTTACACTGGCACTGAGTGCCTCTAGCCCTGTCACCCTGTAGGGGGACTGTGCTGGCATTGACACGAGGCCACAAAAACAAAAAAAAAAAAAACAATAAAAATACACGGCCTAAAAATGTTTATGAAAAGCTGGCTTTTATGAAATGGGCTGAGGTGAATTGTAGCCCAGTCCCCACTGCCTTCCAGTCCCCTTCCCCCAGCTAAGGGCCATCGCTGACAAAAAAAAAAAGAAAGAAAAGAAACTGCAAGGTCATAACAAAAACTCAGTAGGCCCTTCACACTCCTCCCGAGGTTATATTTCATGCCTCTTAAATAATTTCTGTGCCACTCACAGCTGTCCTGACACACTGTCCCAAGTCTGACCTTTGCCTCCTTTCTTGCACTCGTCACTTAACAAAACTCATATTTGACCCCTGACACTGCCGGCAACAGATCATTTGTTTCCTTGCGTGGAAGCCTAAGGATGATGGGTGATGATTAAAGAGCGATGGCTTTGTTGACACGAGATACTAATGAGGATGAAATGAGAAGGTCAGCACTCTAACCGCGGCCCCCCCCCACCCCCACTCCTTGAACTGTGCTAGTCAGAACAAGGAGTTAATCCACTCTTAATTGCCCCTTACTTTTAAAAGGGGAACGGCAGAAAGGAGAGACAAGTGTGGGTGATGAATGTCTCGCGTCCTTATAATTGCTGTAATTAGTATCATAACAAATCCATCGCCACCGTTTATATTAAACGGGGCTACCAGTAAGCTCTTGTGACTTTCCCCACTTACTGTTATTGAGAGCCTTTGTCTGGTCTTCATGGATGTGAAGCACTCAATTTAAGGCCTCTTTAGCACTGCATTGTCTATATGTTTAAAAAAAAAAAAAAGAAATCTGACAAACGAGAGGAGCCCATTCAGTCCATCAAACCCGTTTGTCCAACTAACAGTTGAGTTGTCCCGACATCTCATCAGATTCTTCAAAATATGTCTCAAGACTTGTCCGAAACATAAGAAATTTGACAAATGGGAGAAGAAGATTCAGTCCATCAAGCTTGGTTGTTTAGCTAATAGTTAAGTTGTTCCAACATCTCATCTAGAGCCTTCTTAAAGGTTCTCAAGACTTGTCCTGAAACAAGAAATCTGACAAATGAGAGGAGACCCTTCAGTCCATCAAGATGTTTGTTTTGGCTAACAGCTAAGCTGTCCCGATTGCTCATCAGATTCTTCAAACAGGTGCTCAAGACATGTCCTAAAATTTGATAAATGAGAGGAGACCATTCAGTCCATCAAGCCCATTTGTTTAGCTAATAGCCTACTCTGTCCCAATATCCCATCCGATTAATTTCTCAAGACTTGTCCTGAAACAAAAGAAATCTGAAAAATGGGAGAAGACCATTCAGTCCATGAAACCCATTTGTCTAACTAACAGTTGAGTTGTCCCGACATCTCATCCAGAGTCTTCAAAAAGGTGCTCAAGACTTGTCCTGAAATTTGACAAACAGGAGAAGACCATTCAGTCCATCAAGCCTGGTTGTTTAGCTAATAGTTAAGTTGTTCCAACATCTCATCTAGAGTCTTCAAAAAGGTGCTCACAATTTCTTCTGAAACAACAAATCTGACAAACAAGAGGTGACCATTCAGTCCATCAACCCCATTTGTTTAACTAACAGCTGAGCTGTCCCGGCATCTCATCCAGAGTCTTTAAAAAGGTGCTCAAGACATGTCCTGAAATTTGACAAACAGGAGACCATTCAGGTCATTGTGATGTTTGTTTTGCTAATAACGAAGCAGTCCTAACATTTCATCCAGATTCTTCAAAAAATGTCTCAAGAGTTGTAATGAAATTTGACAAACAGGAGAAGACCATTCAGTCCATCAAGCCTGGTTGTTTAGCTAATAGTTAAGTTGTTCCAACATCTCATCTAGAGCCTTCTTAAAGGTTCTCAAGACTTGTCCTGAAACAAGAAATCTGACAAATGAGAGGAGACCCTTCAGTCCATCAAGATGTTTGTTTTGGCTAACAGCTAAGCTGTCCCGATTGCTCATCAGATTCTTCAAACAGGTGCTCAAGACATGTCCTAAAATTTGATAAATGAGAGGAGACCATTCAGTCCATCAAGCCCATTTGTTTAGCTAATAGCCTACTCTGTCCCAATATCCCATCCGATTAATTTCTCAAGACTTGTCCTGAAACAAAAGAAATCTGAAAAATGGGAGAAGACCATTCAGTCCATGAAACCCATTTGTCTAACTAATAGCTAAGCTCTCCCAATATCTCATCCAGATTCTTCAAAAAATGTCTCAAAACTTGTCCTGAAATTTGATAAACAAAAGGAGACTAATCAGTCCATCAAACCTGTTTGTTTAGCTGATAGCTAAGCTGTCTCAACATCCCATCAGATTCTTCAAAATATGTCTCAAGACTTGTCCCGAAACATAAGAAATTTGACAAATGGGAGAAGAAGATTCAGTCCATCAAGCTTGGTTGTTTAGCTATCCCAACATCTCATCCAGATTCTTCAAAAAGGTGCTCAAGACTTTTGAGAAATTTGATAAATGAGAGGAGACCAATCGGTCCATCAAACCCGTTTGTCTAACTAATACTGCAGCTAAGCTGTCCCGATACCTTGTCCAGGTTCTCCAAAAAGGTTTCCAAGACTTGTCCTGAAATTTGACAAATGAGAGGAGACCACTGAGTCCATCAAGCCCATTTGTTTAGCTAATAAGTTAGCTGTCCCAATATCTTGTCCAAATTCTTTGTAAAGTTTGTCAAGGTTTAAGTTAAATTAAAATGAGTGAATTATACCTTTTTCTAGTCGAGTAAAGCTTTGCTAACAATACTTCCCACAAAAAATGAGATTTTGGAATTCTTGCCATATTCCTTGGTTCTACAGGGAATTTGTGGAAAAAAGTTTTAAAACTTGGAAAAGAAAAACAAAGAACAAAACAAATTTACTGTATAACAAGAGATATTATGGAATCCTCTGCCAAATACATTATTTTCCAAAAGTAATCAAATCTAAAACAGGGTCACTGGGGTCCCTCATGGCCAGGTGCCAGACAAGAAGAACCAAGTTTGTTCATCCATTTGGAAAACCCTCTTAATACAAAGTTCAGTATATTACGAGGAGGTGAGTGCTTTATACATTTTTCAATTCTTTAAATGTGTAGAAGAAGTCATAGTAAAAAATCTCCTGAATTAGTTCAGTAAGACTCATTGGTAACACTTGTAGGTGCTTCAAAAAGGAGGTGGGTCCAGCTGCAGACCTCCGCTGGACAGCCAATTGGATTGCAGATTTTTGTCACATGGCTTACTTGACTTGCGTCAGATACCCAAAGCCCACAAACTTAACCAGGGGTTATAAAAGACGCATCATATAAAGCGACAACCTCCTCAATAGAGTGGAGCTCCGGTGGTCTGCAGCTGGAGTCTATTGGCATAATATAAGAATTTACTCCGGTGGAACAAGATCTTAACAAAGGCTTTTTTTGGTCTTCATAACACTTATAAAACATCAGTAGATTGGTTCTTCATGTATTGTACGTGCAGTGTGGCATATTGACATGATCATCAAATAACTTGTTAATATGAAGGATTCACAGGTCGTATACCAAATATGGAATATCAAAAGAAATGTGTCTCAGTAAAGCCACCAAAGTGACGTTTTGTTAGGCAATCACCTTCCAGAGATGAAGAAACACTTTACTGATGCTCTGTAATTGTAACAAAGACCCACAGTTTTTGTAAATGCGTAATAGACGCATGTTTGCAGTACCTACATTAAAGTGTTAGCAATTCATTTATAACAAGTTAGTAAACGAACGCCTGGCATACATATAAATAGGTGGCAGAGTTATAGTAGGCACATATTTCATTTACTTATTGGGGTGCCGCATTGGCAGCTGCCATTTACAGGAGCTCCTTCTCTCTCTCTCTCTGGCTTTAATTTAGTTTGATACAACTTTCTTTTCTTATGATTATAAACCAATTTATTAAATTATTCTTGATATTAACATTAAGATTTGTCTTCTGGCTTGTTGTTTCTTCTTCTTCTTTCGGCTGCTCCCATTAGGGGTTGCCACAGCGGATCATCTTTTTCCATATCATCCTGTCATCTTCATCTTGTTCTGTTACACCCATCACCTGCATGTCCTCTCTCACCACATCCATAGGCCTTCCTCTTCTCCTCTTGCCTGGCAGCTCTGTCCTTAGAACCCTTCTCCCAATCTCTCCTCTCTGACTTTGTCTCCCAACCCTCTAATGTCCCCATTTCTAATCTTGTTCATCCTTGTCACACCCAATGCAAATCTTAACGTCTTTAACTCTGCTACCTCCCAGCCACAGGGGATGCACCAACCAGTGTGTTTCTTCATGCCAGTCCCAAGCCCGGATAAATGGGGAGGGTTACGTCAGGAAGGGCATCTGGTGTGAAATTTTGCCAAATCAATATGCGGACAACAATTAAAATCTGGCTGGTTGTTATTAATCTTAAATCGAATGTTTAATGGATATGTTCGGTAGTGTTCAGGTCGAAGTTATTTCTTCACAAGCATGGCATAAGTGCATTTGCCACACAAAGCTGTGATCTAAAGTTAATTGCTTTCTATAAAATTAAAAATATATCTCGACCACACTGGTGCTTTACATTGTAGTCTACGCAGCATGGAGGAAAAGCTTCAAAACTTACCAAATACATCAGAGATGGAAGCAGACACATACCTGGTGGCATGGATCGTGGACTGTCTTACAGACAGACCTCAGTATGTGTGTCTCAGGAACTGCAGGTCTGACATTGTGGTCAGCAGCACAGGAGCGCCACAGGGGACTGGACTTTTTCCAGTCCTGTTCAGCCAACATACATCGGACTTCCAATACAACTCGGAGTCCTGTCACGTGCAAAAGTTCGCAGATGACACTGCTATGGTGGGCTGAATCAGGAGTGAGCAGGAGGAGGAGTATAGGAACCTAATCAAGGACTTTGTTGAATGATGTGACTCAAACCACTTACACCAGAACACCAGCAAAACCAAGGAGCTGGTGGTGGATTTTAGGAGGCCCAGGCCCCTCATGGACCCCGTGATCATCAGAGGTGACTGTGCAGAGGGTGCAGACCTATAAATACCCGGGAGTGCAGCTGGATGATAAACTGGACTGGACTGCCAATACTGATGCTCTGTGTAAGAGAGGACAGAGCCGACTATACTTCCTTAGAAGGCTGGCGTCCTTCAACATCTGCAATAAGATGCTTCAGATGTTCTATCAGACGGATGTGGCGAGCACCCTCTTCTACGCTGGGGAGGCAGCATAAGGAAAAGGGACGCCTCACGTCTGGACAAACTGATGAGGAAGGCAGGCTCTATTGTAGTCACGGAGCTGGACAGTTTGACATCCATGACAGAGCGACGGGCGCTGAGCAGACTCCTGTCAATCATGGAGAATCCACTGCATCCACTGAACAGGATCATCTCCAGACAGAGGAGCAGCTTCAGCCACAGACTGCTGTCACCGTCCTGCTCCACTGACAGACTGAGGAGACCCCACACTATGCGACTCTTCAATTCCACCTGGGGGGGTAAATGTTAACATTATACAAAGTTATTGTCTGTTATACCTGCATTGTTATCACTCTTTAATTTAATATTGTTTATTATCAGTATGCTTCTGCTGGAGTATGGGAATTTCCCCTTGGGATTAATAAAGTATCTATCTATCTATCTATCTATCTATCTATCTATCTATCTATCTATTATATGGTGCCTTTCATATCTATCTATCTATCTATTATATGGTGCCTTTCATATCTATCTATCTATCTATCTATCTATCTATCTATCTATCTAGTTTTGCAAGCCAAGACAGTGAAATTGTACTTTAAAGTTAAACGTTGTCATCGATTGAGAGAAGACACACTGTCCACCAAAGAAATGTTGGGTTGCCTATTTTAATAACTAATACAGTGAACCCTCGTTTATCACGGTTAATCCATTCCAGACTCTATCGTGATAAGTGAATTTTCGCGAAGTAGGATTCTTTATTTATAAATTGAATATTTTCACAGAGTATAGAAAACCTGTTTACGACCTTCTAAATACGTTTTTTAACATTATTAGAGCCCTCTAGACATGAAATAACACCCTTTAGTCACCATTACACTCGTATCACCCAATATATTAGACAAAATAAGACATATTAGACGTTACAAATATCATATTACTAGGCGCACTCGCCTTTTATCCTCAATTTTTGTGCGCTCCATGTGTACATCAGGTATGTAAGTGTAGGGAATGAGAACATCAAAGTGCCCATTCATAACATCTGTCTGTCCAAAGTCGTACAATGTCAGCCCGAATCTGAGTTTCATGCACTAAATAAGCTATAGATGAGAATAAGCAAGCACCATCTCCCCTGATATT
Source organism: Polypterus senegalus (assembly GCF_016835505.1). Lineage (NCBI taxonomy): Eukaryota > Metazoa > Chordata > Cladistia > Polypteriformes > Polypteridae > Polypterus > Polypterus senegalus. Next base: position 135,407,976 of record NC_053168.1, read on the forward strand.
TACTACGCGGTGAGGCATTTGTACTCCATCAACATTAATTATTTCCAGAGACATCATTTTGTCTATTTTTCCAGCACATCGCGCACAAAAGCAAGGGAACGATGACAGCACCAGAACTCTGCTCACATCGCCGCCTGCACTCAAGCCGCAAGTAGTAAGTCTGTGAAAAGCGGAATACCGCTACGCTTTGCACTCACGGGACGGAAGGACAATCCCGACTGCTTTTATATAGTAGATTATTGTACTGTACATTTAATTGCACACAAACACACACAGTTCTTACACACAACCACTCACCTATGAACGCACGACCTCAGTAGGAGAGTCTGAGTCAGAGGTGGTGCAGTATCTTCAGCAGGTGCGTTGTTGTCTTCTTCCGCTGAAGGACTACTAGGCGTAGGCAGTGGGTGTCTGGGTGCGCGGCTGAAGAACATCTTGATAGGCAGTTGCTGGCGCTGTCTTTTCATATGCGTGAGGAGGCTTTTGTAGGGTATTGCCATCTTTGATCATATCCAAGAGTTTCACCTTCTCCTGGATAGTAAGCATCTTCCTCCAGTGCTAAGTTTTATTGTCAGAAGGCTTAGAAAAAGCAGCACGTTTAGGAGCCATCGTAGAGCTTAGATAAAAGTTCTCAGAAAACGCTTGCGTAGTGACGTAAGCGTGTATGAGAAAAAAAATCGCGATAGAGTGAAGCCGCGAAAGTCGAAGCGTGATACAGCGAGGGATCACTGTAAGCCAAAATAATAAACAGGTAATAGGCAATATCACCTGGAAGGTTTCAAGGCTCACACACGTCAGGTCAGAGTTCTGTCCAGCGATCTGTTCGTTCTGGAATGAGACGGCCATCTGGGTTTTGTAGTCATTGAAGCAGAAGGGGCGTAGTCAGTTGCCCTCACTGGGTAGTTTCTCTGGGCTGTTGGTGGAAAAACAGGCAACATTATCAGTGACAGCGCCCCCTTGTGTCCCGGAGTGGTAGTGTTTACCTCTGATCAACCTGGAAGGTGACCCTCTGACACGCATGCCTCACAGTGCTTTCTATAAATTAAAAAAAATATCTTGCCCACAAATACATTGTAGACTAAAGGGCAATGGAGGAAAAGTTGAAAAATATATGAAATATGTCCATTTTTCAAGCCAAGACAGTTGTCAAGTATTGCTCAGCATCTTACAATCACACATACATTGTAAAATAGTTTATACATGTCACTTTTGAACAAAAGAACACCAATATCATGAGTTTTGTACATTTTAAAAGAAGACCAGCCATATTCGACAGCACAGGAATTCCCGTGCAATAACTTTTCACCCCACTGGTAGGGCGTGGCTTCCTCTCGAAATACGAAATCACAGAAAGCTGTTCGTGCCAAGTGGTTGGTTTTAGTTTCGATCTACTTCTGTAATTACGTGAGATCTCATACAAGCAAATACAAAACGAGAAAAATACTACCAGAAAGATGCGATCAAACGCATCTCAAAACAAAATCTCTTTTGTTGTCACAAACGTGCGTTGAAAACACAAAAGGCGCGGATCAACACTTGACAACTGCATTGGCTTGAATCCCGGTTGCATTCGGCACATTTTTAAGGTTTTCCTCTATGCCCTTGTAAAGTGCCAGCTTTAAAGAAAGTGCTCAACTTCAATTTATACCACGTTTGTGCCGAAATAACTTTGACTCGAAAAATACCAAACTTATCCTTTAAACTGAAGATTTGCTGCTGTCAGACTTAATCCCGAGTAGTCGGATCACATCAGCTACCTTCTGGACGAGCTGGCAACTTGAACGATATCACAGAGTGAGCGAAGAATATTGGAAGAATCTGATGGCTACCTACGTCTATAATATTTGAGGCTGTAAGAGGCAGTGGGAAATATGACATATTCCTGTACTCAGCTGGTAGCACTGAGATTACAGCTGCCGGTTGCATCTCTGAATGAAAAATTAACTGCTTTACAGCTACTAAGGGATAAAAGCTGACAAAACTGTTTTGCTCTAACGGCAGGTTATTCATTACAGGCGTCTGTCATAAGACAGGGTGCAGTAACTTGACCGAGGACAATTTTCAGTTTCTTTAGGAACCTGTCTATTTGACACAGGAAAGATGACCTTACCTTCTTTAGGGTCTATCTGACAGGTAAAAAGAAAAGAACAGATGGCTCATTAGTGTAATAAAATAAAATGCTTAAGTAAACGATATTATGTTTTTTTGATAAATAAGGGAAAGGGGGAGGAAAAAGAAAATATAAAAAGCCGATCGAAAAATGGAACTTTGCTCTTCTACCTAATTCATTATAACACAAAGATCACCTTTACTCCTCCTTTACACTCCTCCAACTCCACACATTAATAAGAAAATCAACAGTTAATAATTCATTATAACACAAAGACCACCATTACTCCCCACATTAATAAGAAAATCAACAGTTAATAATTTATTATAATACAAAGAACACCTTTACTCCCCCTTTACACTCCTCCTACTCTGCACATTAATAAGAAAATCAACAGTTAATAATTTATTATAACACAAAGACCACCTTTACTCCCCCTTTACACTCCTCCTACTCCGCACATTAATAAGAAAATAACAGTTAATAATTTATTATTATACAAAGAACTCCTTTACTCCTCCTTTACACTCCTCCTACTCCGCACATTAATAAGAAAATCAACAGTTAATAATTTATTATTATACAAAGAACTCCTTTACTCCTCCTTTACACTCCTCCTACTCTGCACATTAATAAGAAAATCAACAGTTAATAATTTATTATAACACAAAGACCACCTTTACTCCCCCTTTACACTCCTCTACTCTGCACATTAATAAGAAAATCAATCTTCTTAGAGAGTCAAGGCTGGGGGGCTGTCAAAAGGCAGGGCCTGTTAAAGCCCAGTGTGGCACTTCTTGTGCGATTTTGGGCTATACAAAAATAAATTGTATTGTATTATATTGTATTGTAAAGGTGACGCCACTTTCCGGGACTGGCTTGCTTTCATTGTGTCTGTAGCACAAGTGGAGTTATGGGCAAGGCCTGACTTCCCCAATGGTCAGCCTCACGGAGGTACCTGGAGAGAAAGAAGATGTGTGGCACTGAAAATATGGCCTTAATATCTGATTCACTGATAACACTTTGGTTTTGGGGGTGAATCCCTGCTACATCCCATTTCAAGCGTCCATGGGTACATCTCCTCTTTTTGGCCATATGTTTTTCCTTCTCTGAGTCCATTTCTAATAATGTGGGCATTACACCCAGACAATTCCTGCCGCATGTGAACTGCTGAAGGTGTCTGGCTGAAATGACATGATGATGATTGTGTGCTATGAGTTGTGAAGCAGGATTAGAGGTGGCTGTCTCTGAGTCAAAACATCAGCACCCATCTACTACAAGACGTCCAGTTCTCAGATAGCATTTTCACTGATAAACTATTATTTTGCAGTCTTTACATGTCCATTTTCCAAAGTGTTACTTTTTAAGATTTTAAGACTTAAGAGAAGAACGGGGTCAATGTAATCATAGCACCGATGCTAAGCCAATAGCCACAATATCAGCATCACAGCTACCAACAATGCTGTCATTGTTTTCTCCTGCTACAATACAAAATTAAAAATAACAATAAGCAGAAAATATGAAGGATTGTATACGGAATTGCCTAGGAAATCACAACAAAACACAATAAAACTCCTTGTGGTTTGCTCATTCAGAGCTATTGGACCGCAACTTCACTGTATAAAGTCTGTTGAAGTCATTTTATATGGTCATGACTGAACATTTAAAAGCGACCTTAAAGGGATTTAACTATTTTTGGGTTTGTGTCTGGTGATTTGAATGCCAGCAAGATATCTGGCATTAGTATGAAGTGACATTTTTCATACAGTCGAGCTTCAGGGACTTGACTAATTACAAACTACATCCCTTGGCCCATGACTATTTTTGTGCAGGACAAGTTCATAAATGTCTATTTTTCAAATATGATTAGGCCACAGTTTAGTTGTCTGTGAGTGTTTTTGCTGAAATTAGATGTGGCAGGGGTTGTCCTCTGCTGGAACATTCAAGGTTTCCTTGTCTTTTTCTTTTGTTTATATGTCTTTCAAACTGACCTGTACGTGTGCCAGAGGGACACCTTCCAGGCTCACCTAAGGTATGTGATACCACTCCGGGATGAGAGGTGGCGCTCGTGTCTCTTTTTTCCATCACAGTGCAGAGGAACCGCCCTTTGAGGGCAACAGAACCAGAGAAGCCCCTCCCCTTCCGGTCCAGCCAATATAAAAGGGAGACATCCTTGGAAGGTGGTGTCTCAGTTGGACCCGAGTGCTTGACTGTCAAGAATGACTCCAGACCCGTAGTACCAGAGTACACCAATAGAGGGCGATAAAACCAAATGATAACCCCATTGTGGGCCTGTTAAGTTCACTTTTTGCTTTTTTTTTTGGAATTAAATGGGGTTGACACCCCAACTATTTTGGGACTCGCTCTCATTCAACACAAAACACGTATCCTCAGACAGGCCAGATAATTTATAAAATGATTGCACAGCCAGCTCAGTAAGTAAATTTAATATCTAACATGATAAGAACGTTTAGGCACGGTGTCACGTTGGTCAATGCTGCCACCTCATGCATCCGACATTCCTGGTTAAATCCTGTGCTCGGCGTCCATTGGTGTAAGTTGCCCTCCGCCAACTGAAGCTTTCCTCCCACATCCCAAATATGTGCCGGGCGGGCAATTTTGGAAAACTAAATAGGCCGTGTATGAGTTTGGTGGGCCCAGGACAAGTGGACGAGGCATTGGCTCTTACCTCTGCATCCAGTACTGCTGGGGAAAAGCTCTGCACCCTTAATTTTGATCAGGCATAATTTGAAAATGTCACATTGTGTCATTCAGGTAACACTCTCTACCATTAGGGGACATATTGTGTTTTACTCAAAAATAAAAGCTGATGACACTAAGGGTACATCTCCTCTTTCGACATGAAAAAGAAGGAAATCATAAATCAAAAGGCAGAGACTTTTTCAGCTAAGGATGAATGCAGAATTTTAACGATATTTAATATTGTTATTATCAGTACCGCCCGGTGTTGTGTGGCAGCCTTTACAGAAGCTCACTCTCTCTATTTTCTACAATAAATATGCTTCTTAAAGAAAAACAAATTAAATTTTGATAGGAATCTTCTTCTTTCGGCTGCTCCTGTTAGGTAATAATGAATAATTAACATACAAAATATAATTAAATAATGCACACTTATATAACAAATATATTATATATAAATAGAAGAAGTAGAGTCCTTAAATATAGAATTTGTAATTTTTTTTTTAAGTTTCTAAACAACAGAACAGATACACAGGGTGGGTGGACAAAAAAGAAAAACCTCCAGTTAAGCAAGAGAAAAATTACAAAATGTACAGAGTTTCCTGTCCAAAAGACCACCCAAACCCCCACTGGGCATTCTGCCTAACATAAATATTCTAAATTGTTTTTTTTTTTGTTGTTGTTGTTTTTTAAGACTTTTGGCGCAGTGGGTCTTGGGACAAGTTGGGGTATCTGCTTTCATTCAGAAATCAGAGATGGCTGCATAGGACTTTGATCAGGTAGAAGGCCACCTCAAGAGAACCAGAAATGAAAACAGAGAGATTAATAATGATAAATGAATGAATAAATATTAATAAAGATTCATGATTCACTGAGGAGAATGATAATTCTGCACATATCTAGGTTATTAAGAGTAGAACTAAATTGAAAAAGCAAAACCTTAATCCAGATATTTCAAATCCTCAAAGGCATTCATAAAGTTGATCATTTGTTTGGTGTAACAGTGAATCTCGTAGTCGAGGACATCAGTGGAATTTAAGAAGAAGTGCATTTAGGACTGAAGCCAGGAAGGACCTCTTTACACAAAGATTTGTGGGACTCTGGAACAAACTATCAAGACTTGGAGTTTGAAGCAGAAACCTGGACAACCTTTAAGAAGGATGTGGTTGAGAAGTCGGGAAAGCATAGCTATTAGTGAAGCAAACAGGCTCGATGGTCTAAATGGTCTCCTCATGTCTATATATATATATATATATATATATATATATATAATTCACTAAGGCAAGACAACCATGGAAAGCACGCCGGAAGGGGCGTGGATTCACTGAGCAGCCGGATACATTTGGACAAGTAAGACACCTATGGCGCACGCAGGATGGAGCCACGCCCACCAACTCCTGGCACCTCCGAGCGACGTTGACTGTTCATAGAGGCATGTTTCTCGCGGAGGTGAATCACCATATGCAGTGTGTAAAACGGTTTGCGAGGAGTATCCCATGGGATCCTTAAAACATTCCTTTACAACTGAGGTTAAAACACAATGAAGTGAGCAGTCTTTAAAAACCGAGTTTTCGGTTACGACGCACGGCCGCGTGCACCATGGCAAACTGTTTTACACGCTACATACAGCAATTCGCATCCGCGACAAACGTGCGTCTTCTTAGATTCTCCTGCAGAAACACGGAAAGTCCACGTGAGTCACAGGTTTATCTGGTTGGAGGTTGGCACATGAGCGATGGCGGTCTGCCAGTTTTCTGTCACGGACGATTGTGTGTTGGTTCGTTCCGTGCATTGTTACAATGTTGCTTTTCTTGCTGATTTATTAAATTACCGATTTTTCAAATGTTAATTTTCTCCCTGTGCTTAAAAATCATTAAAAAACTGGCCTGATTATGCGGCGTATGGTACGCCACGGGTTGGCTAGTTTGTCAAATTTTTCTTATGTTTCTAATTCAAATTTCCAAATCTAAATAAATCTAAATTTACTTCCATTTAACTTTATGTACCACAAATATGCCCGCCCATAAGGGATAAAAAATACAAAAAGATCTCCATAATGACCTTTTTGGTTTCTTCTGGGCAACAATGAGATCAGACAGAAATAAAATGGAGACATGTTCTTTGGGCTCCTGCTTCTCAGATTTTTATTCTGAGTAAAAAAAAAAAACACCCCGATATTCTCACAAGGGTCTCCTCTTGAGGTTCAGCAAAGATCTCAACAAAACCTCACGATGAGTACAAATTTTCCAATTAGTGTCTTTTTGTGCAGTTTGAAAGGATTTTACATTGTGTGCTCACTAATGTATAGCAAAATGTATGGACAGCTGTTAGTGGTAACAAAACACTTTACTGCAAATATAAAACTGATGTCCTTGTTTCTGAATTAACTATTAGTTGCTCTAATTTATAATGCTGTGCTTCAATTCTGAAAGAAACGACAGGCAGTGGGATGTACTGGTTAAGAGTTTGGACTTCAAGATCTGCAGTTATGAGATCAAATCTCACTGCTGACACCACTGTGTTAACACGAGAAAGTCACTTCACCTGCTTTTGCTCCAATTAGAAAAACAAAAGAAGTGTAATTGATCACATCTCAGATGTCATGGAGGCTCCAGTTAGATCACACTCATTCAGGAAGAAGAGGCAGGCAGTGTGGCACTGGTCTTCAAGTCCTGTGGTTATGAGTTCAGATCCCACTGCTGACACCATATGACCACGAGAAAGTCACTTCATCTGCCTGTGCTACAACTGGAAAAAACGAAAGAAATGTAATTTATTGTATCTCAAATGTTGAGAAGGCCCCAATTAGATCAGACTCATTCAGGAAGAAGAGACAGCCAATATGGTATTGGTCTTCAAGCCCTGCAGTTATGAGTTCAAATCCCACTGCTGACACCATATGACCACGAGAAAGTCACTTCATCTGCCTGTGCTACAACTGGAAAAAACGAAAGAAATGTAATTTATTGTATCTCAAATGTTGAGAAGGCCCCAATTAGATCAGACTCATTCAGGAAGAAGAGACAGCCAATATGGTATTGGTCTTCAAGCCCTGCAGTTATGAGTTCAAATCCCACTGCTGACACCATATGACCATGAGAAAGTCACTTCACCTGCTTTTGCTCCAATTAGAAAAACAAAAGAAGTGCAATTGATCACATCTCAGATGTCATGGAGGCTCCAGTTAGATCACACTCATTCAGGAAGAAGAGGCAGGCAGTGTGGCACTGGTCTTCAAGTCCTGTGGTTATGAGTTTAGATCCCACTGCTGACACCATATGACCATGAGAAAGTCACTTCACCTGCCTGTGCTCCAATTGGAAAAAACGAAAGAAATGTAATTTATTGTATCTCAAATGTTGAGAAGGCCCCAATTAAATCAGACTCATTCAGGAAGTAGTGGCAGACAGTGTGACATAGTGGTTACGAGTTTGGACTTCAAGCCCTGGAGTTATAAATTTCAAATCCCACTACTGACACCACTGTGTGAACACAAGAAAGTCACTTCACCTGTCTGTATGCTCCATTTGGAAAAACAAAAGAAATGTAACTGATCGTATCTCAAATATCATGTAGGCTCCAGTTAGATCAGACTAATTCAGGGAGAAGAGGCAGACAGTGTGGCATAGTGGGTAAGAGTTTGGACTTCAAACCCCGATGTCATGCTTTCAAATCCCACTACTGACACCACTGTGTGGCCACAAGAAAGTCATTTTGCCAGTCTGTGCTCCAATTTAAAGAAAAATAAAAAACATAAGAAATTTGATTGTTCACAGCTCAATTGTCATGTAGGCTCCAATTAGATCACACTCATTCAGGAAGAAGAGGCAGGCACTGTGGCATTGGTCTTCAAGTCCTGTGGTTATAAGTTCAGATCCCACTGCTGACACCATATGACCACCTGCCTGTGCTCCAACTGGAAAAAAATGAAAGAAATGTAATTGATTGTATCTCAGATGTTTAGAAGGCTCCAATTAGATCAGACTCATTCAGGAAGAAGAGGCAGATAGTGTGACATAGTGGTTAAGAGTTTGTAGTTCAAACCCTGGGATTATGAGTTTCAAATCCCACTACTGACACCACTGTGTGAACACAAGAAAGTCATTTCACCTGTCTGTGTTCCAATTAGAAAAACAAAACAAGTGTAATTGATTGTATCTCAAATGTCGAGAAGGCTCCAATTAGATCACACTCATTCAGGCAGTTTGGCATAGTGGTTAAGAGTTTGGACTTAAAAACCCAATAGTTATGAGTTCAAATCCCACTGCTGACACTATAACATTATGAGAAAGTAACTTCAGCTGCCTTTGCTCCAACTGGACAAAGGAAAGAAATGTAACTGATCACATCTCAGATGTCATGTAGGCTCCAATTAGATCAGACTCATTCAGGAAGAAGAGGCGGGCAGTGTGGCGTAGTGGTTCAGACTTTGGTCTTCAAGCCCTGGGATTATGAGTTCAGATCCCACTTCTAACACCATATGACCTCGAGAAAGTCACTTCACTTGTACGACACCTTGGGTAAAGGCATCAGTCCAATAACAGGTGAAAGACATGAAGATGAGGGAACAATTAAAACAAGACTACACAAGCTTTTCAAACCAAATTCTCAATTTGGATTCCTTCTACCTCAGTTGTATCTTGGGTCTCCTTTTTGTTGAAAGGCATTTTAAGAAAAACCTCTTAATTCTTAAGATTCTTAAATGAAACATCAATGAGACTCTCTCTTAAGTTCCTTGAGCCACCAGAGATCAACCTTTGAGCAGTAAGAGTTTCCTCTGGGTGCATGCTGTCCAAGTCCCCTCTGTAATGATCCAATGGGTACTAGATTACCAACGGATTGTACATTATCTGATTATTTTACATATTCATTATATTATTAAATGTTGTGACAGATGGCCAGAGCCATTACCCAGCCGGAAACCATATTGGAGTCATTATCTTCCCCGAGAGACTTGAGGGCAGCCCCCCTGGGTTGCTACAGCACCACGGGATCCCCACAGGGCATGTCGGGAGTTGTAGTTTGGAGCAGCCATATTGGGCTCTGTGGGCTCCACCAGAGGGGGTGCTGCAGGTGCCACTGAGTCCTTAGTGGAACCACTTCCGCTATACCTGGAAACACCTGGAGCACTTTGGGGTAATACTATTAAAGGAGCTGCCTCACCATTAGTCGAGGGGTCAGAGTCAAGAGGAAGAAGGACAAAGCCTGAATGGAGGACTGAAGGCAAAGGGTCTGTGCTGTACTTTTTGGTTCTTTATGGTCATGCTGAGAAGTGGGGAGCAACAAAAAACGCTTCCCACACAGAGAAAGAAACGTGTGCTGCATGGCGAACTTGTGTCCTGCCTGTCTGTGTCGGGTTAGGGTGGCCCCGGGCTTCACAATGTATATATGTAAAATGATTAATTTTAAATTCCATAAATCTTCCAAGTTTATAATATACTAGCTGTCCCCCCGTAGCTCTGCCTGTGTCGTAGTATAAACAGGACAAACTTTAAAAATCAACAAAGAGACATATCACTAGCTAAGTGGAGGCAAGATGCGCTCCAACAAATGGCGTGAGGTAGACCAACTTGAACAGAGACTGGCGCGTGAGTGAGGTTGGCCCCGCCCGGCTGTCTACTCCTGACATCACACTTCCCCCTCCCCTCAGCCCGCAGCCTTTGTCTCAGATAAATCGCTCCTACAAGTGAACTTAGCGTGATGAGAGAAGTCGCAAAATCAACTGGAATGTTCAAGCAAATTACAGAAAAAAACCCGATCTAAATCTGCAAAGTAATTCTCTCCTGAAAAGTGGGACAGACATACAGATGTTGGATTTTATATATATATACTAGCTGTCCCCTGCAGCTCCACCCACGTTGTAGTGAAATAGGACAAACTTTAAAAATCAATAAACAAACGGGTATCACTAGCTAAGCAGAGGCAAGGCACACTCCAACACGCAGAGGCAGAGCGACTCAAACGGAGGCTGGTGTGTGAGTGAAGAGGGCCCTGCCCAGCTCGCTACTCCTGACATCACGCTTACCCCTCTCCTCGGCCCGCAGCCTCTGTCTCGGATTAGCGCGAATATATCACTCCTGCAAGTGAACTATGATTCTTAGTGTGATGAGAGAACTCGCAAAATCAACCAGAAGGTTCAAGCAAATTATAGAAAAAAAACAGATCTAAATACGTTAAGTAGCTCTCTTGTGAAAAGCGGACAGACATACAGACAGATTTTATATAGAGAGAGATATAGATTATTTGGTGAATTTCATTTATCTATCTATCTATCCTGCCGACTATACTAAAATTATCCATCTGTCTTTCTATCTATCTACAGTATGTGTCTGACAGACATACAGACAGACGTTGGATTTTATATATAGAGAGATATAGATTATTTGGTAAATTTTATTTACCTATCTATCTGTCTGTCTGTCTATCTATCTATCCAGCCGACTATACTAAAATTAGGACCTATCTGTCCTTCCGACTATACTAAAATTATCTATCTTTCTATCTATCTAATCTATCTATCCTGCCGACTATACTAAAGTATCTATCTATCTACAGTATGTGTCTGACAGACGTACAAATAGACGTTGGATTTTATATAGAGAGAGATATACAACCTGTGGATTATTTGGTGAATTTCATTTATCTATCTGTCTGTCTGTTTGTCTGTCTATTTATCTATCCAGCCGACTATACCAAAATTATCTATCTATCTATCCTGCCGACTATACTAAAATTATCTTTCTATCTATCTATCTACAGTATGTGTCTGAAAGATGTACAAACAGACGTTGGAGTTTATGTAGAGCGAGATATAGATTATTTGGTGAATTTCATTTATCTGTCTGTCTGTCTGTCTGTCTGTCTATCTATCCAGCCGACTATACCAAAATTATCTATCCTGCCTACTATACTAAAATTAGGATCTATCTATCTATTCTGCCGACTATACTAAAATTATCTTTCTATCTATCTATCTACAGTATGTGTCTGACAGATGTACAAACAGACGTTGGAGTTTATGTAGAGCGAGATATAGATTATTTGGTGAATTTCATTTATCTATCTATCTGTCTGTCTGTCTGTCTGTCTATCTATCTATCTATCCAGCCGACTATACCAAAATTATCTATCCTGCCTACTATACTAAAATTAGGATCTATCTATCTATTCTGCCGACTATACTAAAATTATCTATCTATGTGTCTGTTAGACATTGGATTTCATATAGAGAGAGATTGTTTTCATTAAAAGGGCCAAAGACCACTCTTTTTTTTATGTCACTTTTTGGCAGTTGCTTAAATCTTTGAAAGCTGCTCTTTGCCATTGCCTTATTATTTTGAACAAGGTGATAGAGTGTAAAGCTAGCAAGAGTCAAACCTTTTACTGAAAATCAAATACCCACTAGCCTGTTGTAATTGAGTGTTTGCATGTGGACAGGGCCATCAATGCGATGGACGCTGAAAGCTTCGGTGCTAAAGTGTCAGAGAGAGCGAGCGAGCGAATGAGCGGGTGGGCAGGCGAGAGAGAGAGAGAGAGAGACAGAAAAATGAGCCTGCCAGTGGTTAATTGAGCATATAGATTCCTAATGTGTCAGGGACTGCCCTCTCAGATGAAGGATGACACTTTTTAGAACGCATCTTCCTTTGTTACCATTTGAAGACTAATGAAGCCTACAATTCATAAACCTGATGCTGGCCACTGATCTGCTGGCAGAGTATCAAACGCTTGGAAGTCTAAAAAAAAATAAAGTTTCCTTCCCCTCCATTTTATTCTTCAGTCCCGGCCTCTGTTTAAATATGTTTTGTACTTTACATATATACTATATATATCTGTGTGTATCTCTTTTGTTTTGCTAACCAAGCTTGTTTACTTTTATAGTCTCTAAACAGCAAGCATCCATTTTCTTAAGTTTTTATGCCTTCAGGTCACTTGCTAATGAGCTTAGCTCTCTGAAAAGATGGAAGCTATTACAGAGAAGGATATGGGGCTGAAATCTTTTCCTTTATGATTCCATCAATTTATAAAGAAAAAAAAGAAGGATTAAAAAAAATAGTCTGTTTATCCGCACCCAGTCGAGATGAGTATCTTTGAGTGAAGATTGATGACGCGAGTTTTCAGGTGATCAAAAAGATATTAGGTGAACGTCCAAGTAGAACTGATCTGGCCTGTGGCCTAAGTAGACGGTGACCTCTGTAACCTTGGCTGGGCCTCTTTTGTTCAGAGGGTGGGAGGAGGTGGGGGGGGGCTTATCAAGGATACTGTGGGGGTGCATTGGACCAGATGGCCAAGTCATCAAAACTTAATGAGCAGGACTCCTTTTAACATGGACTACTTTTTGTTCTCGTTTTCCGTTTTTTCTTTGTTTTCATGTTACCGTTTATAGAATAAAAAAAAAATACAACGTTAATGGGAGGTGAAATATGTCTAAACAGACTGTCATTTCACTTCTCACATCTGCTGCTACTTCTTAAAACATTTTACTTTAAAGCTACGAACGGCTTGTATGTTCATCACGGCTGAAGAGTGTGAAGGTCATTTTCACCAAAAATCTCTTTAAAGATGTCAATAATGCTAAGTTTCTCACTTTTGTTTTTTAACCACAAATCCATGTGATAAATTTGAGTTTGTAACTTTATTGGAAAGAAGTGTCCACTGTGAGTATTTGTACGTGCGGCAATTTCAATAATTTCACATTCTCCGTCTGAATGATTAATTTGAAAACACGAAGCATTAACCTTTCTGCATTTGTGTGTCACAATGATAAGCTGGCACTAGTTAACATTATTTCATTCTTCAACCATACCGATGATTATATCAGTTATTATAAATTAGCGTGACTCGCAGTAACTGTGGCCCACGTGTGCTTGAGCTCACTTGACATGCTAGAAAAAAAGAAAAAACGAGTGGCCGCTGTTGGCAGAAATGGCAGCTGCTAGGAGATGCAACTCATCTTCACAACACGTGGGATCTGCAAAAAAGAAACACACACTTTATCAGCTACTGTATTTACAGTGAACTCAAACGGTCTTCACACTCCTATCTTATGTTGTAGCCTTCCACTAAAATCATTTAATTTCGTTTTGTTCCTCATCATGCAACACTCAATACCCCAGAATGAAAAAGTGGAAACAGAATGTTAGGAATCTTTGCAAATTTATTAGTAAAACTCTGAAATATTCCATAGAAACAAGTCAATACACAGAGAGATAGATAGACAGAGAATTGAAAGGCACTATATACATGTCTATATGTATATATCTATATCCATATATATATATATATATATATATATATATATATATATATATGTATATGTATATATATATATATACGATATATGTATATATATCTAAATCTGTCTATAAATAGATAGATTCTTATTTTGATAGTAGGCAGCATAGATAGATCCTAATTTTAGTATAGTAGGCAGGATAGATAGATAGTGCCTTTCAATTCTATCTATATACACATCGATATGTATATATCTATATCCATATATATATATAAATCTGTCTATACATAGATAGATTCTCATTTTGGTATAGTAGGCAGGATAGATAGATTCTAATTTTAGTATAGTAGGCAGGATAGATAGATAGACAAATAGATAGTAATTTTAGTATTGTAGGCAGATTTTCAGAATAAAAACAAAAGATCCATATATCAGACCACCACTACTCCCCCTTTACACTCAGATAGATAGATAGATAGAACTGAAAGGCACTATATACATATCTATATGTATATATCTATATCCATATATATATATATATATATATATATATATATATATATATATATATATATATATATATAAATCTGTCTATAAATAGAGGGATAGATCGATTCTTATTTTGGTATAGTAGGCAAGATAGATAGATAGAAATGAAAGGGACTGTATACAAAGGATAGATAGATAGATAGATAAATAGATAGATAGTGTGGCATACGGCCAGGGTCCATGACCAGCCGGGGTGCCCTTTCGTTATATGCTCAGGAGGAGCAGCCCTGGATGGTGCAATACCTCCCCCTGGACGCTAGATGGCCGCACACCTGGGTTGGAGTGGTGCCTCGGTTTCCCGCAGGGCTCCATGGGAATTGGAGTTGGGTGAAGCCCTGTTGGGTCCCACGGGCACCGCCAGGGGGTGTTGCAGCTGGGACTCCTGAGCCCGTATGGGCAGCGTATTCGCCACAGCCGTAAACACTCGGCGATCAACCGCCTGGAGAACTTCCGGGTGGACTATAAAAGGGCCCAGCAACCACCACTCAAGGAGCCAGAATTAGGACGAGGTTGCCTGGGAATAGTGGTGGAGGAAGAAAAAAAGTTTTGCTTGGTGTACTTGGTCCTTGGGCTTGGGACTGTGTACTGCCTGTGGGACATGGGGAAGACGTGCGCCCACAGGTGAAAAAAAAAATCAATAGTTTGTTTATTTTACGTGTGCCTCCGTGTCCAGTCTGTGTCGGGTTGGGCACCAATATAGTGCCTTTTCACAACCAAAATACCCTATTTAATAGAAAAAAAAGCTATTAAAAAAAGAAAAGAAAACTAAACCAAAGAGTTATACACAGGTTATATTATAATTTTTATGAACTCTGGTTTTCATTGTAAAGATGATGTGATAAACTGGCACCCAAATTAGAATATTACAATAATTGTATAAAGAATAGCCATAATAGTCATTTGTAACTGGTAATACTGCTGCCTTGCAGGATTTGCTCTCCCCACGTGGAGTCTGCATGTTCTCCCGGTGTCGGTTTCCTCCAGCAATCCAAAGCCATGCAGGTTAAGTGAACTGGTGATATGAATTTAGGCTCAGATGTGTGTGTGTGTTTGTGCTGTGATGCTCCTGCCCCACAGCTCCACGTGTTGCTCCCCACCATTGCTGCGATAAGCTGCAGGTGCCCAGCGACCCTGCCCTGCATCAGCAGGTTATGGA